>NW_020664964.1:5477348-5522692 GCF_002925995.2 Terrapene triunguis | reverse complement strand
CCCCCGGACGGGGATTTGAGTCCCAAAAAGCCGGACATGTCCGGGAAAATCCGGACGTATGGTAACCCTAAATAAGGGATACAAGTAAATTGAGTATTTGAGTCTTTTAAATCTAGACTAATAAATTTCCCTAGATTACATTGAAAGTTAATTGGATTGCACAGGTTTTACACAGGCCATCTTTCTTACTGGTGATGATGCATGAGGAGAGACTGCAACCTGACTTTCAGAGCACAGGCTAACACTGTACATCTGTTAGTAATAAAAAAATCATGTAAAAAGAGCTAATTTCATAAGGCAATGAAGAATAGATATGAAAACCCCACAGTGACATTCTCAGAATCACTCGAGTTTATTCTGTAAGTGTAAAGAGTTCACTAATGTCTACATCAGCTGTTTGGTTGACTTCTTTAGGGCTAACAAGGAAGCAAGAAATCAGTTGCATATAGAAAGGTCATATCTTCCACTTCTCCAGTCTTAATGAGCTTTGCAAGATGACTTTTTTCTAATCACCACAGTGAGAGGCATTACTAGAGCCAAAATAGACATCAGAGGTTATAAAGGACAAGCTAGCCTAAGATGACTTATTTTAAATAAAATGAAAATTGATCAGGTGGGCAAGTGGTATAAAGACAGCCTTTCATCATTGACTTCATTGGAGCTAGACCAATTTATACCCGCTGAGGATCTAACCCAATATGTGCATAACTAGCATTTAGAGTCCCTGCCTTTTTGCGGGGCAATTAGAGATTTTGGATACAATAACTAGAGTGTAGTCTATAGTATAATTACAGGGTAGTTAGTTACATTGTTGTACTATTTTTTAACTACATATAATTGCCACTAATTCTCAACAGCTGAATAAACTGTCCTACAATTTTACATGCATTCAACACAAACATAATTAACTAAGCTGTTGAGAGCCAGGATGTGGTGAAAGCTCCCAGCAAATGGGATTTTTAAAAAATGCAAATGAACTATAACTACAGTTCCCAGGAGTCTCCATTACTTGTCTAGGCACGTGCACTGTGCTGTTTGAAGAAGGTCTAGAACACCAGGGGAAGAGGGAAGAAGCTTCACTTTTGAAAATGCTTTGTGGAAGCAAATTCCTCACCACTGCTGGGCATGCTCCAACTGGAACCACAATATAAAAGGGAGCAGCCCAGCCCAGTCTACCATGACTGCTGAGGAGAGAGGACGTGCATTGCAGGCTCCTGTCTAGGAGCTATTGGAGCCCCAGTCCACAGAAGCTAGGCACGCCGAGACTCGGATGACTATTCGGCTGGCCATGGAAGCCCGTGAGGAGGAGGAGTTGTCAGGAGCTTTGCCTGCTGACTATCTCAGAGAACCAGAGGGCCTGCAGACTATAGAGCAGGTAGACAGGGTAGGAAGTGGCCCAGGGGAACCAGACATTGGTCTGCTTGTGGAACCGGGAACTGAGTCCGCATGTTTGAAACAGATCCCCGTTGACCCACTGGTGACAGGGCCCTGGGCTGGGACCTGGTGGAGTAGGCTGGGCCTACGTTCCCCTATCCTGGCTGCCAACCCACTCCTGGGTGGTGGCCCACCCTGCTTTGCCACTAGGCTACACTGTCTGGTGCAGAAGGACAGTCCTACTGACTCTGGCTGCTAGGCCATATTGCCTAAGGCAGAAGGGCAGTCTCACTGACTCTGATCATTAAGCCACACTGCCCTGCATGAAGGGCAGCCCTATTTGACACTGGCTGCTAGGCCATGCTGCCCTTCACAGAAAGGCGGCCTATTGACTTTGCCGCAAGGCCATAATGCCCCCACCCCAAAGGGGTGATGAGATATACCTCTCCCACGACAGCCTGCATCAGTTTCCCTTTCATTTGCCTATAGAAAGGAAAAGTCTCTAAGTCCAATTCAAAGGCCCACCTCCCTGCATAATTTATTCATGTACACATACAATAACCTACTGAACCCTCGTCATAAAATCGCAATGTGCAACAATACTATCACAGCAGTTTTCCAGGCTCCCTCCAGGAACATAATTTCCAGGTTGTCCCCTACCCCTGAGAATCAATCTTCATTCTGTTCACAGTTCCATTTGCCCCTGTTCTAAGGCTCCACTTTCTAGGTCATACACTGACCAGTTACCAGAGTCACTTCTCTCCAGACTCTGCCCTCAAGCCAGGTCTCCCACAAGACAGCGCCCCACAGTGTTCAACTCCCAACTGAGTCCTACAGAGGCGCCCCTCCCCCAGCCACAACCCAGCCCAGCTCCAGACCTGCCGCAGCCTGGGGAGAGGTGCCCCGGCCCCAACCGAGCCTGGCCCTGCCACGGACAGCGGGAGAGGCGCCCCTTCCCCATCCCCAATTTAGCCCGGCCTGGACCTGCCGCGGATGGGGAAGAGGCGCCTCTCCCCTGCCCCAAACCAGCCCCGACCCAGACCTGCCACGGTGGGGAGAGGCGCCTCTCCCTTGCAGTCCAGGTGCCGCTGTGAGGAGAGAGCTGGAGGGAGTCCTCTCTCCCTGCTGTAGCCCCATGGCAGTCTGCACCATAAACTCCTCATCCCTGGCCCCACCCCAGAGCCGGCACACCCAGCTGGAACCCTCACCCCTGTCCCCAACCCTCTGCCCCGGCCCTGTGTCCCCTCCCATATGCTGAACCCCTCGGCCACACCCCTGCCAAATGGATTTTGTTATGTGCACCACTATGAAGGTGATGTGTCGCACATCATCTCCATATTAATGCACATAACAAAATTCATTCCGCACATGCGTGGGGAAAAATTAGAGGGAACACTGCTCCAGAGTCACCAGAGTCAACATTCTTGTTTCTGGGCTCAGCTTTCGCACAGACCCTCCACTCAGGCCTACTGCAAGAGGGTTCCCCTCAGCATTCCACCCACCCAGACCTCCCTGCCTGTGAGTCCTACCTCTGCTAACAACTTTATTCAACTTCTGTTCTTTCCAATAGCTCTTGGTACCAGCTTCCACCTCTCTCTCTCTCTCTCAGGTCTCCTGTAGCTCTCTCTCAGTAGCCTTTGCCAACTCTTTCTCACGGCTTCCTGTCCCTCTCTTTATATGGAACAGGTGCCTTCTCTTAAAGCCCAATTGAGAGGCAGCTGACTAGTCACAAGTGCACTGGCCTCCTCCCTATTAAAGGGGCTAGTCACTCTCTGACAGGTTCACTTCAAAATACAGTACACTTTCAAGGGACCCCATATAATGGGTTACATATGGAAGTCCAGGAAAGTACACATTATACTTGAAATTGAAGTATCTACCTGACAATTCCATGTAACTACATGAGATTGCAGTGGAAGGCAATTGGAAGGTACGCCATAAAGCAAGATCAGCCAAATAGTTAAATTTCTGACTGTGGGATTTTGTAATGTATCAAAAACTGTAATGTCATTGTAATTAGAATACGATTTCCACACAGTTATTGTACCAGGATTCTAAAAAATACCCAGATAAGACTAAAGGGACAATACTAAGTAATGAAGGCACTGAGTACAACTTCTGGTTATATGAATTAATGGAATTACTTGTACCAAAAATTAGAACCATACTGTAACTATACTGTAACTACACTATAATTAATATACCTGTATTATGAATTGTATCTGAGCTTTTAATGCCTAACTGAGGTTGTACAGAAAAGATTGTCAATATTCCCCTGCTTTGCACAGGGGGTTGGACTAGATGACCTCCTCAGGTCTCTTCCAACCCTAATCTTCTATGATTCTATGATTCTCTACTTTAAAAACTGAGACCCAGTTTGGAAATATTTGTTTTTTGATGTATCTGTAAAAATTAAAGACAAAGCATCTGAAGATTTTCTGATATTCAATGAGATTGAAACTCACCCCAGTGCAGAGGACAAACTCAAGGTCTTCCTTATCTTTTAAGCCCTATGATGGGGTGCTGCACTCTGCATGAAGTAGCTGCACACGACTTACAATGGCAGGAAACAGAAGCAGGCCAAAGGAAACACCATGGGAAACCTAACTACTTGGAACCAGTGATACTACCATCCAATGAAAATAGTGTGGAGGAGCTGTGGTTGATATTTTAACACATAAACTGGAATGGCGGTTGCAAGAGGACTTGTGCTGCACCCATGCATTCTGGCCCAGGTTGTAGGGGTGGATTTCACATTCGCAACCCCTGTTCTGGACTCCATGTATATAAAGTCCAGTAATAGTCTGGCTTTATGCAGGTGAAGTGAATTTCACCCAAAATTATTTGCACATTCCATCTGACTGTGGGTAACAGTTTTTCTAGTCCTATTCTGTCCTCATATGTAACTGAAGGGTGCTTTAAAATATTAATAAATATAGTCATAGTCATTATTGTCTTAACCCTTTGGTGTGAAGAGATTGCTATAAAATGTACTGAATTAATCTAAAATGGCTTCTGAGTCTCCAGTCACTTTGTTCTCTGCATTAATAATACTGGGAATAATCTTGCATGACTTGCAAGATTTAATATGAGTAGCTAATAGCTTTTGAATCAAGAGTGCCTTTCAAGGGTGCCTCCAAGTAGCCTCCAAAACTATGTGTGTGTGCAATTTGTCTTATCCAAATTGGTGCATATTCAGAAACCCATATACTTGTACAAGCAGCATTTTTACTCACAATTCATGTAGATTGCTAACTACCTTCTCAAATATGCAAAAGTAGTTTGAACATTGGTGAATCATAGAATCGTAGAATATTAGGGTTGCAAGGGACCTCAGGAGGTCATCTAGTCCAACCCCCTGCTCAAAGCAGGCCCAATTCTTCTTCCACATGAAAAAAATTGTACACAAGGAAATTGCCTATGCAATTTTACAAGCTACTTTTGCAAATTTGGCACTTATTGTCTAAATTGCACCTGAGTGAGGTTTTTTGGCTCTTCTTTTGTTTTTGATGTCCTGCTATTTTCTATACTGCTCCTTCTGGCTCCAATGTTTCTTCAGAATAGTGTTAGGTTAAAGACCACACACTGGGACACTTACTTTGCCTCCCTTGGTCCCTGTCACATCGCTGGGGAGAAAAACTGCACAGAGGAACCAGCCAGACACTCCAGCTGGCAGGAGGACTAGTAGTCAAAGCAAGCACTTCTGGACGGAGCGGGGAGGGAGTAAGATGGGGCCCAGCTTGGGCCACTCTTCTGCCCAGAACCCCTTCCCCTCAATCTAGAACTGTGCAGGAGAGGCCCAGTCACACCCTGGAGACACTATGAGCAGCTGCAGAATCAGTCCTTTCAAGAAACTTCAGAAAAATTCATGTAGTTTTCACTGGATTTTCTCTGCCCTTGCCTGTTTGTGCAAACTCTCTGCCTGCCTCACAGTCTCTTCTCCTCAGATTCACTCCATATCTGCCGATGATACCCTCTTCTCTCCTTCACTTTTCTTTCCATTTAGCTGAGCCTCTCCTAACTAAATCCACTCCCCACAAACCCCACACAATTGTGGAACTAACATCATTTGCCACCATCACATTTTTCACTGTGCTTGTGTAGTTGTTCCCCTTCCCCCACCCTATATCTGTCCTGTCTATTTAGATTTTAAGCTCTTCGAGGTAGGGACCATCTACTACTGCATGTTTCTACAGTTCCTCGCACAATGAGTCCCAGTTCTTCGTTGGTTCTTAGGCACTACTATAATAAACATGATTAATAACAACAAATAGTAATAAGGTTGTCCTGGACTGTATACATTTCCATTGCACATTGTTTCTGTTGATGTTGTTTCATAACCTAGAATTTTAAAATATTCACTACAGCATGCACGCACTACTTCATATTTTTAGTTCAATTGTCCCTCCTCTGAGGCTGAGCCAAGCAGGGCAACAGCGGAGTTGCAATAACCAAGGTAGGGTTAGGAAAGGCATTGTGCCTTTGAAAAGGTTTAATATCTCTTGGGTGCTTGTGGGGATAGTGAGGGAGGCAAGGGGAAGAGAGAAAGAGACCTTGCTACAATACAACATTCCCCTGGTGTATTCCTTTTGGCATAGCCCTGCCACCCCATCTAAGAACTGCTAGTGTAGCCAACAGTGTTAGCAGCCCTCTCCCTTGCATTCCCTAAGGGTATGTTTACACTGGAGCTGGAATGTTGTAATTTCCAGCTCAAGGAGACATACTACTCTAGTTCAGATCAAGCTAATGTGCAAAAAATAGAAATGTAGCCATGGTGGCCTAAGCAAGGCTACCCACATGAGTACATATTTATCGTCCCTGATTAGATAGTACTGAAGGTGGCTAACCCATCCCACTGCTCATGCCACTGCCACTGCACTGCTGTTATTATTATTATGTTAGCTCACTCTGAACTAGCACAGATATTTCTCCTCAAGCTGGAAATTATATACCTTCCAGCTCCAGTGCAGGCATATTCTAAGTGCGTACACCCAAACTATGACTGCCCTTGATTGTGTGCACTGTAGGTGGGGTGGGGAGAAGGGTTCCCTGCCCCTCTTCCCATCCATCCCCCCAGCACAAAACATATCTATGAAGCAAGGCAAAAAATTTAGCTCTTTGTCTCATTTCCCCCTCCCCACTTACTGACTGCACAGTCTGCAAAGAGACTGCTCCCTTGAAGAGCCAATATATTGTTAGGCTGCACACTCAGTACACTGTTCCCAAGTGTGCTAAATGGAAGTGTGTGAAATACAGACAATCGTTTTTCAGAAGCACCAAATCTGATGATTTTCAGATTTAATCACAAATCAAAATTGCTATCATTCTGACTACACTACAAGCACTATAGTGGCAGCACTGCAGCTATGCTGCTGTACCACTGTAGAGTAGACACTGACTACAGCAACAGAAGCGGTGATTCCATCACTGTAGTAAATCCACCCACTTGAGAGGTGATAGCTAGGTCAACAGAAGAATCTTCCATCAGCCTAGCTGAGTCTACACTGGGGGTTAGGTTGACCTAACTACGTCACACAGGGTTTGAAATTTTTCACAGTCCTGAGCAATGTAGCTAGGTCAACCTACATTTTAGGTGTAGACCAGGGCTAACACAAAAAAGGGCATTTTAATGAAAAAAAAATCCATCTTTAAAAACACAAAACAAAGAAAAGAAAAGTTAACTCACAGTATTGTTGGGATGCTGCAGAACCCTATGTTTATATTTGAGTTTATAAACCCTGCTAGGGAAGGTTGGCAGTATAGGCAGTTAGCCCTACTAGTGCCTGACTAATTTAACCAGTTAAAGTTGGACGAGGTAATATCTTTTATTGGGAATTGGTCCTGCTTTGAGCAGGGGGTTGGACTAGATGACCTCCTGAGGTCCCTTCCAACCCATATATTCTATTCTATGATCTGTTGGTGAGAGAGACAAACTTTCGAGCCACACAGAACTCCTCTTGATCCCATAAAAAAATATTACCTCACCGACTTTATCTCTCTAACCCATTGATATGGTTGGCTGTATTTGGGACAGGGTCTGTCATGTAATATACATTTATGCAGCACCTTGCACAATGGGATCCCAGCCTGCTTGAGATGTGTAGATGCTTCTGCAATATCAATGTTAAATAGTAATAATAATTGTCTTTTCAGCAAGGGATGTAATCCCACAACAAAGTCCATGGCTATCTACAGGGTGCTGATAATCATAATATGAGATATTAAACTGATAACATGTCTTTCTCCTACTCCACCTTCATCATCTATATCCCTCACACTACCACCACCATTTCTTTTAGTGTCCTGCTCTGCTTACCTGTGTTTGTATTTGTTGCAGAACAGAGATTAAAAAGCCAAATACAAAGGAGGCACTGGGGAACGACACTGAAAGAGAGTGGACTGGGGTGACAATACACATTGGTCGATATAGACAACAGTGGGGAAGAGAACCGAAGACAAAGAGGAGGGGAGTTCCTCAGCAGAAATAAGGTTTCTGATCACACACAATCCTTTTCCTCAATTTTCCAGCATTTAGATAGCAAACCATGTTATATGTACCTACTCAACATCATTTGAATTTTTTTAAGTGTTAACTTTCTAAAGAAGATGCGTTTCTCTGGGTTTTGTTAGGCCTCATCTGTTGGAGAGAAGTGTGAATTCTGGTGAATTTAGGACTTTTTTCTCAAATTCTTGTACCTTAGAATCCAACAAGAGTGTTATAAACCTTCTTTTTACCTATATTATTGTAGGGTGCCCAACACACTAATACCTCTAGAGTGAATATAGTCATTTATATTCTAATTAAATTGTCCATAGCAAACTCTTCTTTTTATTCTTCAGTTCAGCAGCTTTCCTATGTGTTTCACAGAAAACACTTAAAGACATTATTGTCTCAGAAATCTTACAATCCAAATGATAGTAGACCAGGCCTAAACCAAAAAAGGCCATTTTCGTGAAAAAAAAAATCCTTCTTTAAAAACACAAAACAAAGAAAAGAAAACTGATCTCACAGTTTTGTTGGGATGCCACAGAATCCTACTCCTATATTTGGGTTTATAACACCTGTTATACTTGAGTATAGCATATCCTTAGCAAGAAGAGGGGCCAGGAAAAACATGGATTATGAACATATGCTGATACTATTACTTAATTTAGGCATACAAATGCCTTGGAGGTTCAAAACACATTTTTGAAAATATTAATATACACACATTTATTGTAGATAATGCGGCAGAAGTGGATTTTTAGGAGTGATATGAATGTGAAAAGATGTTTGACAGATTGACTTTGGAAGGATGTTCCAAAGGTAAGAGCCACCTGCTTTCTCTTCCCTCTCCCCCATCTTCATTTTTTCTCCCTCTTTTGTTGCTGTTATATTTTTAGGTATTTAGTTATAGTGGGAAGGCATTTTTAAAATCCAGATCTTGCAATGTGCTCCGAAAATGATTAAGCTTGGGCTCAACCTTATGTTTTCTGGCAATTTCACAGTTTGGCAAGGTCCCTAATTCTGAACACTAATTTTGGCTCTCACCTACTTTGTTCTGGAAATTTTTAGTAACATTGCCTGAGGGGAATGCAGCTGTTTTGATGGGTAAATAATTAAGTATGTATGTCCATTGACAAGATTTCCTCTAAACTTACTCTCTCGTCTGTCTCTCTGTCTGTCCTACAACATACTTAATTTTATGCATACACACTTGAATGTGTTGTATGTGTGTTTTATTAATCTATTATATTTGTGCCAAAAAGAACTATTGTTATTCTAATATAAATACCCCCCAAAATAAAATAACATTAAAATAACAAATGATGCAGCTGACAGATAACAAGAGAAAAATTAGTTTTCAATAATCACTTTTTTGCTATCAAATAATGATTTTAATGGAAATTGTTGTTTGATTCTATGAGTTTTTGTCTCTGCTCCCTTTCCTAGTTGTTTATTTACACTCTACTTGGTTTATAATTGTTTTTGATGGGTAGAAATCCTTCACATTAGCACTTTGAAATTGTTTGCTCTTGTTCAAGCCCAAAGGCTCCTAGCCTATTGTGCACTGAGAGAAAATAGATAATGATAAATTTTAATTAATGTGAATATTATAAAGTTTTAACCCGGGTTGATAGATTCCAGTTAGAAATCAATCACTGTCTCTTAATTATCTGATGAATCTAAGAATATATGAAATGAAACATCACTAAAGGCACTTACATATGAAATCCAAACTGATGGGAAGCCCTTTGATTTATTATACAACAGATAAGATCTGCATGATACAGCATCCTGATGGTTTATGAGCCTATGAAATCCTTTTAATGAAGGTTATTCTTGAACTCATAAAATTTCATATTCCAGCCTGTACTCTATCATCAGCCTGTAATGCAAGACTTGGATTGATAAACATATTAATTATAAAAAGAATCCTTCTGTTGATCTGTGATGAGATGCTTTGCAGATGGGAGACATAATACTGGAGATGAACCTCTGTCACCAACAGACACAGCAGGGAGAAGCAGAATTTACTGCCTTTTTTTATTATCTTTCAGCTGAAAATATAGGTTGTTTCAGAGGAGAAATTCATAGAGATTTGTATACATTACTTCAGATCACTGGTGGTGCTATTTCCCTGGAGAAACTAGCATAATTTAGAGTAATGTGTAGATTTTGAGTCTGGAGTCCATTCTATTCTAATCACACACCTATGAATGTAACAGGAAATCCCAGTGACAAGATGTCATGTGTGTTAATATTACCACTATGGGTTTTCAGAATACTCAGTCCATAAGAAACCTACATTTTTCTTGAATTTCTGGAATAATCTGAGCAAATAAACCTTTCTTCATATTCTTGTTTTCACAGCACAGCTCAAGGCAGGAGATAGGATGCTTGAAACACATCCAACAGAACTGAACTGGTGTAATTCGTTTTTTAAAGAAAAAACAAGTAATGTAGGCTAAGTAAATGGAAAGCTGAGAATCATCTCCAATGCCTGCAAGTTAAAAACATCAGATTTTAGGGAAATACAGTAGAACCTCAGAGTTACAAACCAAACACCTGGAGAATGGAAGTAGTTCATAACTCGGAAATGTTTGCAACTCTGAACAAAATGTTATTGTTGTTCTTTCAAAAGTTTACAACTGAATATTGACATTATATAGCTTTGAATATTTACTATGCAGACAAAAAATGCTGCTTTTAGCCATCTTAATTTAAATGAAACAAGCACAGAAACAGTTTTCTTACCTTGTCAAATCTTTTAAATTAAATGTTCCCTTTATTTTTTAGTAGTTTACATTAATACAGTACTGTACTGTATTTGGCTTTTCTTTTTTTTTTTTTTGCTGCTGCCTGATTGCATACTTTGGTTGCAATTGAAGTGTGTGGTTGACCAGTGAATTTGTAACTGTGGTGTTCGTAACTCTGAGGTTCTACTGGAGTGAAAATATTCTAGTAAGGGCAGAGGGAGAAAAAATGAGAATAGAGATGAGACACAGTCATTTTTATTTGTTCCTGGAAAAATGATGGTAAGTGTGGGAATATTAGCATATAAAGCAGAACATGTAAAACTAGCTCTTGAGAAGAAAATGATAATGGATTCCTCAAATTATGAAAAGATGGATAGAGATGTAAAAAGTGGGATTATAATCAAATGGTCAAAAAATTGGATGAAAGTGGCATAAGTGACTTTTTTTTACAAAAATATTATTCAGAATTTTAGAATAATAAAGTAATGAATAATGTAACTTACTATGTATTAATCATATCTGGAAATCTTTACTTTTGTCAGGGGGGAGTTTTGCCTGAATAATGATGGAAGAAAAAAACCATCCCAGAGCATCACTTCCCATGAAATATTTGGAGGTGGACGTTTCTAGGAGTTGCTTGTAACATTTTTAGAGAGAAAGTAACACTTTCATTTTTAGTGTTAACATTTAACATGGAAGTGTTATTTGTAAATATGTAAAGTGGCGTTTTCCTTACTTTCTCATAATTCCTGACTGTTTCTCAACTGGAAAAAGTTGGGAAACAGTAAGACAGTATGGGAAAGTGGGTAAAAAACTACTTTTTTGAAGTTTCCCATGGAAACAATGGAATTTCAAAAGCTAGCTCTACTCCAAACATTGCATCTGCACTAAGCAAGCTGCAACCTCACATGACTTCCTACAAGTCAAATGCAATGAGCATGCTCCCAGCCCCAACTAAGCGTCCTACATGGTAAGCACAAAGCTAGCATTCCATATGAATGTAATGGGGAGGAGAAAACAACAATAACCACTCCCTTTGCTCTAAGAAAAGATGCCCACTCACCCTGGCCCATCCAACCTGATGCTCATCCTGGTGAAGCTATTTAAGATGGGCCCTGCTGATACCCCCAGGCACTTCTCACTACTTTTGAATGGGTGAAGAGAAGACAGGGGAGCCTCTTGCATCACTGCCCTTCGTTGTTAGCACTATTGGGTTGGAAGTTTTTCTTCTGAGGAAGGTGGGTCATTTCCATAGGGACTGCCCCTATGTGAGTGTAACTATTGGAAAGGATGGACTGCAGGGACTAGGGTGCATGAGAAAACCCCCACTAAAGTAGTTGTCCCAGTGTGGGTGTAGGGAAAGAAGGTGATAGGACTGGTGGATTCGGGGTGTAACCAGACCTGGTCTGCTGGCAGCTAGTTGGCATGAGAGAGGACAGTGGGGTGGATGATATTCCTCCATTGTATCCATGGGGATATAAAACTGTACCCTATGTGGCAAGCACAGCTGACTTGGGAGCACATTCAGCAAGCATGCATATGGGAGTAGTAATCACATTGCCCTATCTGGTCATACTAGGCAGAGATTGGGAACACTTTGACGAGATCCTGGTGTAACAGGCAAAACTGCAACACTGGGACCTAGGACATATCCCTACAAAACCAGAATGGGTTGGAGTAAACAAACTCAATGACCCCATGAAGGGCCTTCAGACCATGGGTCTCATCCCTTACCCTATCCACCAAAGGATAAGACATTTGGTACCTGGGCCAATAGCCTCACCTGAGAAACCAATTTTGTGAGGGAACAGCAGGTAAATCCCACCCTTTCTTGGACATACCACCAATTTGTTGGTGAATGGGGAGGTCATAGACCCCTGGAGGGAGAGACAATAGCCCCACTTGAGCTATGAGGAAAACATCTCTATTGCACAGAACAAAACAGACAGACTTGGGAAACCAGGGCCCAGCTGCTAGTCTCTAACATTTCTTGATGAGAGAAACTAAGGTTTTCCCTGTTTAGGACATTTGTGGAGGAAAAAAACCTTTGACTCCTCCCCCCATCCCCATTATATGGTTTTACTGGTCTAGGGTGTTCCAAGACATTGCAGACTATTGCACTTCCTATCTGGACTGCCAGGTTTCTGTGGCTAAGGGGGTCAAGTAGGAACCACTGACCCTAGTGGAAACCCCTTTTGAAAGGATAGGATTAGACCTAATTAGCCTCTTAGAAAGGAGTTCAGCGGGCCATCAATATACCTTAGTGATGGTGAATTATTCAGCACATCTGGAAGCCATTCCCGTGCAATCGACCAATGCGAACAAGATAGCAAGTGAACTGATGAAGATCTTTTCCAAGGTGGGCCTGCCATGAGAAATCTTGATGGACCAAGGGCCCAACCTTATGTCCCCAATTGATGTGAGATTTGTGTGAGCTCTTGAAGATAGAGAAATTGCATACATCAGTCTACCATCCCCAGACTGACAGCCTGACAGAACGTTTCAACAAAACCCTCAAAGAGATGTTGATGAAGTTTGTCATCACAGATCCCAAGAGTTGGGACCAACTGTTGCCCCACTACTGATTGCCATCCAGGAGCCTCTATGGCTTTTCTCCTTTCTATTTACTGTACAGTCATCAACCCAGAGGCATCTTCAATTTGTTATGGGAGACCTGGGAAAGCCAAGAACCACGGGCAGAAAACCTGGTCCAATATGTCCTCTAAATGATCTTAAAAGGTTGCAGACCTATGCCTGCGAAAGCCTACAGAAAGCCCAACAACACTAGGAGATAGTCTCACTCCGCAGTTGTAGGCTGTGTGTGCTCCAGCCAGGGAAGTGGGTACTCTGATTGTTGCTGAACTTCAAGTCCAAGTTATTGGCCTGGTAGCAAAGGCCTTTTGAGGTACTGTGATGGGTAAGCCCTGTAGATTACAAGGTGCAGCACCTGGGGAAAAGAGAGACCCAAATTTGTCACGTCAACTTACTGAAGACCTGGCGTGATAGAAAAGCCCTTTTTATCATTTCCCTTGGCACAGACCCCAGGCTAGGCCCCAAGGTCCCAACTCAGAAATGAACAGCTCCATAAAGATGAGAGAGGCACTAAGGGCAAACAGAAAGGCTCAGCTGGATCCCTGATACAGGCATTCCCTCGGGAGTTTTCAGCCCTTCCAGGATGTGTCATATTTCATCACATTGAGATAAAACCTCGATGGACAGTAAGAGAGAATACTTGACCCTTATCCAGGAAGTTATGGGATACTGTCAAGACCAAACTCCAAATTATGCTAGACTCCGGGCATTGTGGAGGGATCTCATAGTGAGTGGCGTAGCACCATAGTCCTCATCCCAAAACCTGATGGCATGATGATATTTTGCATTGATTTCAAAAAGGTCAATGCAATTTCCAAGTTTGATGTATACTCCATGCCTAGGATATATGAGCTACTGGAACATGTCAGGGAAGTGAGATATATGTCTACACTTGATCTTAGCAAAGGATATTGGCAGATTCCCTTGACTCTGGAGTCCATAGAGAAGACAGCATTTGCCACACCACATGGGCTGTACCACTTTTGAATGATGCCCTTTGGGTTGCATGAAGTTGTGGTGACCTTTCAAAGACTAATGGATCAAGTCCTTCTTCCTCATGAGCAATACACTGCTTCTTATTTAGATGATATAGTTATATATAGCCAAGATTGGGACAGTCATTTCTGCCATGTTACTGCAGTCAATCACCAGCACCGGCCTAACAGCCAACTCAGCTAAGTGCAAGATTCACTAAGTGTAAGGAGTCACATACCTGGGATGTATGGTGGGAGGTGGGCATATACACCCATTTGTGGACAAGGTGCAGACTTCGGCCAACCACTCAATGCCCACAACCAAGAAGCAAGTTAGATAATTTTTAGGTTTGGCTGGGTATTACAGGCACTTCATGCCAAACTTTGCAGCCACCCTCAGAGACCTGACAAGGGATGGGAAACCCCGGAGAGTGCAGTGGTCTGATACTTGCAATAAGGCCTTTAGAACACTAAAAGAGACCGTAGGTCATGAATCAGTGTTCTTCAACCCACACTTTTCAAAGGAGTTCATACTTCAGGGGGATGCATTGGATGTGGGCCTGCGGGCTGTGCTGTCATAGGTCTTTGAGGGAGAGGAACACCCCATATAGTACCTGAGATGAACATTATTTCTGTGTGAAAAGACATACACAGTAATAAAAAAGGAAGCCTTGGCTGTCAAGTGGGCCATGGATGCCTGACACTATGACCTACTAGGGACCTACTTTTCACTGATTATGGACCATGTACCCCTCTAATGGCTGCACATGATGAAAGATAAGAACATGAGGCTCCTGCGCTGGTACCTAGCCTCATAACCATACAGATTCCAGGTGTCCCACAGAGCAGAAAACCCTCTACCAATGCTGATTTCTTTTCTTGGAGTGCAACACTACGCCTAACAGGGACAGCACACCCACCACAGAACATGTTATCCCTGTGTCATTTTTAAGCGGAGGGTATGTGACAGGGAGTATAAACCATGAACTGACAGGGAAGGGGCTAGAGAAGCTCTGTGTGCTAAGGTAGGTCTGCCCCTCCAACCCTGCCAATTAGGGTGACCAGATGTCCTGATTTTATAGGGACAATCCCAATAATTGGGGCTTTGTCTTATAGAGGTGCCAATTACCCCCCACCCCCTTTCCTGATTTTTCACCCTTGCTATCTGGTCACCCTACTTCCAATCATACAAGGTAGGGAGGAGGGCTCTAAAAGGAAGAAGCTGCAGTCAGCAAGGTGAAAGTTCTGAGAAGGGAGTGGGTGGAGTGGCTTCTGAAGTAGGACGAGGAACCCCCTTGCCAGAGACTCCCCCAGCTCTGCAAGGAGTCCAGTGAACCCTAGGGCAAACCCAGTAAGGAGAGACTGATTCAGCTACCTGGCCATAAGTACTCCAGTAAAGCTGTTATTCAGGCACCCCTGAAGTAAGCTGGTGCCACTGACCTTTTGCTTTTTGTTGACTCCCGGAGGAGAATGTTCTCTGTTGAGCCTGAACTTTTGCTCTTCCCCCTTCCTATAAACAAAGTAAGCAGGCCTACAAAGACAGGGCCCACTGGAAGGACTAAAATGGCTGGGGCCTGAACTGGGCTATGCTTGTGGTAGTAACTGGGCATGGCAAGGGGCCGCATCCCAGATAGAGAGGTGCCACAGAGCAGGGCCGTAGCAACAAAGAACGTGGCCTCCTCCGAACATATGTCCGGGCGGGGCCCCTTACAATGCAGAAACTGGAATGCGGTATTTATTTTGCCACTTTTAGGGGCCCCCTTCCTTGCGGGGCCCCCTCCGGTCGGAGGGTACGGAGGGCGCTCGCTACGCCTCTGCCACAGAGAGACTCTGTTACAAATACATTTATATCAACATGCCTATGAACTTAGAGATATTTTATGTATTATTTTACTTGCATATGAAAATCTTCAAAGTAACACTGTTGATACTGTAGATATAAATATAGCTTAGTCAATAATTTAAAATGATAATTCAAAAGCATTCATTAATTAACAGATGTTCTCCAGAACAACAAAATCTCACTCAGTACTGAGGGGTTAGAGAGAAACATAGATGTATCTCCCTCAGTAATAATGCATCTCTGCTATTTGCTCCCTTACTCTATAGTTAGTGGGAACTTCCTTTGGTAATGTCAAATGAAATTGGCCTAAATCAAAAAGCTACCCCGGATATAGGTGCCTAATGATCAGTTTAGGCAAATAAATTCAAGTTTTAGGCTCCCCTCCGATTCACAAAACTCCCACTGAACCCTGTAGGTGCCTAAACGTATTCAAAGCCTAAGCTTTTCAGTTAGAAGTTCCCTCGGCGCCTGAGTTTCTGCCTCTGGGCACGTACACTGCTCCCACCAGCCAGCTCCCTGTCAGTCATCACACCCAGCAATGAAGATCTACATTGACAGAGAAGAACTGGAAAATGTAGAATACTTTGCCTATCTTGGCAGCCATCTCTCACAGAGGGCAGACATCAAGATTCAGCACAGAATTCACTGTGCCAGCCTTGCCTTTGGCAGAATGTCTCACCAGGTGTTCAACAATCACAACATCAAAACACACTCTAGACTTTTAGTTTATATAGCAGTAGTAATCCCAACTCTCCTCTATGGCTGCGAGACTTGGGTGACCTATAGAAAGCACCTAAAAACCTAGAACGCCAGCATTTTCTTTGGAAGATCCTCAACATAAAGTGGGAGGATTGCCGCACTAATGTCAGTGTCCCCACAGAGGCCATCTTCAGTATTGAGGCCCTGATTATGCAGCACCAGCTGAGGTGGAGCAGGCACGATGTGCATATGCCTGATGTATGCTTACCAAAACAATTGCCCAACTCATCAAAGGAGAAAGGACACAGGGAGACCCGAAGAAATGCTTTAAAAACATCCTCAAGATAAAGCAAGAGATGTGGCATGACACCACACACTGTGAGATAGTAGCCCAGCATAGGGATAACTGGTGAAGACTTCTCAGAGAACAAACGTCCACTTTTGAGGAAAATTACCTTGCCCTACTCACAGAAAAACACCAGAAAAGAAAGGACAGACAACTGTCACACAGCAATCATGGCCCAACCCTGACTTCCAACACCACCTGCAACGTCTGCCAACAAGCCTGCAGCTCAAGGATTGGACTCCTCAGTCACCAAAGGACCTATAAAAAATAAAACCTGTGAAAGAGATCATCCTCGACCTCGGGGGATCGCTGACAACAGCACTGCTGCCTCACTCTAGGTGTCCAGACACCTATTTCCCTCAATCTCTCACGTTGAAGCTGTTCCACTGAGGATAAATAATTAAAGAGTCATTGGAGCGGGGCACTGGACCCTGGGTTGCTCACATCCTGGATGAGTGCTCTAACCACCATATAGTCATTAAGAACATAAGAACAGCCATACTAGGACAGATCAATGGTCCATCTAACTTAGTATCCGCTCTTCCAACAGTGGCTGGTGCCAGAAGCTTCAGAATAAATTAACAGAATAGGACAATTATTGAGTGATCCATTCCTGGTCATCCAGTCCCAGCTTCTGGCTGACAGAGTTTTAGGGAAACCTGGAGCATGGAGTTGCTAATAGCTATTGATGGACCTGTCCTCCATGAGCTTATCTAATTCTTTTTTGAACCCTGTTATACATTTGGCCTTCACAACATCCCCCGGCAATGAGTTCCACAGATTGACTGTTGTATGAAGTACTCCCTTATGTTTGTTTTAAACTGCTGCCTATTAATTTCACTGGGTGACCCATGGTTCTTGTGTCATGTGAAGGGGTAAATGACACTTCACTATTCACTTGCTCCATGCCATTCATGATTGTATAGATCCCTGTCATATCCCCCTTCAATTGTCTCTTTTCCAAGATGAACGGTCTCAGTCTTTTTAATCTCTCTTGATATGGAAGTTGTTCCATACCCCTGATCATTTTTGTTGCCCTTCTCTGTACCTTTTCCAATTCTAATATATCTTTTTTGAGAAGGGGTGAGCAGAACTGTATGCAGTACTCAAGGTTTGGGCATAGCATGGATTTGAATAGTGGCATATTTCCTGTCTTCTTATCTATCCCTTTCCTAATGGTTCCTAATATTCTATTAGCTTTTTTTGACTGCTGCTTCACTTTGAGCAGACGTTTTCAAAGACCTATCTACAATGATTCCAAGATATTTCTTGAATGATTACAACTAATTTAGAACCCATCTGTAGCGATGCGAAGACTAACTGGCGCAGCACCTCCTGCTGGTTATCCTGGGAATTAGCTCTTCCAGCCCAGAGCGCCCTCTTTGCAGGCCAGTGTCTTGCCTGCCGCTGGCCCCCATGTCCCTCACAGACCCCGGTGCCCCTCTACATCAGGGTTCTGCCCCCAGCAGCAACCCACAATCTGGGTCTCCCCACCTTGCCTCAGTGGCTACTGCCAGTAACCATCTAGCCCCCGCTCCCTGGGGCAGACTGCAGTCTGTAAACTACTCATCATTGGCAAGGGGAGTCGAACCAGCTGCCTCTGCCTGTTCCCAGGCTACACTTCTGTAGCCCCAGTACCTTTCCTGGCTTTTAGCAAGGCCTGCAGCCTGGGGGTTTTCCAGGCTGGAGCTCCCCAGCTCCTCTGGCCTTCCCACAGCCCTGCTCCACTCTAGGTGCCCTGCTCAGCTCCTAGGCAGCCAGGTCCTTCTCTCTCTACAGCTAGAGAGAGACTCTCCTAGCTTCTGAATCACAACCCTTTTATAGGCCCAGCTGTGGCCTGATTGGGGCGTGGCCCCAGCTGTGGCTGCTTCCCCAATCAGCCTAGCCTTTCAGAGCCGCAGTCCTCTCCAGGGCTGCTTTTAACCCCTGTTCTTCAGGAGTGGGGCAGCCGCCCCACTACACCATCATTTTGTATTTATTATTGGGATTACGTTTTTCAGTGTGCATTACTTTGCACTTATCAACACTGAATTTCATCTGCCATTTTGTTGCTCATTCACCCTGTTTTGTGAGATAACCTTGAGCTTTTTGCCTTCAGCTTTGGACTTAACTACCTTGAGTAATTTTGCATCTGCAAACTTTGTCACCTCACTGTTCACCCCTTTTTCCAGATCATCTGTGAACATGTGTAATAGCACTGGTCCCAATACATATAATTGGGGGATTCTCATGCTTATGCACTCTCTCTCTCTCTCTTGCACTCTCTTTCCAGCCCAATGACTCTTTAATTGTTTATCCACAGTGCAATAGCTCTAACAGGAGAGACTGAAGGAGCCCCACTTCAGAATATTCATAGCTCAGTGATTAGGGCACTCACCTGAGAGGTGGCAGACACCTGTTCAAATCCTTTCTTTTCAGCAGATGGAGGCAGGACTTGAGACGAGGTCTCTCACATGCCAGATGAGTACCCTAACCATGGGGTTAAAAGTTATGAGGGGGGTGCTCCTCCTTCTTCCCTCTTCCCCACCCCCTGGCTTCTTCAAAAAAACCATATTAGGTGCCTAACTCCAAGAAAAGGTTCACCTGTCTTGGGAGAGGGATGGGGATTATCACACACCCCTCACATCAGCATCTCCCATTAACTAGCATAGGGGTCTGCCCACCTATTGTGCTGGCTTTTGTAAATCATAGTCTAAGGCAGTGGTGGACAACCTGTGGCCTGCGGGCCGCACACGGCCCATCAGGGTAATCCGCTGGCGGGCTGCGAGACAGTTTGCCCTTCCCGGTCAATGGCCACTGCGGGAAGCTGTGCGGGCTGGCTACTACTGGTCTAAGGCATCTCTCTCTCCCCTTTCATTGCATAGGGAGCCTGGGCACCTAATTCGGGCTTTGTGAATTGCAGTGTTGTTCCTATGATTTTGTAGGCACCTAAAAGTTAGGCATAGTGAATCTAGACCATTGTGGCTTAGGTTTCTCTGCAGAACTTTTTGTCATGATCATTTATTACCATGATACCATGTATAGTTACCTTCCTTACATTTAATAATTTTACGTTTTTAATATTAAATCAGAGTAATTTGCTTTATGCTTACATTTCCTAGCTAGGCCCTGATGCAGGTGAACACATTACTAAATGTATGCATCCATCCCTATTCAGGACAGCACTTGAGCACATGTTCTACTGTAAACCTAAACATGTGCTGAAATGCTTTCCCAAATAGGAATGATTTCCTGAATGAGGGCCTTAATCTATACCAAATATTTATATTTTTTAACTTCCAGGGAAATTCCCCTTCAGTGCAGAGGAAGAAGAGTGCCCAATTAAAGGGGCTAAACAGCCTCTGTAAAGATCAAGACCCCTGTGAAAAGTCATCTATGTTTTGCTTCATTATTCAACCAATATTCAACCAGTATCCATTCACATGTGTTTCCTAACCCTTTTATCCTTTCTGTGGGAAAATGGAAAAGGTTCTGTAAGACACAGGGCTTGGTTAATTAAGTATCACTTTCAATTTCCTTGTTTATGATCCTGTGGCTACTAAGCGTCAATAATTTCTGCCCTCCTACATTGCCACCAGGAAGATTGATTGTGCATGTCACCCTTGATATGAAGACATTTAAATGAAAATCATTCATTTCTGTCTATGCCAAATTGGCTTCTGCAGAAGAGCAACAACTCAATTAAATTTTAAAAAATGCAGCTTCTAAAATGACTCACAACTGTGTTCAACTGAGAACCTGAATTTTCTCACACACACACACACACACACACACATATATATATATATATTTCACACAGAAAAACTCCCATGTTTAAGGAATCTTATTAAAGTTGCAAAGTCAAGCACTCAAAATTTAGGAAATGCCAGAATTAAGTTGGCCTTCATGGGCATATAAATTATGCAACATTCTTTAATTACATGATCACATATTAATCACCAACCTATAGAGTCATACTTGCACTCTCTTTCTGACCCAATGACTATTTCTTTATACCACGGATCGGCAGCCTTTGGCATGCGACTCGCCAGGGTAAGCTTGTCCTGCAGATTTGTGTTCTTACTTCAAAAGTGCAAATAATGGTCTTTACTGAGTCACTTTTTATCTGTTGGGGGTGTATCAATTGGGTCTATCACACCTTCTGACACCCTGCTTAGAACATGTACTAAAGGGCACAAGAACCTTTTAGACTTGGCATCTCAGTGAAAATGAAATACTGAAACTCAAAATGCTCTATAGAGCATTAGAGATATAATAGAGACAAAATGACATGGT
Organism: Terrapene triunguis; assembly: GCF_002925995.2. Classification (NCBI taxonomy): domain Eukaryota; kingdom Metazoa; phylum Chordata; order Testudines; family Emydidae; genus Terrapene; species Terrapene triunguis. The sequence goes on along the minus strand of NW_020664964.1, from coordinate 5,501,349 downwards.
ACAGGAAGGAGAGGATTAAAGAAGAACGCTTGGAGCCTGAGGTTCCAAGCCCAGGACTGGAAGAGACCCCAATGAATCAATAAGCAGCAGCCAAGATGGCATAATGGCTGCTAGTCGGTCACCTGGTGCTCACTCAGGATGCTGGGAAAAGTAGATACTCCTCTCAACTTTTACTCATGCCATGGTGTGACCTGATACAAGGACAAAGCAGTCAGCAGGTGATACTCTGACTTGACTGATACATATAATACACTCTGCCATCCTGAGCTACATCTAGGACATTTTAGTGTCCGGGGTGAACAAGCATATTTGCATCCCCTAGAGTTTTTTTCCCTTCGTTTCTCCACTCCATTTTCCCACTCCTGTGACTTTGCACCCTGGGTGGCTGCCCTGCTCTTCCCATCCTGGTTATGGCCCTGCTGCCATTGTAATGGATGTTGGTGAGAAGAAAAGGGCTTAAGATTTTTGTGAACAGGAGAAAAGTTTGGATGAGTCAGTGTCCAGCACAGTCTTAATCCACCTTTAAAAATAAATGTTGGAGCTGAGCTCATGTGTACTTTGTTTTATTACAGAGTGGGTTTCTATTGTCAAGTAGTCATAACAAACTTTACTGTTGCACATCGGTATAGGCTACATTAATCCTTAACTCAGGAATACATCAGCACAGTATCACATAGCTCACCTACAGGTAGGGCTGTCAACCCTCCACAATTGTCCTAGAGTCTCCAGGAATTAAAGATTAATCCTTATTAAAGATTATGTCACGTGATGAAACCTCCAGGAATTCGTCCAACCAGAATTGACAACCCTACCTATAGCTGTCTGTTATTTGTAAGTCATGGAATATATTGTTTATTTTCATGAGCAAGTACAGTTACTGTCATTTAAACAAAAGCCCTCTACTCATGTTATGATCTCTCTCTCTCTCTCTCTCTCTCTCTCCCCTGCCCCCTTTCTCTCTTTCTCCTTTCTGACCCATATGTATATATCTAAAGGTCAGAATGTTTTTTTATTGCAAAATAAATGAATCTCAGTACAATGTAATCCTGAATCTAGAATCCTGACCTGTTGTTTTATGAGAGCTGGGGCTTTCTTTCAGGCCTGGTTTCCACTGACTTCTTTGACACGCTTCACTAGACCTAATAGCTCCCTATTACCAGTTACAATTTAGCATCTGAGCCAGGAGCTGGAGGAAAAAGAGAAAAAAGAGTGTAAATTATACGGAGTTGTGGTGAACAAAGGTTTTATTTCTCCTGAGCACAGCCCTTTGATAGGAAAACGGGGGAGACAAATGTGTTGCTAATTTAATTAAGTAGTATGAGATTGCAGGGTCTGCAGATGCCATTTAGTACTGGATTAATCAAGAGCAGGTGATGAAAATGAATAGTCACACATAATGTTAGCATTTTTAACAATCCAACACAGTCTAATGGAATCAAGTGCTATTTAACAACAGGACTGTTTTACTTGCATATCCAAATTTATTTAAACTTTCTCTGTTCACCCTGTACATGCATATGACTCAAGAGCCCTGTTTCCCCTTCTTCCCATTATTTTTCTCTGGCATCTTTAGATATTTTATATTTTACACAATATGATTTTATCCTCTTGTACCACACACTGAAAAAGGGATCTCAAGGACTATTGAAGTATTGGATTCTTGCCACTGAATGAATTTAGAAGATAAGAGTTTGTTGGGAGGCCAAGAGGTCAGACTCACAGATACTTTCTTTTCCTCCTCACATATCTTTGTAATTAAAGTTAAAAAGATGTGTAGGTTGTTTTTCTTTGAAGCCAAAAGCTGAAATTCCTTTGGTAACAAATGTTGGAAGCACTACAAGGTTATTTCACAGAATTCTCCTAGAATAAGCCTTTTGTTCCTAATAATAGGATGGGGGATGGATATTAGTAAAATGTTCTATGTTGCCTACAAATAAAAATGATCTTGGGTAGCACATGGCACTTGTGTCTATTGGGAAGTAAATGTCTTTGCCCGAGAAGTCAGATCTATACAATTAACAGTTTGGAACTATAGTAATTTTTTTTGCCTATAATTTAACTGATCATAAAAGAGCTAGATTATAACCTTAGAAATCTGTGCTCCCTCAGGAGCAGACTAGAGAATGGATGGTGACTCTGAGCACTCCACGCAGGAGTCCCCTGCAGTAATAAAGCTAGCTCCTGTGTATCCTGCAGCCTCTGCAATGGGGAGGGGAAGTGTTAAGAGCAGAGAACTCTGGATAAGTGGTGTAGGACCCATTCCCCACCACTGCCTACCCAGTCCCCACCCACTTATGTACAGGGAGAGCTGAAGCCCCACAGAGACTGGTCTCTCCTGTGTGCTGTGACACCCCCTTACTTCCTTACATAGCTTCATAAGAACAGGTCACAATCCTGTCACCAATGAGAATGCATTGATATTTGTGAGAGTTCTGAGGTATTCCCCATTTCCAAAACATGAGTTCCTCTGTCTCCGTTCACATAAGTTAATTGCAAAAGTGAATGGGCGGTGCATGAGACCTCGTAGGCCATCACTTCCGATTCCCTACTTTAATTTAGGGAACAGCACTTTTGCCAAAAATGGCCTCAATGAGAGCAGGATTAACCCCTAATCTCAAATATTAAACTTGTGATCTGGAGTTTTGATATACCAGGCTAAACTTTATAGCTTCCAAGGCCAGAAGGGACCATTGTGATGATCCAATGTGACCTCCTGTATAGCACAGACCATATATCTTCCTCAAAATAATTCCTAGAGCATAGCTTTTAGAAAAAAAATCTAATCTTGATTTTAAAATTATCAGTTCACCACAACCCATAGTAAATTGTTCCCATGGTTAACTACTTTCACCTTAAAAAATGTATACCTTATTTCCATTCTGAATTTGTCTAGGTTCAGCTTCCAGACATTGGATCATGTTATACCTTTCCCTGCTAGAATGAAGAGCCCATTATTAAATATTTATTCCCTATGGAGGTACTTACTGACTATAATCAAGTCACCCTTAACTTTCTTTTTGTTAAACTAAATAGATTGAGCTCCTTGAGTCTATCACTATAAGGAATGTTCTGTAATCCTTTAATCATTCTCATGGCTCTTCTCTGAACCTTCTCCAATTTCTCAACATCCTTCTTGAATTGTAGGCACCAGAACTGGACACAGTATTACACCAGCTGTCACAACAGTGCAAATATAGAGGTAAAATAACCTTTCAATTACTACTTTAGATTCCTCTGTTTATGGCTTTGAGGATTGCTTCAGGGAGATTTAAACTCAGGGAGACACAGAGAGCAGACAGGCTGCAAGTTTAAACAGCAGAGAGAGAAAGAGAGAGAGCAGACAGGCTGCAAGTTTACACAGCAGAGAGACAATTATACAGAACACAGCAAAATCTTATCTATGATTTAACTTAACCAAGACTACACAAATTAGCAAGTAACAAAACACAATGCAACAATTCTTTAAGCCTAACTTACAGAGTACAATGCAAGCAATTTTCTTAACCACAGCTATGCAAAATGAAATTACAATTTATCTAGACTAAAGGCTAAATCTAACCTAATGGGTGCACCTTATACTAGCGGTAGTTTTAGAGGGCAGAGTGGTGTGGGCCCAGGATACAGCTCCAAGGGGGGGGAGGGGGATCAACTAGTGGTGGCTGCAGCAGTGGGGTGGCTGCAAGCTGGCAGCCCGGATACAGTCCAGGAAGGCACAGGCTTATTTCTAGCAGCAAAGGCGCTGCGGAGCAAGAAACAGATTACAGATACAGACCAAGGAGTTAGCTTGGGTCTGCCTGCTGGAGAAAGAAAGCCAGCAGCTAAAACAAGGGGAGCGTGCAAGAGGTTTTTCCTTACCAATCCCCAAAGCAGCAGCAGGAACAGCAGTTTCAACATCAGAGGACACAGAGAGGACTTGATTCGCTTACAATAATCAGGAGATCTCCAGGCACAGATTCGTTGTTTGTGGGAGGGGAGTTTAAAACGGGGGTACGCTCAAAAACAAACGAGAGCGGGGAGGGCCCCCCAAAGACCCCTAGCTGATCAGACCAGGTGGTAAAGCAAGGACCTTCTCCGGGGGTCTGATCAGAAAATGTCTTATTTTAAGGGCAAACTCAGGCAGTTTCCCACCAGTACTTTTGATTGGCTCCTCTTGATACAGGGGAGGAGAGAAGGCAGGGAAAGGTTGCAGGTAAGTATAGGCATGCCTGGGCATGTTCTGAGCCACAGGTATGACTCATATGCTCAGCTATGTGGCCACTTTAGGTCTTGCATGCATACCTGGGCAGAGCACCCTACACCGAGCCAGGTCTGAACAAAGAAGCTAGACAAAGGAGCGAAAAAGCCCCCACCTCCCTGAGCAGAGCAATGGCTCCAGTCAGTCTGCACAAGCCATTTTCATAAGCAGGGCCAGGCTGTGACTTTGGTCAGTTCCATGGCCGGGGGGACGGCCACCCAGCACAAACAGAAAGGAAGGGGGGAAAAAAGGAATCCAGCAGGGGGACAGCTGTAACAGACACATTTCACCTAAACCATTTTGTTTCTGGGCATTTCTAAAGGGCTAGATTCACAAAATAGCTGAAAGAGAAGGAGATGGATTTCCCTCTCCTCTCCCCCCAGCACTCACCTGGGATGTGGGCAACACATATTCAATTCCCCACCCACCTTCTGCCTGATGTGGAGAAGGGATTTGAAAAGATGTTCCCCATCTTCCCAGAGAGTGCTCTAACCACTGGCTATCGGGCAGGTATCTCTCAATCCCTTCTATTGAAACTGTTCCACTTTCTATAAAATACTTGAAGAGTCACTGGGCCAGGAAAAAGAGAACAAGAATAACTCTCAGAGGGGTAGCCGTGTTAGTCTGAATCTGTAAAAAGCAACAGAGGGTCCTGTGGCACCTTTAAGACTAACAGAAGTATTGGGAGCATAAGCTTTCGTGGGTAAGAACCCTCTGTTGCTTTTTAAAGAATAACTCTATAGCCTAGTGGGTAGGGCAGTCACCTATCGGGGAAAACCAAGTTCCAGCTGCTGCTTCATTGAATATTTAATGATTTATACGAATAAACAATTATAAAAAATTGCCCAGCTATATCCATTTTTCCTCATGGGCCAGTAGGCTGAATGCAATAATTTGGCCTATATTGTTTGCAGTGTTGTTGTAGCTATGCTGGTCCCAGGATATGAGATAGGCAAAGTCATAGAACATCAAGGTTGGAAGAGGCCTCAGGAGATCATCTAGTCCAACTCCCCCCCCTGCTTAAAGCAGGATAAATCCCCAGACAGTTTTTTTTTTTAACCCCAGTTTCCTAAATGCCCCCTTCAAGGATTGAGCTCACAACCCTGGATTTAGCAGGCCAATGCTCAAACCACTGAGCTATCCCTCCCCCAAGATGAGTGAAGTAATATCTTTAGACTAACTTCTATTGGTGGAAGAGACAACCTTTCAAGCTACAAAGAGCTCTTCTTCAAGTGTGGAAAAAGTAATCAGATCATCACAACTAAATGCAAGGTGGGACAGATTGTTTCGCATAAGCAGTTAACACATGATGCAGGAGACAAGTTAAAGTGAAGTGGGCAATTAACATCTCTGAAGTCATAGGATAAAGGAGGATTAGTAGTTTACAAATTGTTGTAATGAGCCATAAAACCAGTGTCTCCATAGACCCCATGATTTTTGGTGTCTAGCAGATTTACAAATGTAAATTCCCAGGCTTGTCTTTTGAAGGTGTTGTGCAGGTTTCCTTTGAGCGCAAGGACTGAGAGATCCAATATAGAATGATCACTTTGTGTCTGCAGGTTTTGACATCTGTTGTTATGGCAGGGTCTGATGCCATTTTGAGTTGGTGTGTCCTGGTCTGTGAGGAGCTTGCTTCTGATGATGAGCTTGGCGAGAATAGGGTGGGGTTGTTTGAAGGCCAGAGGAGGCGGTTCGGGAAAAATTTCTTTCAGGTTATGGTCCCCATTAAGTATGGATTGCAATTGTTTGATAATATCCCATATGGGTTCCAGTGTGGGGTGGTAGGTGACAACTACAGTCATAAGCTCAGGTTTTTTCTCCTGTATTGAGGCATGTTGTCTCAGGGTATTTGGTTGGCCTTTCCATGTTATGATCTATTTCTCTGATGGAGTGTCCTTTTCTGGTGAAGGCAGTTTTAAGTGTGTTGTGTATTCTGGACATTCTCCTCGCATATTCTGTGGTATCTGAGTGCCTCGCCTTAGATAACAGATTTATGGGGTGGTTGCTGGATCTGTGGAGGTAAGTGTGGTGATCTGTGGGTTTCTTCCATATAGTTGTCTGTAGGGTTCCATTGTTCAAGCTGATCGTGATGTGCGAGTGTTCTAGAGAGAGGCTGATGGATGGTGGTGGTTGTTGAAGTTGCAGTGGAAATCTACGAGGCAGTTAAGGTGTCTGTTCAGAGAATGAAAATATCATTGATGTATCTCAGGTGTATCGTTGGTTTTATGGTGAATTTTTCCAGAAATTCTTCCTCAAGATGACCTATGAAGAGGTTGTCAGATTGGGGAGCCATCCCAGTACCCATGTTTGTTTCCATGGTTTGGAAAAGTGTTTGCTGTTAAATGTAAAGTTGTTATGTGTGAGGTTGAAATGGATGAGTTTGGCAATGTGTTTGAGGTGTTTATCTGATTGTTGTCCATTGTCTTGCAGATATTTGAAACAGGCAGTGATGCCGTCATAGTGAGGGATGCTGGTGTATAGAGAACCATACCATCAGGGGCTCGTTCACCTGCACATCTACCAATGTGATATATGCCATCATGTGCCAGCAATGCCCCTCTGCCATGTACATTGGCCAAACCGGACAGTCTCTACGCAAAAGAATTAATGGACACAAATCTGACATCAGGAATCATAATACTCAAAAACCAGTGGGAGAACACTTTAACCTGTCTGGCCATTCTTTGACAGACCTGCAGGTGGCTATCTTAAAACAGAAAAACTTCAAAAACAGACTCCAAGGAGAGACTGCTGAGCTGGAATTGATATGCAAACTAGACACAATCAACTCAGGGCTAAATAGGGATTGGGAATGGCTGAGCCATTACAAACATTGAATCTATCTCCCCTTGTAAGTATTCTCACACTTGCTTCTTATCAAACTGTCTGTACTGGGCTATCTTGATTATCACTTCAAAAGTTTTTTTTCTCTTACTTAATTGGCCTCTCAGAGTTGGTAAGACAACTCCCACCTGTTCATGCTCTCTGTATGTGTGTATATATATCTCCTCAATATATTTCACTCTATATGCATCCGAAGAAGTGGGTTGTAGCCCACGAAAGCTTATGCTCTAATAAATTTGTTAGTCTCTAAGGTGCCACAAGTACTCCTGTTATTTTTGCGGATACAGACTAACACGGCTGCTACTCTGAAACCTTCAACACCTTGTGTCTCTAGTTTGGCCTAGTGTATTTTCTTTTCTGTTTTCCTCTGGTTATTTGCAGTTTAATCTAACATTGTGTACCATACAATATAGAGAATGTCTACTATAAAATGTATAGCATGCATATATATATATATATGGGAATATAGGGGAGCTGTAACCCATCAAAATTAAAGTTGTCTTTGGAACCCTAAGTTTTATATGTCTTGTTTTTTTGTGATTTTACTTGTGCAGCCTTATTATTGCAGGCAGAATAAGTGTGGAATAATGGATGAAGGGCCATGCTGAGAGAACACTCACAAGAGCTCAGAGATTGGATCCATGGGTCCAGAAAGCTCATCTGTCACAATCCCATATACAAATATGGTGTGTTGTTACCCTACAACTAATTGCTAACTGCCTCCAGCTCCCTCTGCCTCACAGGTGATTGCTGTGAGGCCAGCTGGAAGCAGCACAGAAGGGAGGGGAGGAGTGACTAAATGGTCCTACACTCATATCATGACCTAATAGCTGAGGAAAGAGTTAGGACCAAGCAGAAGTAGAGGGAGAGTGGTGTGCGAATGGGAGTAGGGAGGGAAAAGCAGAAAATAAACCTAGGGAGAGAGATTAGAGAGGAGGCTTTGGGGATGTAGGAAATGACTCATAAATACATGAATTTTTCAACTGAAGATATTTTCATAAATGAGATCCATCTGCTAGAGTTGGGCATAAAAACTCCATCAATAGATAATTGTTCAATGTCCAGAATATCATTTCAAGACAGTATAACTTTTATCAATTTAATTTCTGGTAAAGGCAGCTATTACATATATAAACAAATGGAAGAAAGGGGAAATTGGAGAAATCTATGATCAGCAGATTTAAGGACAATAAGGTATAAATATATATAACAATAAGAACCATGACAATGATATTAGTTCATTACTAGATTGAAATGGTAAAATTATCAATAATAATTCAGAAGTGTTCAAAATATTTCTGTTCTGTATTTGGGTAAAAAAAGATGATATAGTGCACTAGTGTTTCTGGAGGAAGTTAAAGAGAAGCAACTAAAGTTAGATATTTTTAAATCAGCAGATCCAGATAACTTGCATCCAAGAGTTTTAAAAGAGCTGGTTGAGGAGCTCACTGAACTATTAATGTTGATTATCAATAATATCAGTGCACTGGGAACATCCCAGAAGAGTGGAAGAAAGCTAATGTAATACCAATTTTTAAAAAGTGTAAATAGGATCATCTGGGTAATGGCAGGCCTGTCAGCCTGTCATTGATGCTGGGAAAGATAATGGAGCAGCTGATATGGGACTCAATTAATAAAGAATTAAAGAAGACTAATGTAATTAATGCCAATCAACATGGGTTTATGGAAATAGATCTTATCAAACTATCTTGATTTCTTTCTTTGATGAGATCACAAACTTGGTTGATAATGGTAACAGTGTTGATATAATAAATGTCGTCCTGTAAGACATTTACATGTCTTTTGATTAAAACATGACATTTTGATTAAAAAACTAGGATGATTTAAAATTAATATAGCACATATTAAATGGATTGAAAACTGGCTGGCGTCAAAATGTAATTGTAAATCGGGAATGATCATTGAGTGGATGTGTTTCCGGTGGAGACATGAGGCAGGGCACAGGACAGCCCCCACTGGGGGCGGGGAGGTAGCACCACCCAGTCCCTCTTCACCACCAGCCCAGCTCTGGCCCTAGGCACAGCTGCACTCAGCCCTCTGCTCTGCCCCCAGCCCAGCTCTACCCTTTTTCTCTCTTCACCCCCAGCCCAGCTCTGCCTCTAGCACCAGCTCCTCCTCCATCCCCAGTTCCACCCTCAGCTCCACCTTGAGCCCAAGCACCGCCGCTGAGGGAGCAGTGTTCCCAGCTTAGCGATTTTGTCACTAGATTCAGCAATTTTTCAGTTAGAGAGGACACTGGTACGAAAGTGACCAGCGACAAACCTAGAGACTGTCTCGGCCGATCACAGGGACATTCAGAGAAAAAAGTCACCAACTTGTTGCCGGTGGCTTTCAGCCCTGAATCAGGGGGACTGGAAACAGCAAACCCTCCGAGCCAGGAGGTCTGAGCAGCGGCAGCCAGAGAGGTCAATCTGCAGGCACGGCCTGGCCCAGGGTCACTGGACGCTCTGGCAAATGAACAGCTCGGTGCTCCCCCTGACAGGCCTAGCAAAGCTGCGGTCAGGTGGGGAGGGGGAGGCTGGGTTGGGCTGGGACAGCTTGGCCAGGTGCATATGCAGCAGAGCCAGAGCAGACCAGTGAGTGCGGCCTCCTCCCCTTCCCGGGGATACTCCCTCAGAAACCCTGCCCCACCTCCCCTCGCTGAGGTGGAGATTCCCCCCCAGACCCTGCCCTGGCTTCCCCACACACATGGGGCAGAGACTCCCTCACATGGACCCTGCCCCCCCGACCCTGCCCTGGCTCCCCTGCTCCTCCCTCTCCTCCACCCCCCGCCCCCCGGGAGAGAGACTATCTCGCTCAGATGTTGCCCTGGGCACCCCTCACTCATTGAGGGGAGATATATTCCCCTTGTGTGAGACGGGAACTTCTTGTTGAATCTATCTGAAATTCTCCCTCATGTAGGTTACATAACAACATCTAACAACTTCTCAGGGTTTCTCTGATTACTTCCTGCTATGTGGAGTGGGCAACAACCTGAGGAAGCCTTGGCTGTGCAGTAATGGAGGGGAGGTATGAACAGGTAATGGGGGCATCACTGATGTACTGGTAAGTGGGGGGGGGGGGTGATAGGAAGAGTTTGGGCACCACTGATGTAGGCCATACTTGCAGAATGGAGGACTCTATTTTGGGAAGCAGTGACTCTGAAAAAAGATTTGGGGGTTGTGGTAGATAATCAGCTGAACATGTGCTTGCAGTGTGATGCTGTGGCCAAAGGAACTGATGCAATCCTGGAACCTTTAAACAGAGGAATCTCAAGTAGTAGATGAGAGGTTATTTTACCTCTATATTTGGCACTGTTACAACAGCTGCTGGAATACCGTGTCCAGTTCTGGGTGCCCACAATTCAAGAAGGATGTTGAGAAATTGGAGAGGGTTCAGAGGAGAGCCATGAGAATGATTAAAGGATTAGAAAACATGTCTTATAATGATAGACTCAAATAGCTCAATCTATTTATCTTAACAAGAAGGCAGCTAAGGGTGACTTAACTACAATCTATAAGTATCTATATTGGGAACAACTATTCAATAATGGACTCTTCAATCTAGCAAAGAAAGGAATGACATGATCCAATGGCTAGAAGTTGAAGCTTGGCAAATTCAAATTGAAATAAGGCATAATTTTTAACAGTGAGGGTAATTAATCATTGGAATAATTTTCCAAAGGTTGTAGTGTATTCTCTATCACTGAAAATTTAAATCGAGACTGGATGTTTTTTTCTAAAACTAAGCGATGCTCAAGGAATTAATTTAGGGAAATTCTATGGCCTGTGTTATACAGGAGGTCAGACTAAATGATCACAATGGTCCCTTCTGGCCTTGGAATCTATGAATCTATGAATTCTATTCTGTGGATTTTAGGTACCGGTATTTGGATATAAAATTGCAGAATATCTGACAATATAAACTAGATTTTTTGAGTATTAAAATAGCTTCTAGCTAGGGGAACGAACTATTTCACTGTACTGCATTCATCTAAGAGCTAGTTTTAATAGTTTTAAACATATTTCCTGAGTTTATATCCAGTCATGAATTTTACTGGTTTTGTTTCCTGTCCAAAGAAAATATTTTCTAATGCTACAAGCATCAGGGTACAATTTGGTATACATTAAAGAAATATAAGATTTTAGGAAAGACATTTGTTTAAATTATATCCAGCCAGACCACTTTGAGGACCTAGCTAGAGATAGATCCTAGTGGCACTCAATCTGAAAAGAGACTATGTCCCTTTGGGATTTGCTATGATGATGATGATGATTGATGATGATGATAAGATTGGGGCATTGTTCAAGAGCTTCTGACCTGTTCTCTAAACAGGGGTTCTCAAACTGTGGAACCCTATCTGTGATTTCTGAGAGTCCTGGGCTCAATTTAGTGCATTTGTGGAGCCATAAATATGACTGCTGGTTGTCTGTGCTGTGTGGAGTTAGAGTGATCCCTAGCTCAGGCCTTTCCTGAGTCTCCTTGGAAGAGGATGAGACAGGAAGGGGGTTGCTAGGAGTTGTCCTGATCTCCTTCCTGCTGTTTATCCTCTTGCCATTCTGTTTTGCTTTCAGTAATGAATGTGAGGGTTTGTAGCTAGGGGCCAACCTTTCTCTGCACAGCACAGGGAGCCATGTGTAGATGCTCCCATGATTGCACTGATCTGATCCAAGGAATGTTGTTCATGCTATGTGAGAGGGGAAGAACTGTTGTTGATGTGCACCAGAAGGGGAAAGAACTGTTACTGGTGAAGGAAAAAAGACAGAACTGGGTCTATTCCTTCATGAGCCACAGTACCAAGGGATTCTTAGGACACTGAAGGGGGTGAACAGGGAGGTCACCTGCTTTGTTTAGACCTATCAAGTTGGAACAGACATGACTTCTGCTAATGATGCAGGAGCCTGATGGATAGCTCTTAAAAGGCAGGTAAATTATCCCTGATATTGAACCCCAACAAAACATAAAATAAACGTGAGCCTATGGGCAGCCACCTATTGCACTTATCCTAAATATTACTGAGATTTAGTATTTCCAGAGCAATTTACCAGTTTAGAATCAATAAAGTACAGCTACATGTGATTCATAGATTTTAAGGCTAGAAGGGACCATTAAATCATGCTGTCCGACCTTCTATATATCACAGGCTATTAAATGCTATCCATGTATTGAGCCCAATTACTTGTGTTTGACTCAACCATATCTTCTAGAAAGGCATCCAGTCTTGATATGAAGACACCAAGAAATGGAGAATTCATCACTTCTCTCGGTAGTTTGTACCAATGGTTAAAATCACCCTCACTGTTAAAAAATTGTGCCTTATTTCTCATTGAATTTGTCTGGCTTCATATTCCAGCTATTGGTTCTTGTGATGTCTTTCTCCTCTAGATTATAGAGCCCTTTAGTACCTGATATTTCCTACTTGTGAAGGTACTCATACAATGTAATCAAGTCACTTTTCAATCTTCTTTTTCATAAACTAAGAGGATTGAACTCCTTAATTTTCCCACAGTTAAGGCATTTTCTCCAGCTGTTGAATCATTTTTTGGCTCTTTGCTGCACCTTCTTCTGTTTTTCAACATCCTTTTTAAAAGTGGATGCCAGAACACAGTATTCCACCAATGTGCTACACAGAAGTAAAATCACCTCCCTACTCCTACTCACTGCTCCCTGTTCATCCATCCAAGGATTACATTAGCTCTCATTCTTCAATGATCTGTCCCTGTCATGGTGGCTGCTCTTGTGTGCAGATGTTTTCTGTGCCATGTCAGGCTGCACTGACCTGAAAATTTTTACTCCATAGGCCAGTAGAGATCTGGCATAACAGAGTAAGAGTACTCTTGAAGTCTAGAAACGAAGGTACTTGCTTTTTTTATATTTGGAGCACTTCTTGTTGGTCAAAGCTTAAAGTGGCATAGACAAAAGTTTCTAAGAAGCCTGTCTACCTTGCTCTTCTTGTCACAGATAAAGTACCAGCAGCTACAAAATTAACTCTAGGAGGATTTGAGTTTGTAAAAATGAAAATTAAAAGGTGAGCAAGAATATAAAAAAATAACATCTATACAGGTGCCAAAACAGTTCTGCATATATTTAGGGAAAATCTACTATTGAATGATTATATGAATGTTTTGTTATATATTTTTCCAGTTCATTAGAGGAAAAATAAAATATAACTGTATTTGGGGCCTATTAGAAGGCAGAGGAGATGTAGAAAATCTAATTTAGGAGTTTCCACTTGTCACTGTGAAAGTCACATAATTATGTTATTGTCCTTTTTCTTTGTTTAGCATGTGCACTGTGGTCTCATTAATCTGTACAACAGTCCCAAAATGGCCATGATTTCCACAAGTGTAATAAGACATTTTAGTTGTTACATTCATAAAGATAAATTGGTAATTTTACATTGTCTCAAAGGGTAAATTCATGTGTTTTAGTTTAAAGTTTGTCACATGATCTCACTGCATGACATCGCAAATCTCCCATCTCTCCTTTGTTGGTCTATATGCATGAATAATTTTCCCAGTGCTTGTTTGTAGCAGAGCAGGAGAAAGAGAGAATTACCACAGCACAATCTCTTGTTGTCCCCTATCAGCATTCCGTTGGTCTGAGCTGGCTTACAACAGTGTAAAGACATCAGTGGCATGTGTTATAATATATTGAGCATTGTACTCCTGAAGAACGCACGAAAGAAAGAACATTGTTCTACTAGGGAGCAATTCATCGGGTTTTTCCCAGAGACTCTTGGGTCAAGTTTTTATAGGCCTATTTGATTTTCAAATTCTTCTTTCCTTCTTTTTCCTCTCAGTGAGCCATAGTGTCCAAACTTGTCTACATTTACTTCCCATGTTTTGTGCATGGTAGATGTCCTTTAAAAAGAGTATCTCAAATAAGTCTTTATTCTTGTTTTGTTGGCTCTTATTCTGCGTTTTCATGAACTCTGGCCCTGGCCATGGCAACTGCAAGAAAAATGTTAACATTGATTGACAGGATTAAAAAAGCCTCCATCCCTATCCGCATTTCAAACACTTTGGGAACAATGGTGTTTGGTGTGATTGAATTAATGAGATATCGTGGACTGTCAAAAGAGCACACATACTTTACATAAACCCGATTATCTTTGCATGGCAGAAATGAAAAAAAAAGAAGGAACAGAGGTTTGGCTTTCACTCATACCTCCAAAGGAGCCATCAAAGTGTATGCCCTGGCTCAGAGAGTGATGTGCCCGCTCAGCTGGCCTGCCCTCCCTTTCTCTACACATACTGCCTGGCCCTGCTTAGCATACATCAGCCATGGACTTTAACAAGGCTATTCAGGAAACTAGGCCCAAAACAACACTCCTTTCACAACTCAGCACCTCTGTGCTGATTTTTTTTCCAGAGATCTATTGTTTAACTTGAACTAACCATACATTTCAACAATTAGACCCGAACTGGCTCCTGCTGCCCTAGCTTAACCCCAAAGAGTGACATCAGTCATGACTATAACATATATTTAAAGAGGTGAGCCACAGCTGGTGCTCACTTTACAAAACAGAATAACTATAGATAGATGAAGGTTTGGTAGAGAATGTCTTCCTGCTTATGGTTTTAAATTATATTTTGCTTCTCTGGAAAATGATGCAGCAGTCACAATGTTATGGTGGAGAAATCTAAATCATCATCATATCACTATATTTTAACTGATGACAGGAATATCAACTATTTTTTTTCCATTCCAGGTTATCATGAATTAAGAGGCTCTGAAATTAAACATAATCCAAGGAACTAAAAGAGATCTGCCTATCTGTTTACATGGCCCTCATCACCATAGGAGCAAATGAGCTTCCGCTGATGCATGCAAGAGACCTGGTTACAGAAAGTCAGAATCCAGTTTCAGAACAAATAACTATCTGGAATTCAGATACCTCACATTTGGTATCTTTGCAGCTTGGATCAAGGCTTTCAAACTTTCTGAAGCAGACAACTGTTTTCCTAATTCTTTTCAATTCATTTTAAATTAAATTCAGTGAAAGTAAGAACTAACCTGAACCTTCATCAAAAACATAATCCATATGATCACTAAATCTTGTTTTAGATCTGAAAATGTTCAGTTAGAATTTTCTTAAAATTATTTAAGTTTTTTGCAGATCTCTCCTGGAACAAAACACTAAAATGGCTTTTCTCCCAATATTAGGAAGACTTATCTTCCAGTATTTCTGGACTGACTGGAGTAGGGAGATATTGAAAAACACATACACAAAATTGTTCTCATGAGAATTCCAGCCCATTTTTGCAGATACAAAAAACATGGATAATCTGGGTAAATTTTAGATAAGCAATCACACTTGTTGTTGTTTATCTGAATACATTTAAACCTTCAGATCTCATGAGCTTCTCCTATAATTTCTTTACCTCCATGTCATGAAAAATACAAACACTTTGTGAACACCAAAGGCAGTGTTCACAGCTTCCTTTGGGGCCTTGCACCATTGTTTGAGGAATTCTGCCTTCACTCATAATTTAGGATTTAGAGAATAAACAAACCATTTTTTTCCTCAGCATAACTCCATTCCTCAGCATAACTCCATAAATACATTTATCCTGTCCACCAAAACTTAACAGGGAATACAGTAATCAAATTCAGTGGCTAAATGGAGACATTTCTGCCCATAACACATTGTGGATTAGTGACTTGATATTCCATAGCACAGGATATAGGTTCTCCCAATATTCTGTGATACTGGGTTACAATAAATGTTTAATCTTCACCATGTACTTTGAAAAACACTGCAAAATAAGAAAGTTTAAAATCACAAGATTGCACATATTAAGAATATTGCTCTGTAAATTAATAATTCATGGGAAATATCAGATTTGACATGTGCATGAGTTGTATGAGGCCATACATTGGCCTCTCAACAAATGGAGAAGGCTAATAATAATAATACTCAGCAAAAACCAGGCCAGAACTCTGCATTGTGAAGTTACAACAACCAAAATAAAACATTGCCCCCAAAAGCTTAACCAGTAGATGTCTCTGTTTCATAAACCCTGTCATGATTTCAGCTACCATCTCCTCCCAGTTACAATTTTTGGATCCCTCTTCTTTGTATAAATTCACTAGATGTAAGGACTGCAAACTGACATTAAAGAGGTAGTATTGGGGAACTGATATAAAAGGAGTTCAGTATGTTGCCTCCACACAATCAAGAGGTTTGAAATTCAGACACATGCAAAGTAAGCACTAAAACTGCAATGAAAGCAGCTCATAAGCCTGAGTCCAAGTCTCAGCATGAGTATAAGCAAGCTGCCTTACATTGTATTACATGACAATTGGCCTTATCAGTCTTTGCCTCTGCCAGTGAGCAGAGTGCAACCAGAATTTCTGGGTTTATAACAAGAGGTAAAGGTGCCCCCTCAACTCTTGCAGGCTTATGCTTTCTCTTTCCTCTTTTCTTGTAGTCTCGACACTCCCATGAACACCCCTCCACCCTCACACATGTCACATAATCATCCTCTACATCTACTCCTTCTACAGTCTTTCCCACCCTATGGAATAAGGAAGGAGTCAGACTCCCTAATCAGATCCACCAGCAGGGCCAAGGAAAGGGTTGCACGAGAGCTGGACCACTAAAGAAACTTCATTCCTCCTCCCCAAGGAACTTCTGTATCCAAAGAGAGGGGTCCAGGGAAGGAGACTTGGAAAGCAGGCAGATCCTTGGAGAAGCAACAAGAGGGAAGGAAGCTTGTGCAGTGCGCTCTGGCCTTAAGGAGGCAGTCTCTGAGTCTGGTACTAAATTGCACTGCCCCCTGTCGGACCCCTTCTCTCCGTGGCAGTGAGTGGCGAGCTGCTCAATGGAACACTCTAAAAACCTTCTCCCATTAATGCCTCTGGGCTGGTTCCCCTACTGAGGCTGAGTAAGGTACAATAGTACCACCTGTTTCCCCTGGTGACAGCCCTGCAACTGAGTCCTTAAATGTTTTCATACAGTCCTTTATAATTATCGGAGTGCATGAGAACAGCTACACAAAAGAGCATAACACCAGTGAGTACCAAGGGAAACAAGACTGGTCTTTGTTTCTAATGTATCTATTATTGATCCCTATGCAGACTTCTTAAAATTTTATGTCCAGTCTGCTCACCTAAGACTAAATGAATGATATACTTGTTCCACCATTCAATTATCTTTTAATTTTAAAAAATGATTAAATTTTCTCTTTATTACAGAATAACTGAACCAGCTTACAGTGACATAAACAAAGTTCAGCTCTTTTCACAATTAAATACACATTTAAATCCAGATAAAATCTGTTTTTTTTTTTGGACTGGATAATACTCTTGAGTATTTTATGTAATTTCCAATGGGCCTCTGAGTTCTGCCAATGTGCTGAATTAAGCAGATGTAATTAAGCAGATGTAACAAGCATCCTTTCCTGGACATATATAAATATTTCTATAATCTTTTTCAATTTACCATAAAAAGAACAACAAACATTTCCACAGTGTGATGAGACATGTCTCAGGTAGCAGAGAATTGGCCACCTCCAATACAGGATATGTTACTATGTGCTTTGTGAGTTTTTCCAGTCTATGGACTAAATTAAGAAGCAATACAAATGGAGGTATAAGTTAAATGGCCTTCAGTAGCTGGAAAAACAAGTAACAGAAAGGTGCAAAAAGTAGGAGAAATAATTAAAATAAACTTTCCCTTATATTCTCCTGTTATTTGCTTTTCTTGATACTTCACCCCAATTTCACAGCTTGTAGTGCAAGTTACATTCATTTATATTGACTAAGAGCTTGTTTACGCTGCCCTGCTATTCCGACTACAGCGTTATATAGCAGTGCACACCAAAGTGCTGCTTTGTAACTCCCCCATGTGGACTCTGTGGGCACGAACTAAAAGATTCCTAGATCACATTAATGTAGTACTCTTTAAACAGGATTACACTAATGCAAACTAGGAAACTGTAAACTTTTAGTTTGTGCCTGAAGCATCTACATGGGGGATTTTCAGTGTAGTACTTTGGTGCACACTGCTATTCACACCCCCATAGTCTAGGCTTCGAGGCAGTATAGATATGCCTTATACTGTCATATACACATATCATTTACTAATGAGTAACTTGTACACATTGATGTCACCCCTGAATCTGTGCCTACCAGTGGCCAAAATGTGCCTTCAGATTCATAGACTCATAGACTTTAAGGTCAGAAGGGACCAATATGGTCATCTAGTCTGACCTCCCGCATGATGCAGGCCACAAAAGCTGACCCCCCCACTTTCCCTTAACTCTGCTGTTGAAGTCTCCAGATTGTGATCTAAAGACTTCAAGTTGCAGAGAATCTTCCAGCTTGCGACCCCTGCCCTATGCTGCGGAGGAAGGCGAAAAACCTCCAGGGCCACTGCCAATCTACCCTGGAGGAAAATTCCTTCCTGACCCCAAATATGGCGATCAGATTGCATGTGGCTCATATTGATTTTAGGGCCATGCAATCTCATCCAAAAGAAGAATCTGGTCCTTAACCACTTACCACTGCCTACTCATACTGCTCTTCAAGTCATGATCTCCCCTCCCCCTTCTGTCTTTTTCTCATGACTCACTGTAGTTGGGGAATCATTCTTTCACCTGTGCTGACCCATGTTTCTGGAACAGTCTCTCTCACCTCCACTTTGAGCTTAGTCGGGGCTTATCTAGTTTAGGAAAAAAGAATGAGGTTAGGTCAGGTTTAGCTAATACATGTTAACTAACTCCAACCTAACCACAGGCCTGGTCTACACTATGAGTTTAGGTCGACTTTAGTCGCGTTAAATCGAATTTAGCCTGGACACGTTCACACGACGAAGCCCTTTCTTTCGACTTAAAGGGCCCTTTAAACCGGTTTCTTTAATCCACCTCTGACGAGGGGATTAGCGATAAAATCGGCCTTATGGGGTCGGAATTGGGTTAGTGTGGATGGAAATCAACGTTATTGGCCTCCGGGAGCTATCCCACAGTGCTTCATTGTGACCGCTCTGGACAGCACTCTCAACTCAGATGCACTGGCCAGGTAGACAGGAAAAGCCCCACGAACGTTTGAATTTCATTTCCTGTTTGCTGAGCGTGGAGAGCACAGGTGACCACGCAGAGCTCATCAGCACAGGTAACCGTGATGGAGTCCCAGGATCGCAAAAGAGCTCCAGCATGGACAGACCGGGAGGTTCGGGATCTGCTCGCCATATGGGGAGATGAATCAGTGCTGGCCGAACTCCGAAGCAGTAAACGAAATGGCAAAATATTAGAAAAGGTCTCCAAGGCCATGAAGGACAGAGGCCATAACAGGGACACACAGCAGTGCCGCGTGAAAATTAAGGAGCTAAGGCAAGCCTACCACAAAGCCAGAGAGGCAAACAGAAGGTCCGGGGCTGAGCCGCAAACATGCCGCTTCTACGCAGAGCTGCATGCCATTCTAGGGGGTGCAGCCACCACTACCCCAACCGTGTGCTATGAAAACTGAGTGCTTGGCAGAAAATAGCATACTACGACTGATAACCATCATTGTCTGCCCAGGTGCCCATGATCGACAGCCACTGCTGTCCGACGAGGACGGTTACCAGTTGTAATAAACCAGCTACTGCCAAAAGGCAAAAGGCAAGGGCTGGTGCAATGCAGCCCTACGGCTGCCAGCCCCACGGCTGCCGGCACCCAGATCGCCAATGAAGGCTACCAGTCATGCTGCACCGTCTACCGCCAAAAGGCAGTTAGCTGCTGCTGCTGTGTAGCAATGCAGTCCCACATCTGCCGGCACCTAGATGACATATGGTGACGGTGAGCTGAGCTGAGCGGGCTCCATGCTTGCCGTGGTATGTTGTCTGCACAGGTAACCCAGGTAAAAAGGCGCGAATCTATTGTCTGCCGTTGCTGTGACGGAGGGGGAGGGGCCTGACGACAGGTACCCAGAACCCCCCGCGGCACTGTTTTGCATCATCCGGGCATTGGGGTCTCAACCCAGAATTCCAATGGGCGGCGGAGACTGCGGGAACTGTGGGATAGCTACCCATAGTGCAATGCACCGGAAGTCGACGCTAGCCTCGGTACTGTGGACGTGGTCCGCCGAACTAATGCACTTAGAGCATTTTATGTGGGGACACACACAATCGGCTGTATACAACCGATTTCTATAAAACCGGCTTCTATAAATTCGACTTAATTTCGTAGTGTAGACATACCCACAACCTTTACTCTACTGTAGACAAGTTAAGGTGTTTTACTCCACACTAGCTACTGAGTAGTGTTTTAAAATATGTTAATTAAAACATGATAGCTAACATGTTTTAAAACACCACCAACTTTCTGAGTCCTTTATAGCTTATCTCCAAGAATGCTTAAAGCAAACATATGGGGTGAAATCTTGACCCAAGTAAAGGGCCAAACTCCCATTTATTTCAATGGGCCCAGGATTTCACCCATCTTCTCTAGAAAAGGACATGGAAGTGCTTCCACCAGAACAAACACCTTCTTCCTCCCGATTTCCATTTTACTAACTCATGTAACTGAAGCTCAGGTGATATTTTATAACTAAAAAGCATTTATTACATTTCAAATAATTTTGCATCAGCATTATATAAATACCCACTACTAAAACCACAACATATGTTCTGTACTGTCTCCTTTTTTATACTTTAAAATGTGAAAACTGATTTCTCCAGTGTTCTGCTTCCTCATGTTAAAACAAAATAATTCATATCAAAACAATAAAATAAAAACGGCAAACTATTACTTGAGGGTGGCCTAAATAAACAGGTATTCTGCTTATTCCATGCATTTATTAATCTGTAGTTGCTGTTTTTTGGTGAGATTTCAAATTAAGATTTTTGAACATGCATTTCAATTACATTTAATAAGAGAGTTATTGTATGTTAAATATAAATGTATTTATGAAAATACATTGTAAATATAATTTCAACACATGTTTGTAACTAATTGCAATGCATTTAACAAATGTTTATTAAATGCATTACATAATAAAAATTTGAATTTGAATACCGATTTGGATTATGCATGTGTGACCATACTCCTCTCCAGTTTGCACATAACAGTCTTCCTTTTAAATTTGGCATTTGGGTTTTAGGGATTTTCTTTATGGGGATGGTGGAGTTTTCCTTTTCAGCTTTGTTTTGAGAAGAGCATTCTTTGCACTACAGATTCAGTATCCTTGAGTAACCGGAAATCATTAATAAATGTAATTATCACTAGCAGTGCTGGAACAGGAGAAGCTTTGAGGTTAGTACAATGCCCTGGCAAAACATGTTTGACTGGATGAAAAAGTTTACGGAGATTAACACCCACTGAGCTGGCCCACTGGCAGGTTGTTGCAGGTTAATGGAAATGTGTGGCAACAGTCAGCAACATTAGCAAGGTCTTTATCTTTGGATCTCATAAATATTCTTTTTGACCCCCGCTAACACCAATGTTTCAGGCTTTTCTAGAAAGAAGTAGGACAGCTAACTCCATGCTTATGTTAAGGATTAGGCACATTCTGTCCAGGTTTTTTTTCCATTAACTGTTCAGAATTGTCCAGTTTTTTAGATACTTATTTTGAGGTTGTAGCAGATGTTATGATTGCCACCTCGCCAACTTGGTATCAAAGCAGGGGAAATTAACAACAAGTCTCAGATTGTGCTGGGTTGACCTGGGAAGATTTTGTTAGAAATGTAGTGCTCTATCAAATAAAGATTCACAATGTTGAACTATCCTTAAGAGCCAGTTCTAGTCATTAAGATGAGTTTAAAAGGAGTATAAAGCTTCTTGTAATCATATACAAGTTTATTGCTCTTTACAGCTCTTTATCTGTTTCCTTGTATATTAAACCACAAAGACTTTATTCTTTAGCAGATTGAAAATAGAGCAGGGAAGGGGTTAAGGATCTGCGTTGACTGCAATTTCTCAATCAGCCTCGGGAAGCCTCAGGTCAACTTTGCTCATAAAACTCTGCACAAATATTTCTTTTTCTATCTGAGAAATTCTAATTCTGCACACAGACCAGTGCCACTCAGATTATTACACATTATTAAAAATTAATTTAAAAAAATGGTTTGGTCCCTGTAATCTCCTGTAGAGATGTGAGTGCCCAAGCCTTGAAAAAAATAACTACTGTCATGATAAAATAAATACTAAAAATATTGTTTTTATTCCTGCTTTTCTTATTCACTATTTCTCTTGTTCCTCAGTTTTAAAACCTTTGCTCTTTTTCTTTCTTTCATGGTACAATTACAGTATTTTACCTCTAGGTACAAGCCCATCCTTATAAAAAAAGTCATATAGAGCTTTAGCAGGGATAGAACCAATAGATACTTGTGACACTGGCAGACCAGATGCCAGCTCTTGCCTAGGCTGCAGGCATAAGCTAAGAACTAACAAACTCATAGCCTGGAGCTGGAAGAGAGAGGATGGTGTTCCTGGCTGGCTGGAAGAGCAGCAGAACCACAGACAGCTCAGTGTGGGCAGGGACCAGGGGAGCTAGGAAGAAGCTCCTGGCTGGCTGCAAGGACTGAACAAGGACTGAGCCCAGGGTAGGATCCAGGGAGGAAGCCTGGGGGTATGATCCCATGCCAGGGATGGGAGAAGGTAAAAACTATATTCCCCAGAAGGCATATCTTCTGTTGCAGCCTATAGACAGAGTGTGTGACTCAGCCAGAGGGCTGAGTCATTGAAGACCCGCTGAAGAAACTATTGAGCAGGGGAGAGCTTGCAAGAGGCAGGTGCCACCCCATTACAGGGATCTATCCCAGCTATCAAATATTACTTCCAATGGTGAACGATCTCACCATATAATGGCACTAATTTCTTCAGAACTTGTCCACCTCATTAAGGACTTAGAGTTTAATATGAAATCTGTTTGAATGTATACTGATGACAGTATAAATAAAATGTATAATCCTGTTCCCTTAGAAGCAATTTTCTCCAGCAATCTAAGAGGCTGAATTGTTCACATGGAGAAGACAACCAGCTTCTCTATCCACCTTGGGCTTTTTAATCCAATATGTCCCAGTAAGGAATCAGTGTGCAATCAAAGTCTCCTGCAAGTATAATTTCGCCTTCCTCAAAGTGTTGCAATATTTAAAAGAAGTAATTAAAAAGCCATTTTTTTTTAGTTTATGTTAAGAAGGTTGGGAGCATATGCTGAGGCTACTGTTACTAATAATTAAGGCTAAGATTTTGTCATGGATATTTAAAAAAAAGTCACACACAGGTCATGGGCAATAATGAAAAATTCACAGAAGCCTGTGACCTGTCCCTGATTTTTACTAAAAATATCCATGACAAAATGAGGGGCCTGGGCAGCTGCAGGTGGGCTGGGAACTCCAGGGGCCCCCACCACCCATGGGGGCTCAGAGCTCCAGGATCCCCCTCCACTGGTGACTCTGAGCTCTGGGGGTCCCCCCTGCAACCTGCCTACTAGAAATACCTTGCCTGATGCATCCTAGGACTGCATTAGCCTTTTTTCTCAGTCACATCACGTTGACTGCTCATAGTCATATGTCAGAGGGGTAGCCGTGTTAGTCTGGATCTGTAAAAAGCAAGAGAGTCCTGTGGCACCTTTAAGACTAACAGATGTATTGGAGCATAAGCTTTCATGGGTGAATGCCCACTTCGCCGGATGCATGTAATGGAAATTTCCAGGGGCAGGTATAAATATGCTGGCAAGAATCAGTCTGGAGATAACGAGGTTATTTCAATCAGGGAGGGTGAGGTCCTCTGCTAGCAGTTGAAGTGTGAACACCAAGGGAGGAGAAGTTTCTCCAGACCTTGTTATCTCCAGACTGATTCTTGCCAACATATTTATACCTGCCCCTGGAAATTTCCATTACATGCATCCGACGAAGTGGGCATTCACCCACGAAAGCTTATGCTCCAATACATCTGTTAGTCTTAAAGGTGCCACAGGACTCTCTTGCTTTTTACA
>NW_020664964.1:5449160-5477338 GCF_002925995.2 Terrapene triunguis | reverse complement strand
ACATCTGTTAGTCTTAAAGGTGCCACAGGACTCTCTTGCTTTTTACATAGTCATATGGTGATCAACCAATACACCCAGGTCTTCTCCTCCTCTGTCTCTTCCAACTGATAAGTTCCTTGCTTGTAGCAAACATTCTTGTTGTTAGTCCCTAAATGCATGACTTTGCACTATTAAATTGCATCCCATTTCTATTATTCTAATTTACAAGATCATCCAGATGATCCTGTGTGATATTCTGATACTCTTGCATTTTGGCAATTCCTCCCAACTTTTTGTCATCCTCAAATTTTATTAGAACAATCTCACTTTTTGTGCCAAGGTCAGAAATAAAAATGTTAAAAAAGATTGGTAGCAAGATTGATCCCTGAGAACTCCACTAGTAACCCCACTCCCAGCCTGAGAGTTCACCTTTCGGTATAGAATCATAGAAACGTAGCCCTGGAATGGACCTTGAGAGATCATTAGTCCAGTCTCCTTCACTCATGGCAGGACTAAGTATTATCTAAACCATTCCTGAAAAGTGTTTGCCTAACTTAATCTTAAAGATCTCCAATGATGGAGATTCCACAACCTCCCTGGGCAATTTATTCCAGTGCTTATCCACCCTGACAGTTAGGACGTTTTTCCTAATGTCCAATCTAATCCTCTCTTGCTGCAATTTAAGCCCATTGCTTCTTGTCCTATCCTCAGAGGTTAGAGAAATTTTTCTCCCTCCTCCGTATAACAATCTTTTATGTACTTGAAAACTGTTATCATGTCCCCTCTCAGTCTTCTCTTCTCCAGACTAAACAAATTCAATCTTCCCTCATAGGTCATGTTTTCTAGACCTTTAATCTTTTTTGTTGCTCTTCTCTGGACTTTCTCCAATTTGTCCACATCTTTCCTGAAATGTGGTGCCCAGAACTGGACACAATACTCCAGTTAAGGCCTAATCAACGCAGAGTAGAGTGGAAGAATTACTTCTTGTGTCTTGCTTACAACACTCCTGCTAATACATCCCAGAATGATGTTTGCTTTTTTTGCAACAGTGTTACACTGTTGACTTATATTTAGCTTGTGATCCACTATGACTCCCAGATCCCTTTCTGAAGTACTCCTTCCTAGACAGTCATTTCCCATTTTGTATGTGTGCAACTGATCGTTCCTTCCTAAGTGGAATACTTTGCATTTGTCCTTACTGAATTTCATCCTACTGACTTCAGACCATTTCTGCAGTTTGTCCAGATCATTTTGAATTTTAATCCTATCCGCCAAAGTACTTGCAATGCCTCCCAGCTTGGTATCGTCTCCAAATTTTGTAAGTGTACCCTCTTTCATTACCTAAATAATTGATGAAGATATTGAACAGAACTGGACCCAGAACTGATCCCTGTGGGACCCCACTCGATATGCCCTTCCTTCTTGACTGTGAACCACTGATAACTATGCTCTGGTAATGGTTTTCCAACCAATTATGCACCCATCTTATAGTAGCTCCACCTTGTAATTTCCTAGTTTGATTAATAGAAGGTCATGTGAGACAATATCAAAGGCTTACTAAAGTCAAGATATACCACATCTACCACTTCCCCACTTCCACAGGGCATGTTACCCTGTGAAAGAAAGCTATTAGGTTGATCTGAGATGATTTGTTCTTGTCAAATGCAGGCTGACTATTACTTATCACATTGTTATTTTCTTGGTGTTTGAAAATGAATTGCTTAAATATTTGCTACATTATCTTTCCAGGTACTGAAGTTAAGCTGACTGATCTGTAACTTCATGGGTTGTCCTTATTCCCCTTTTTATAGATTGACACTATATTTTCCCCTTTTCCAGTCCTCTGGAATCTCTCCCATCTTTAATGACTTTTTGAAGATAATTGCTAATGGCTCAGATATCTCCTCAGTCAGCTCCTTGATTATTCTAGGATGTATTTCATCAGGTCCTGGTGACTTGCTCTGTTATAGTTTCTCCTTTAACCAGTTCCTTAGCCACCTTTCAATTTTCATATTAATCCCCATCGTTTCCATGTGTAGGTACCTAGACACAGTGATCAACACATCTCTCAACCTTCTCTTTGACAAACTGAATCAGTTGACCTCCTTAAGTCTCACATTGTAAAGCTTTTTTTCCAACCTCTGGATCATTTTTGTGGCCCTCCTTTTGAACTTTCTCCAGGATTTCCACACCCTTCTTGAAGTATGCACTGGACTCATTATTCTAGTAATGGTCTTACCGACGTTATGTACAGAGGCAAATCTCTTCCCTACTTCTACTTGATATTCCCCTTTTTATACATTAAGGATCATATTAGCCCTTTTTGCCTCAGCACTTTTAGTGATCGAGGGAAGTGATCATTCCCCTCTATTCAGCATTGGTGAGGCCTCATCTGGAGTACTGTGTCCAGTTTTGGGCCCCACACTACAAGAAGGATGTGGAAAAATTGGAAAGAGTCCAGCAGAGGACAACAAAAATGATTAGGGGGCTGAAGCACATGATTTATGAGGAGAGGCAGAGGGAACTGGGATTATTTAGTCTGCAGAAGAGAAGAATGAGGGGGGATTTGATAGCTGCTTTCAAATACCTGAAAGGGGGTTCCAAAGAGGATGGATTTTAGGCTGTTCTCAGTGGTAGCAGATGACAGAACAAGAAGTAATGGTCTCAAGCTGCAGTAGGGGAAGTTTAGGTTGGATATTAGGAAAAACTTTTTCACTAGGAGGATGGTGAAGCACTGGAATGGGTTACCTAGGGAGGTGGTGGAATCTCCATCCTTAGAGGTTTTTAAGGCCCAGCTTGACAAAGCCCTGGCTGGGATGATTTAGTAGGTGTTGGTCCTGCTTTGAGCAGGGGATTGGACTAGATGACCTCCTGAGGTCCCTTCCAACCCTGATATTATATGATTCTATGATATACTGTACATCTTACTCTTGGCAGAAAGACTGGGCTGCTTTATTTTACTATCCAATGCCTTAAGGACACAGATAAAGCCACTAAAACATTAACAGCCCTAACAACAGGATTAGAGACTGTGGAAAGTTGTAGGTTGCAGCTTTGTGAAAGTATTTTCAAATACTGACAAACCGGGGAGTCTTACAGTAATATATGTTGACCAGAGAAACTCAGTCTCTCTTTACATGCACCCTAATTCCTTAATGTATCCTTCCTCTAAAGGGAGCATTCACATGTAGCAACTGCTCTCTGAATTTTAGCAGTTACATTTCTTAACCTGAACAGGACTGGAACAAATTGCAATCTTTGTATCTGTACAGCAGTATCTACTTTGGTATTTGCAGTGGAAGTTTCAGGGTTAATTCTCAATGGACACTGAAAGACAGCAAACAGTCACAGTGCTAGTTTGTAAAATGAATTTTCAGTGTGTAGCCCACAGACTGTCATTGATTGTGATAAATAAATAAAACCACTCCTGACTTTTATTGTTGTAGGGAGTAATTATAATTCACAGGGCCAGACCCTTTGTGCCACAGAATACTTCATTTGTGGTTTGCATGAGCAGATACATTAACTTCTGGGAGCGCTTTTCATTAGAACACTATTACTCATTGAGGACTGATCAATATATCATCTATACAACATCTTGAATGTGGATGTCTGGACCCATTGTGGACTTGCTGATAATGACTTCTTTATTCAAACCAGCTTGTAGGAACAAGAAGATAAAGAAAAGGGAAGAGAATTATAGCATATGCTCATGAAAGTATTGTAAAGGTTATAAACAGAAAGCAAGAATAAAGCTACAGGTTAGGGGAAATGATCGTAGCAAAAAAGAATGCAAAGGAACTAAAAGTTAAGAAAGAAAAAATGGTTAGAGTTTCACAGCATTTTTTCCCTAAACGTTATGTAAAGCAAGCTAAGTTTTAATAAACCTTTTGAAACTAGTCCTCTCCTTTGGGATTATATTGCCCTTTAGGTTTCATATCCTAATGTTTTGCTCATCTTGTGATGCATTTAAGTACACCCAATGCAAACAGAGCACCATTCTTCTTCCCCTTCACAATCTTTTATTTGTTTTTTTTTCTTCCTCTCATCCCCCACCACTCCAAATAAAAGCTCAGGGGCTCAAAAAATTTTTTCTTCCATTATCTTTTAGATTCCATATAACACTCATCCCCTGATTTTTCATCTATTTCTAGCTTTACCCTATTTGTCTCTAAGTTAGTGTAATTTAAAAAGAAATTAATGCACAGTGCGGCACATTCCAATTTCACTGCTCTGTCCATATTTGGGATACTTTTTAGGAAATAGAGTAGTGTATGTCCACAAAACACTATACTCATTTAATATAGGAATTCTTCTTGATACTCTACAATGGTTTCTGTTTTGATGGTGATAGAAAAGTTGGAGGTGAGTCTTATAGTTTGGGGTGGATGCAGTCCCAGTGAGGGAACAGTAGAAAGATTTTGGGTTATTTGATAAGAAGAAAAGAGAGTATTCAAAAGAGACAACAAGTGACAGAAAAGCCATATCAACATGGAGGTTTTTTTTGTATGGGAAGGAAATAAAAAGTCATTTTGTTCTGAAGAAAAATAAAATTGTATTCCTGAGCAATCAGGCCCTGATGCGGCAAATCACTTAAAGATGTTTCTAACTTTGAGCATGTGGTTAGACACTACTCATGTGCTTAAAGTTAAGCACAAGTTTAAATATTTTGAAGGACTGAGGCCTCAGCCTATAAAGGAAAATACAAAAACATGGAATTTGTTTAGATCCAGTTGCCGGTGACTGAGCAATTGAGTGAGACAATGTTGTTTACTGTTTAATGCTGAACTCCCAAACAAAGGGCCAAAGCCTAGCAGTTAATGGGACTTGTCAGGTATTGGTAGGCACTCACCATCTGAGGATTTGGCCCCAAATAAAGAATTAGAGAATTAAAGATTTTTACTGATATTTATAGCAGGAACTCAGAATAATTGTCTGTAAATGTGCCTTGGCTTCAGTCCGGCAAGCTAAAGGTGCTGAACAAGAGAATTCATAGAAATTTGTGACTGGATATCATCCTGCCTCATAGTACAGGATGTACAACTTTGTAATGCTAGTAACAGAGTAAAAGAGGTCATACACCCCACATGGGTTGACGCATTGAGTAATAACAGAACTAGCAAGTAAATGTGGGGAGGAGGGTGGCAGTGAAAAAATTAAATGAAAATGAAAAACAAAGTTGTTTTCATCTAAAATATTCCAAAGATCATTTTAACTGTTGAAAACTGAAAACTTTTGAAAGAAAACAAAACTTTTGGCTGAAAAATGAAAATTTCTGTCAGGAAAATCAAATATTAAATATTCTGATTAATCAAGCCAAATCAAAATGTTTAGGTTTAATGCTGATAGACTTTAATCTGTGTCCACCTAAGATACCGTGATGCCTCATGGGAGCTGTGGTTCAGGTGCCTCATATCTACCCCTATTGCTGAACTGTTGTTGTGCTTCAGGAGAGTCACATGGCTGTGATGCATCATGGGAGATGTAATCCAACCAGTGCACTCGGCCCATAGAGGAGAATAGGACATAAGGGATCCAAACTACAACTCCCATAAATCATTGTGGCAGTTTAGGAGGCCATGGTTTAATGTTGGCCTGGGCGAAAACAAAACATTTCAGTTTGAAAATATTTGTCAGGAATCAGGGCATCCAGTAGAGCCCGTCTCCAGCCAACCTAATGTGTGCAGCTGGCCTGTAGTAGGCTGCTTGGTTGGCTACACCATTTATTTGGCTGGAAGAGTCAGCAGAGAGAAGCAGCTAACAGGGGAATGTTGGAGGGAGTAGTTCCAGCTCCAGACTTTGTGCTTGGAGGTGGCAGGACTTGGTGAGTTGTGCATTTGGTCTGTCTGAGTTGTTTGCTTGATTCTTTGTTTGTTTGTTCTCTGTGTACAAGCTGCATAGCTGGGCTGAGGGCCTCTTAATAATCCCTTGAAGCTTTGATCAGTATCTTGCTAAAGGTTGCAAGGCTCTAGGCTTTGAACCTTTGATCATCCCAGCTATTTGAAATCTTTGAGTTGTTAATTTCTCTCTGGTGTTGAAGTTCTGAGCTGAGCTGAGCTAAGCAGGGAAGACTTGATATAAAAAAGTCACTTGCTGAGTGAACTCAAGAGCTGAGAACAGAGGTAGCTAACAGATGAGTTTTGGAGGAAGTTTGGAAAGGGAAGGTGAGAGGCTTTCCTTTCAGATATTAAAATGACCAACAATGGAATAGTGGCAGTGATGTGCAACAGATGTGCTATGTTCTCTTTCCTGCATAAAGGCAGAAGGGATTTCCTGTGCATAAAGTGCAAGTTAGTGGCTGTGCTGGAGGAAAAGATTCTTGGCTTAGAGGGGCAAGTTGTGATGCTACTTAGAATCCAAGAAGCTAAGAAGTTCCAAACCAACCAGATTCAGGAAACACCAGAGAGGAGGCCTGCCAGTTCATAACCATCAGAGGCAAGATGTCACTACAAGAGTCTACATGGTTAGAGACAGATGAGGATAGGCAGACTATGGCCATCAGAGAGAAGACAAGCAGGAGGAATTCCACACAGAATTTCAATTCAATACCAGATACTCATGATGGAATCTATGGAAGATACCTCTCAAGATCCCGGAGGTCCAAGGGAATAGAGAGATATATGGGACACATGTGTAGATGGCAGCTTGGTCAAACCTGTAAGAAAATCAGGCTTACCTGCAAAGAGTTCTCCAACCATTCAAAGAAGACAGACAGTCCTTGCTGGAGATTCAATACTCAGAAGAACTGAAAGAACATTCTGAAAGGGACAGGTGTACATCAGGTTGGTGTACTGCCTTCCCAGAGCCAAGAGATGAGACATCACTATAAAATTGGTTAGGCTTCTGAAGTCGACTGGCAAGGATCCATCGGTAATGATTCATATTGGCACCAATGACACAGCATCATGGATATCATACAGATAGCACACAACTTCAGGGAACTTGGAAGCATGCTCAAGAAGAACATCCAAGCAGTCTTCTCTGAGATCCTTTCTTTCTCATGAGCAAAGGAAGAGAGAAGGTAGAAGATTCTATAAGTGAATCACTGGCTGGGTAAATCATGTAAGGTGGAGGGCTATGGTGTTGAATATTGGTCCATCTTCTACAGTGAGAGGGGACCATATAGTTTGGATGGCTTCCTCCTCCTCAGTAGACAAACCAATCTCCTTGGGGACAGGCTGGCTAGAGAAGTAAGGAGAGGGTTACACTAATAGCAAAAGGGAAGAGTAAAAAGAGGGAAGATCTGAGCACTCAGCACAAAATCAAGATGTTGAGAACAAAATTAATCAAGAAACCAAAGGCTACAAAGAGAAGAAATTCTTGAATTGTCTACACACTCATGCTAGAAGACTGGGTAACAAAGAAGAATTAGAACTGATGATTTATGAGCATAAATTTGATATAGTAGTTTTTTACTGAAATCTGGTGGGATGATTCACATAACTGGAACATTAAAATCAATAGTTACAACCTATTTAGGAAGGGTTGAATGGGCAAAGGGGGATGGGGAGTAGCACTCTATGTCAAAAATGACATTACCTGTTTCCGAGTCACTGATACTTGCCATACTTCCTATCTTTCCTACGCAGTGGGATAGTTTGCTCTTGTGCCCTTAATAATGTCTCTTTGAAAAACTTCCAACTGTCTTCAGTTGTTTTTCCCCTTACACTTGCTTCCCATGGGTACTTACCTACCAGCTCCCTGAGTTTGCTAAAGTCTGCCTTCTTGAAATCCATTGTTGTCCCTCCTACCATTCCTTAGAATCATGAACTCTACCATTTCATGATCACTTTCACCAAAGCTACCTTCCACTTCAAATTCTCAACCAGTTCCTGCCTGTTTGTCAAAATAAAATCTAGAACAGCCTCTCCCCTAGTAGCTTTCTCCACCTTCTGAAATAAAAAAACATGTCTCCAATACATTCCAAGAACTTTTTGGATATTCTGTGTCCTGCAGTGTTATTTTCCCAACAGATGTCTGAGTAGTTGAAGTCCCCCATCACCACCAAGTCCTGTGCTTTGGACAATTTTGTTAGTTATTTTTAAAAAGCCTCATCCACCTCTTCTTCCTGGTTAGGTGGTCTGTAGTAGACCCTTACCATGACATCACCCTTTTTTTACCCCTTTTATCCTTACCCAGAGACTTTCAACAAGTGTGTCTCCTATTTCCATCTCAACCTCAGTCCAAGATTATACAATTTTAAAATATAAGGCAACACCTCCTCCCTTTTTTCCCCTCCTGTCCTTCCTGAGCAAGCGGTACCCTTCTATACCAATATCTCTGTCATGCCACTTATGTCATAGTTGTGTTTATTTACTAGCATTTTGAGTTCTTCCTGCTTATTCCCCATACTTCTCGTATTATTATACAGACATCTAAGATACCGTTTTTTATTCCTCCCCCACAGTTCTCTCTTGTCTCTCCCTTATCTCTGCTATAACAGCCCATGCTCCCCACAAATTCTGACCCTTCTCCCAAGTCTCCATGTTTTTTACTTACCAGTGGACTTTGGTCACCTGCCCCCTTTGAACCTAGTTTAAAGCCCTCCTCACTAGGTCTGTATCCAAATATGCTCTTCCTCTTCCTCAATAGATGGACCCCATCTCTCATCCTGTGGTCAAAGAAGCCTTCCTCCTGCTTCTTTTTCTATGATGCAGTCTTTGACTGGCTCCTGTCCTATGCACTACAGGCCTTACTGCTAGCAGTCTTTAGTGCTGAATTTTTACTCTCTTTATCAATCTCCCAATCTTATGTCTTGCCAACCTCACCCCCCCCATTTCCCCTCCATGTAAAACACTCCCAGACTCCCATGATTCCTACAAATTCTTCTGATGGCTTCCCCGTCTCAAAGACAATTTCTCTTTTCCCTGCACCAAATTCTATACTTCTGCCACAATACCTTCTTGATCCATAGTCTCTTTTCCCTTTCCCCAAACTCACCTTGGTTTCTCCCTCTTATTCCAAACTCTTCCTTCTGTCCATCCTGTCTGAAAATCCCCCAGACACTTTTGTCCAGATGTCTCTAACCTCAGTCTTTCCTCTCTCCAATATCCCTCCACCTTCTCTGCTTCCCAAAATTCCTGTGTCTTTCTTCTCTCTTCCCCAATCTGCTCTCTACGTCATTCTGTTTAGGTTATTAGACCTATCCTCATCACCATGGTATTTCTATTTCTTCCAGGGCTGGCAGGAAAGGGAAATGTTGCATATTCCCTAGGTACAGAGACTTAAACAGTTACAGTTCAAGTGAGCAACAGCAGTAAATGTTTGGGTCCCTGGTGCAGTCCAATGGAGAGTCAGGGCTTTTCAAGACTAGTGCCTTGGGTGCTTCCTCCACTCCAGTCTCTATTCCAAGCAATTAGGGGCTTGCACGTTTCCAGGCCAGGCTCAGTTAGTGTTTCTCATTGAGTCTGAACTGATTCCTTGTCCAACCACTGCTGCTTCCCCGTAAGTCACACCCAGACCTGCACTAGCTGTAACATCTGGCAGTCACTGCCTGTTCTTCACTGCATATAGTTCCTGGGGATTGTGATCTGAGTTCAGTTTCTTTCCAGCTTCTTGCTTGCCATATGGCTGCGCCTTCAGCAACTCTGCAGCTTCTCACTAGCCATGCAGCTGCTATTTCCAGCCACTTCCTGGTTCACAATGTTTTTCTTCATTTGGCCATGAGGAACTAGCTATGCAGTAGTCCCCTACTTCTCAAATCCATCACAGTACTTCTGTTCTGTATTTGGAAAGGAGCAGGATGATGTACTTATGTCACATAAGGATAATGAAATATTTTTTGGTCCATAAATAACTAAGGAAGATGTTAAATGGCATCAACTAGGGATAAACATTTTAAAATCAGCAGGCTGGGAGAACTTACACACAAGAGTCTTAATACAGTTGTCTGAGGAGATCTCTGGCCCACTTTAAAAATCTGGAATACCAGGGAAATTCCAGAGGACTAAAAGTGTGCTAATTCATAGATTCAAAGATTATAAAGATGGAAGGGACCACTGTGGTCATCTAGTCTGATTTACTGCATAACACAGCTCATAGAATTAATGAATTAATTCCTGAATTAATTGCTCTTTGAACTAGAGCATACCTTTTAGGAAAACATCCAATCTTGTTTTAAACATTTTCATTACTCTACCACAATCCTTGCTAAATTCTTCCAATTCTTAGTTACCCTGCTTGTTAAAATTTTGATCTTTATTTCCAGTCTGAATTTTTCTAGTTTCAACTTCTAACTAGTGGATTGTTGTATACCTTTCTCTGCTATATTGAAGTGCCTATTATCAAATATTTGTTCCCCATGTAGGTATTATAGACAGTGATCGGGTCACCCCTTAATAACCTTCTCTTTGTTAGACTCAAACAGATCAATTTATTTAGTTTTTCGCTATAAGGCATATTTTTCAATCATTTAATAATTCTTGTGGCTCTTCTTTGAAATGCCTCCAAATTATCAACATCCTTCTTGAATTGTGGGCACCAGTACTGAATGCAGTATTCCAGCAACTGTAGCACCAGGGACAGGTACAGAGATAAAATAACCTCTTTACTCCTTGTCATAAACAGATAGTTAAGGGTTAATGCCTCTTTTACCTGTAAAGGGTTCAGAAGTTCACCTAGCCTAGCTGACACCTGACCAGAGGAACCAATGGGAGGACAAGATGGTTCAAAGGGAAGGAGGGAAGTTCCCTTTGTCTGTGTGAGTTTCACTTTAGACCAGAGTGGGAAAGCTCCAGAATTCAGCCTCTTATTAAGTAGTGAGTATTAGTGAAGGAAATAAATAGGTTTATGTTTATTTCTTTGTAACCTGTCTTGTGCAATTAGAGGAATAGTCAAATTGGGTATTTGGGTATTTTTGTGTGTGTAACTAAGGGTTTATCCAGGGAAGCATCCTCTGTGTTTGGAATCTGTTGTCTGTGAGAGTAGCTGGTATGCTAATCTCTCCCAGAGAGTTTTCTTTTACCTTTCTTTTCTTTAATTAAAAGCCTTTTTCTTAATACCTGATTGATTTTTCCTTGTTTTAAGATCCAAGAGGGTTGGATCTGAGTCCACCAGGAGTTGGTGGGAGAAAGGAAGGGGGATGGTTAATTTCTCCTTGTTTTAAGATCCAAGGAGTTGGATCTGTGTTCACCAGGGAATTGGTGAAGAGTCTCTCAAGGCTACCCAGGGAAGGGAATTAGTGCTTGGGAGTGGTGGCAGCCAGATCAGATCTAAGCTGTTAATTGAGCTTAGAGCTTCTCATGCAGGTCCCCACATCTATACCCTAAAGTTAAGAGTGGGGAAGGAACCTTGACACTCCTATTCAAGATTCCTCTGTTTATGCAGCCCAGGATCACATTAGCCCTTTCGACCACAGCATCACACTGGGAGTTCGTGATCAGCTGACTATCCACCACAACCCCCAAATCTTTTTCAGTGTCACTACTTCCCAGGATAGACTCCCCCAACAAGTAAATATGGCCTACAATGTCTGTTCCTAGGTGAATATTTATATGTAGCTGTTTTAAAACACATATTTTTGCTTGTTCCCAGCTTACCAAGCAATCAGACCACTCTGTATCAATGACCTGCCCTCTTCATTATTTACCACTCCCCCAGTTTTTGTGGCATCTGAAAACTTTATAATTGATGAGCTTATGTTTTCTTCCAGGTCATTGATGAAAATGTTAAATAGCGTAGGGCCAAGACTTGATCCCTGCGGGACTTCACTAGAAACACATCCATTTGATGACAATTATCTGTTTACAGTTATATTTTGAGACCTATCAATCAGCCAGTTTTTAGTCCTTTTAATGTGTGCCATGTTAAATTTCTGTATTGTAACAGGGCTTCTTCTCCACCTCGGTGGGTCCCACGCTTCCTTCTAGTGGTGGGTCAGGATCGTGTCTCGTCTCTCAGAATTTACCCCCTCTGTTTATAGTTGGCGGGGAAATTCTGTCTCCAAGCAGCCTTCCCATTTCTGGGCCTGCTAGGCGCTCACTGCTTCACTGGGGCTTCTGTCCTCCTCGGTGGACATCCAGTGAGAGGAAAAGGGGGTGGGGGTGCGCCTGGTTCTGCCCTCTACTCCAGGCCCCAACCCAGGGACCCTACGAGTAGCAGCCTCACGCTGCCAGTTCCCAGGAAAAGCTGCTAGCTTCCCTGGGTTACTTCCCGATGCTCCTTGGCTTATTACCCCCACTTTGCTTGGGCGAGGTTCCTCCCAACCCTCCTGCTGGGGGAGGGAGAGCTCCTAGTCTCTGGTAGCCCTTCCAGGCGTGACAGCACCACAGCAAATGCACGGCTCAGTCTCTCCTCTCTAGAAGGGTCCTTTTCTTCAGGTCTTTGGACCTGGAAGTGTCCTTAGCTCCTGTCTAGGATAGGGTTTCTCCCCAATCTCTATATCTGTGGGGTTCTTCCCTGGTCCTTGTCAGCTTCCGCACCGCTCAGCTCTCCAACAGCTCGCCTCCACTCTCACAACGCCTATCACCCCCCGGACTGGCTGGGGGGAAGGCTTTTAGCCTGTACTGGCAGGTTCTTAATTGGCTCCAGGTGTCCTAATTAAACTGGAGTAACCCCTGCTCAGTTACCAGGGGAAAAGGGACCAGCTTATCCTGAGGCTAATATACCTTCCTTCCTGCACTCTCCTGTAGCCGGCTGGCCTGACCCTGTCACATATCCCTCCCGGTGGCTGAACTCCATGGGGTTGGGCAACTTGGGTCGTCAGTGTACTTGTGTCAGGCCATCTGTATTGCCATGGTGGCTTCCAGCCCTGTGTTGTATGCAGAATTGGAATGGTTGGAGGGACAGGAACCACCTTGTGTTCTTCTCTTTGTTCCATTGCATCCACTGGAGGGGGGCATGGTCGGTTACTAGGATAAATTTCTGGTCTAGCAGGTAATATCGCAGAGTTTCCATGGCCCACTTGATGGTGGAGGTATTCCTTCTCTACCACTGCCTATTTCTGTTCTCTTGGAAGGCGCTTTCTGCTAAGGTAAAGGATTGGGTGTTCGTCCTCTTCCACCATCTGTGACAGGACAGCCCCCAACCCTACTTCGGATGCATCAGTCCGTAAAATGAAATCTTTAGTGAAGTCCGGGGCTATGAGCACGGGCTTACTGCAGAGGACTGTCTGTAGGTCCGTGAAGGCCTTGTCCACCACGTTGGTCCATTTCACCATGTCAGGACCCTGAGCTTTCACCAGGTCTGTCAGAGGACTTGTTCTGGTGGTGAAGTGGGGGATAAATTGCTGGTAGTACCCCACTATGCCTAGGAATGCTCAGACTTTTTTCTTTCGGTTCAGCCGGGGCCAATTTTGGATAGCCTCCAGCTTATTTAGTTGGGGTTTTACTATGCCTCTCCCCATGATGTACCCAAGGTATTTAGCCTCTGCTAGTCCTATTGCGCACTTGGTAGGGTTGGCCGTGAGGTCCGCCCTCCTCAGGGTATTCAGTACCGCTTCCACCTTTCCCAGGTAGGTTTCCCAGTCTGGGACATGGATAATCATGTCATCCAGGTATGCGGCGGCGTAAGTGGCATGGGGGTGGAACAGCTTATCCATGAGGTGCTGGAACTTGGCTGGGGCCCCCTGCAGCCCAAAGGGGATGATAGTGTATTGAAATAACCCCTCTGGTGTTGAAAAAGCAGTCTTTTCTTTTGCTTCTTTGGCTAGGGGAATCTGCCAGTACCCCTTTGTCAAATCCAGGGTAGTCAGGAACCAGACATTGCCCAGTCAGTCAACTAACTCGTTTATGCTGTGTATAGGGTATGCATCAAACTGGGATACCTCATTCAGTCAGCGAAAGTCATTACAGAACCTTGTGGTGCCATCGGATTTGGGCACCAGCATGATCAGGCTGGCCCATTGACTGTGGGATTCTTTAATGACCCCTAGTTCCAACATTTTCTTCACTTCGGCTTTGATTTCTTCCCTTTTGGCTTCTGGGACCCGATAGGGCCTTATTGTCACCTTGGCTCCGGGGTTCCTGCAATGGTAGGCCAGAACGACCCCTCCTCATATGATGAGGTGGTTGCACTGTTGGAGAGAAGAATGACAGCCAAGGGACTTTCCCGAACACCCAGGGAACATTTGCTCTGAATCGAATGATCAGCCCCGATCCTCGGAGTTCGGATGGTTGAGAACCTGGGAAGGACTAGGTGGAAGAAGAGAGGAGCCAAGGGTCACCCAGGGGCCACAAAGGGATGGAGAGAACTGAGCAGAGAGGACCGTGGGGTCAGGCCCCGTAGCCCAAAAGACAGGGGAGCAACTAGGGCCATGTATAGGTGTTACGCATGTGGGGAGTTGGAGCACATAGCGGCCCAATGTCCAAATGCTGAGGAGCCCATGCAATGTAACCTGGGAAACTGGGCAGACTCCTGCACCCTAATCCACTTTATGGGGGTCGCAGTGACTCCACATAAGTAAATAAGGCCAGTAAGGCTGAATGGGGTAGAGACCATGGTGCTTGTGGACTCCAGGAGCGCCATTACGCTCATCTCAGGGAAGCTAGTGAAATGTAGCCAGCTGATGCAGGCCAAGCACACGGGGATAACATGCATTCATGGGGCAGTTAGTTATTACCCTATCATCCCAGTGAAGATCGAGATTCAGCGGAACACAACCGGGGTAATTGCAGGAGTGGTCCCTAAGCTACCGTACCCTGTACTCATAGGGAGAGATTTCCCGGGGTTTGGAAGTTTACTCCTGCTAGAGGGGTTGGAGGGAAAAAATAATCCTGAGATTAAGGAGTCATCCCCAGAAGAATGCCATCCCCCAATGTTCCCTGAGATAGTTTAGGATCTGTTCCTCACTCCAGGGAGTGTCGGGAAGACCAAGCAGGAAAGGAGGATAACCAAGGCCTTAGGGACCCAGATTCTGACCCAGGCCCAGAAGGCCATCCTCGTAGGCAGGCAGACACAGGCAGCAGATAGGGAGGCCACTCCAACAGAAGATGCGCCAGAGGCTGGGCCCAGCTGCAATGCCACCAACCTGGGGACAGAGACAGAGACAGGCCCCCTTAAGCTCAGACAGCTCAGTCCTGCAAGGGGAAATTTCGGGCAGGACCAGGCAGAAGATCTGAGGTATGAGAACACCAGGAAGAAGGTTGCTGAAATAGAGGAGTGCCCGTGGAGGTAAAAGCTCAGGGACCAGGACCCTACTTCATAATCAAGATGGATCTGCTATATGGGGTCGTACAGGGACAGGAGGTGCAGCAGCTCCTGGTGCCCCGGAAGCATCAGAAGGCCATGCTGAGCCTAGCCCACAGTCACTTTTTGGGGGGCACCTAGGGGTGGAGAAGACCCTGGAACGGATCCTACAGAGATTTTTTTGGCCAGGAGTACACAAAAAAAGTCCAGTGCTATTGCACCTCCTGCCCCGAGTGTCAACTACATAGCCCCCGTCCCCACTTAAGAGCACCTTTAGTGCCTCTTCCAATCATAGAGGTCCCATTTGAGTGGATAGCCATGGACCTGGTAGGTCCCCTGGAGAAGACGGCCTGAGGCCACCAGCATGTGCTTGTTGTCTTGGACTATGCCACTCAGTACCCAGAAGCCGTCCCCCTGAGGAACACAACCTCCAAGACAATAGCCAAAGAACTAGTGGAGATCTTTGCCCAAGTAGGGCTGCCGAAGGAGATATTGACAGATCAAGGGACTCCCTTCATGTCAAAACTAATGAAGGATCTATGCACTTTACTCCATGTACGGGCCCTGTGGACTTCGGTCTACCACCCACAGACAGATGGCCTTGTGGAAAGGTTCAACAGGACCCTCAAGGCCATGATAAGGAAAGTGGTAAGTCGGGACCAGAAAGACAGGGATACCTTACTGCCCTACCTCGTGTTCACCATCTGGGAGGTTCCTCTGGCCTCCACTGGGTTTACCCCCTTTGAACTACTATACGGATGTCACTCCGCAGCATATTAGACATAGCCAGGGAGATTTGGGAGAAAGAACCCAACCCAGGGAGAAACATAATCGAACATGTGCTACAGATGAGAGACCAGATAGCCCGAATCATCCCCATCGTATGGGAGCACTTGGAGAGAGTGCAAGAGGCCCAACAAACCCAGTACAAGCGCCGAGCAAAATTTTGACAGTTCCAACCTGAAGACTGGGTGATGGTACTAGTGCCTATGGCAGAGAGTAAGCTGTTGGCCCAGTGGCAGGGACCCTCCAAAGTGGTCGAGCCCATTGGAGAAGTAGACTACAAAGTGTGACAGCTGGGTCGCCGGAAACAAGAGCAGATCTACCACATCAACCTCCTGAAGTCTTGGCAGGCCCAGAGGCATGTGTGGTCATTCCAGAGGCTCTGCCTCAAGAGAGCAACCCACCCAAGCAGGTGAAGATATCCCCCGACTTAACGCCAGATCAAAAGACTGAGGCATCCGAGA
Source organism: Terrapene triunguis (assembly GCF_002925995.2). Taxonomy (NCBI): domain Eukaryota; kingdom Metazoa; phylum Chordata; order Testudines; family Emydidae; genus Terrapene; species Terrapene triunguis. The sequence continues at coordinate 5,460,989 of NW_020664964.1, read as the reverse complement.
TGATCAACCAGTACCGAGATGCCCTGTCACAGTATGTAGTGTAGTTGTAGCTGCAAGGACATTAGAGAGACAAGGTGAGTGAGGTAAAAGTGTTAATTGCCCCCACAGACCTGCACAACCATGAGTCTGACAAGTATCAGAGGGGTAGCCGTGTTAGTCTGGATCTGTAAAAAGCAACAGAGAGTCCTGTGGCACCTTTAAGACTAACAGATGTATTGGAGCATAAGCTTTCGTGGGTGAATACCCACTTCGTCAGACGCAAGTGAGTATTCACCCATGAAAGCTTATGCTCCAATAAATCTGTTAGTCTTAAAGGTGCCACAGGACTCTCTGTTGCTTTTTACATGAATCTGACAGTGGACCTTCCAGACCATAGTGCTTTGCAATGGATTTATAACTTTCTGGTGTAACCAGCTTCCACAGCCACCTGCTTCTGAACTAGTATGGCTTTCCTGAATCAAATGTTCTGGTGCTGGAGGATTGATGCAAGCCCCTCACACAGCTCCATTAGTTCTGTTTCCTCATTCTGAAGTTCTGAAGCAACTGCTGGTCATACCAGGTTTCCAAAATGATGTAATCTCACCACACTATGGTTGTTCATCTGCACCAGAAGTGATGGTCCACCCCTGGGCATAATGTGGCAATACCGGTATTCACCATATCTGTACCATCTGAGCTGAATGAATTGTCAGTGATCCTCAAGATAAGCCATTTTCAACACGTCAGAAAGTTCTGCCCAAATTCTATACAGCATCTCACTGATAGCATTCTCCACAGCATAACCATTTGTCCTGCTATAAGGGGCAGGAACAGAACCAGATCATCATCCCATTGCTTCATGTCTTCTATAAAGTTCGGCAGAGAATGACCGTGAGGGGTCGACATGATGAGGAACTGCCATTAGCAAATGGGTGAAGGTGGGGGTCAGTACCAACAAAATACAGCAAAGAGGTTCATAGCATGTCTCCTGTGATGCACAGAACACCGTGATACCACCCCTGAAATGGTAGCGCTAACTTCACATATCTTGAGCAGCAGTGTGGAGCAAGTATGCACCTGTACAAAGTGTTATGCCTATATCCAGTACAGCATATGTGGACACCTGGGTACAGGTATGGGGAGCATGTGGGTGCATTTACACAATCCATTACACATGTGTGTGCCAGTGTAGAAACAGCCTAAGTGTAATTCTTTCATTTACAAAATGTACACACAGCCTGTTTGCATAAATAGGGTAGGAAGAAAACTGCCTGCAGGCAGCTTTCTTTTTGCAGAAAGCTCAGGCCAGGCCAGGAACCTCTGCCATATCGCAAGAAACAGTTCTCTTGCCTCTGTTTCTCTCCAGGCACTCATACAGAATAGCACCAAAATGCAGACTCTCTCTCTGACTAACACAGAACAGTTTTGTTCCAGTACCTGAATTTGAAACACAGGAAACCCCATTAGCTCCAAACTCTCCTCTGAGCTGCAAGGTCTTGTCAGGTTCTTGTGAGCCCCAGCTCCCTACTTTATCTAGAGCTGTTTTTATTGCACAAAGGAAATTCAGCTGAGTGCTTAAGATGAGATTTAGTTTGTGGTCTGTGGATTCTTTTGCTTCCAGGATCCTTTATGGTGGGCCATTAACAACTCGTTCAACAACAATATAAATTCTTGTGTTTGGTTACAAATATGTACAACATATCATACTATCCAGACCACCTTTTTGTTTCCATTTTCACCAAAAAGGTTAGTGTTCAGACACTTATATAGTGAAATCAATGTGATGGGGTAAGATCTGAGGCTAAAATAGATAAAGAACACGTTAAGATTTACTTAAACAAGATAGATGGCTTCAAGTCAGCAGGGCCTGACAAAATGCAACCTAGAATACTTAAAGAACTGGCTGAAGAGATATCTGAGTCATTAGTGATTATCTCTGAGAACTTCTGGAGTATGGGAGAGATCCCAGAGGACTGGAAAAGGTAACAAGCCTTGAGAATAGGGGGAAGAAATAGTTATGATATATCTCAACTTTATTAAGGTTTTTGATAATGTCTCACATTACCTTCTCATAAGCAAACTAGGGAAATACAACCGAGATGAAACTACTACAAGGTGGATGCACAACTGCTTGGAAAACCATAGTCAGAGAGTAGTTATAAATGATTTCCAGTCAAGCTGGAAGGGCATATCAAGGGGGTCCCATAGACCCCGTGGGTCCAGTTCTATTCAGTATTTTCATAAGTGATTTGAATAGTGGCATAAAGAGTACACTTATCATGTTTGCAGTCTATAACAAACCGGGAGGGATTGCAAGCACTTTGGAGGACAGGATTAGAATTCAAAATGAGCTTATCAAAGTGAAGAAATGGTGTGAAATAAATAGGATGAAATTGAATAAGGACAAATGCAAAGTTCTACACTTAGGAAGGAATATTTAACTGCACAAATACAAAATGAGGAATGACTGCCTAGAAAGGAGCACTTCAGAAAAGTATTTGGAGGTTATAGTGGATCACAAACTAAATATGAGTCAACAATGTAATAGTGTTGCAAAAAACCTGAATGTCATTCTGGGATATATTAGCAGGAGTGTTGTACGCAAGACACAAGAACTAATTTTTCCACTCTACTCAGCACTGATAAGACCTCAACTGGAGTACTGTGTCCAGTTCTGGGCACCACACTTTGGGAAAGATGTGGAGACTGGAGAAAGTCCAGAGGAGAGGAACAAAAATTATTAAAGGTCTAGAAAGCATAACATACAAGGACAGATTGAAAAAAAGAAGGGTGTATTTAGTTTTGAGAAAAGAAAACTGGGTGGGGGAGGGGCATAAGAACAGTCTTCAGGTATGTAAAAGATTGTTATAAAGATGAGAGTAATAAATTGTTCTCCTTATCCTCTTAGGGCAGACCAAGAAGTAATGGGCTTAAATTGCAGTAAGGGAGATTTAGGATATTAGGGAAAACTAGTAGTTAAATGCTAGAACAAATTACCTAAGGAGATTGCAGAATTTCCATCTGTCAGATGCTACAGGACTCAAACTTAGGCCTAGGGGGCCACTAAGCAGAACCCTTATCATCTGAGCCATCCAGTTGCAAAGGCTTGTAAGGGAACTGCTGCTAATACCCCACCACCAGAAGCTACACCTGCTGACTCAGGCTGGTCAGATGACAGACACCACTAGGTATAAAGCTTCCTGTTTCTGTCTCATCCCTTGTCTGATCAACTAGATGCTAGGCCTGTTGCTGCCCAGATCTCTGAGACCAAGTCCTTGCTTCTTTCTTGTCCATATTCCTGTTACTATGCCTTGTCCCTGTTTCCTCTCCCTAACCACAGTTGTTAACTCTGGCTTGACCCTGGCATGTACTCCTGGCTCCACCCACTAGATCAGACAGCTCACATTGTGGCCCTCAGACTGTCTTTGGAGAAAAGGTTAGACAAACATATGTAGGATGTGTGACATTGCACCCCATAATACTTTATAGAAATATGCTTATGAGTGTAAATATAACATAACTGGAATATGTTTTATGCTAGATATGCCATGTAACATATCTTTGCAAAGATTATGTTCTACTGAATGTATTCATCCTATTCGTATGCATGTATAATTTTTATATCTGAAGTTATGAGCGTTGGCTCTATGCTTGTATTTAAAGTGTGTGCTTTAGAAAGCACCTAAGGCAAATTTGGTCAACATAGTGTGAAGGGGTTATTCAAGTAAATGAAAGTACTTGGCTAATAATGGACTTTGATAGATGCCAATGCACATCTGAGCTTTCCTGGGAACGTTTGGGCTAACATGTGGGCAATGGCTCAGCCTGTAGAGAACTGAGTCATGCATGCACATGTGACTTGCCCATGTGACTCCAAAGCTCCATCTTGTAGCTGTGATTCTACACAGGGGGAGAGAGGGGTTTCCACCCACAAGAGAGAGACTATAAGCCCCTGGAAATCCCTCCATTTTTTGTCTTAAGGTGGCTCAAGAGATAGCCTCTCCACCCCAAAGGATGCCTGAAAGAAACTGGAACAAAGGACAGTAACTACAGGGGGGGTGTGATTGCTAGGAGGAAGTCTAGTCTGTCAAAGAAGCTTATTGGAGCATCTCTGAGGGTGAGATTTACCTGCATTTAGTTTCTTAGTGTATTCGGCTTAGACTTGCGTGTTTTATTTTATTTTGCTTGGTAATTCACTTTGTTCTGTCTGTTATTACTTGGAACCACTTAAATCCTACTTTTTATATTTAATAAAATCACTTTTTACTTATTAGTTAACCCAGAGCAAGTATTAATTACTGGGGGAGCACACAGCTGTGCATATCTCTCTATCAGTGTTTTAGAGGGCAAACAATTTATGAGTTTACCCTGTGTAAGCTTTATACAGAGTAAAACGGATTTATTTGGGGTTTGGATCCCATTGGGAACTGGGTATCTGGGTGTTGGAGACAGGAGCACTTCTTAAGATGCTTTCAATTAAGCCTGCAGCTTTTGGGGGATGTGGTTCAGACCTGGGCCTGTGTTTGTAGCAGGCTAGCGTGTCTGGCACAACCAGGCAGGGCACTCAGGTCCCAAGCTGCCAGGGAAAATGGGTTCAGAGGTAATCCCAGCACATCAGATGGCAGTTCCCAAGGAAGTTTCTGTGACCCAACCCGTCACAGGATGGTTTAGATAATACTAAATCTTGTCACAGTGAAGGGAACTGGACTAGAGATGCCCTATCAAGGTTCCTTCCAATCCTATGTTTCTATGTTTTTTATGATTTGCAGGAGACTAGTGATTTTGGGTGGCTCAGTGTTTGAGTGACAAATGTGAGACATCTTAAAGTTCAGAATGCCAACCCTTTGAAAGTCAGGTCCCGCAAGGTGTTTTACCTTTGGCTTACAGAAATTAAAGCACCCAAGATCACTATTTACTCTTGAAAATTCAGGACCTCATTTCCACTCCAATAAAATCCTAATAAAAACGCTAAACAAAAAATAAACAAATATAAACAAAACAAGAAGCTGCAATCAACCCATATGTGATGTGTCAATTTGCATATCAGATGAGATTGTGCTGCATATCTTGGAGTGCCTATTTAAGCCAACCTGTTTGCCCTCCCAATGTTAGGGTGTTCTAGGGGCTGGTCAGGCCCCTAACTCGATGGAGGCAGCCTTGGGAGGACTGCCTATCACCAGGTGCCTCTGGGCAATAGCATCACACAGAATCTGTAGAGTGCTATGCACTGAGGTTTTCCTACCCGTGCATCCTGCCATACCCTTCCTGCTCAAGTCCCTGTCTTGGGATATGTGAGAGAGTCCTGCACAATGCCACTGCATAATGCCACTACAGCAGCCTCTCTCAGTGTCTACCTGCAAGGAAGTCTCCCTCAGACAGCTAATGGGCTATTCCAGTCCCCCAGCAACATTTTGGCACTGGGCTGGACTGGGATAATCTCTTCCTTTATGTCTACTTTTAATATGCCGCATTAGGGACAGAAACATTTGAATGGACTGCTGACCTGGAATGGGACGTTTCCAAAACTTTCCATGGATTTGTTTCAGCTTATCTCAGGAACTGTGAACAAGATTCTCATTTCTTCTCCCTGCTTGTCAGTTGTACAAAGGGGCCAGATAGCAGCCAGCACAGGGAGTGTGCTTGCCCCAGCTAGTGCAGCCAACTCCTACACCACATCGCCAGCAGTGGAAAGGGGGATGGGCAGAACACTTCTGCTGTCTGGCATTGTCCAGCTGAAGCATAGCCCTTTGGAGACCACAGCTAGTCAGCATAGTTTTGAGCAGCCTCCAGTCTGCTCTTAACTACGATAGAGCTAAAGTCCCTTGCCTTTTTTTTTTGTATCCGATTCTACTCTTTTGGAATACACTTGTATTGAGGACACTATACAAAATAAAATGCTATTGCATTTAATTTTGCATTTCTCCTTGTTTCCTGACAGTTGGATAGACTTAGCTCCTTCTGACTGTTGCTGACACTAAGTTTAACCTGCTTCTAAGGCAGCCTTAGCATCAAGATATTATACATCGAATAGCTATCTTGACTGGTTTGCCTTCTGAATCTGTTCTCCTATGAGGAATTCACTCCCTGGGAAATACTAAAGAATTAGATCATGTAAGAATTTCACATAAATCACATTCCCTGGTGTGATTTAAAAAATAGAAAATAATAGTTTTACATGGGCTAAACTTCCTTTTGAATACCCCTGTGAGTCCCCGGGCCATGATTTTTAAAGGAATTACATTATTTTAAATGATCAGTCAGTATGCTCCTTGGACCATATGAGTGATCCTTCACTAGACACAGATAAAGTGTGCATCCATGCATTAAGGATGGACCCTTATGACTACATAAGAACAGGTCCTTAAAGATCTTATAAATGTGAAGGGAATGTGAATGTTGTACCTGTATCAACCCTACCAAACTCGCCTGTAATTTGAGAACATGTTTACTTTCTGGTTAACCCATACTGTTTGAAAATACTTTGTTTCCAAGACTGCGAACACTCATACATGCTAACTTTATGCACTGTATACACTGAACTGGCTGGGATGTGTAATATTTTGCAAGTGCATAAGTGTTTGCAGTATCAGTGCCATAGTTATTATTGTTCCTTGAAAAATGAAACAGGGCCACAAAGAAGTCAAGTCCAAATTAAAAATAAAGCAAAATGAAAAAGTAAATAAATCAGGAAAAATAATTAGCTGACATAGGTTAATTTTTTAAAAACTGTTTGTGGAACAAAATGTAATTAAGTCCTTGTGAACACATGGTACGCACTAATGTAATTAGTACATACATACTAATGCAGTTTATTAGTATGTATTCAGCAGACTATTCCAGAAGATCATCTACATATTTAAAAGCAATCTGAAAACTGGTATGTTAGGGCAAGGGAGGTTCAGTGATGATAAATATTTTTTCTGTGGATTTATTTATTTATTCATTCTTATTTTGGATGAACCCACCAAAATATTGCCTATTTAAAATATATTAAATAATAAAAATAATAATTATAATATTTATTTAATAAATAAGATAAGGCTTTCAGCTGTTGCAGAATATCAGTACTGGTGCTATGCCCAACTCTTCAGTGTCTGCACTCAAATACCCCAAACATAATAACTGCAAGTAGGAGCAAATGCACATAGAAGCATATCATCATTTGGAAAACAAAGAACTTCCACAGATGATTGATATGGATACTATAACTTTTCCCCTAGTGATTTAAAATGACCATTACATGAAGATAAAAAATGAAATGTAATGTGCTGGCTTTATGCATTTTTATATTGAGTGTATTATGCTTCCTTTTGGTGTCTGGCCAACAGAGAGAGGATAATGTACCTGTTTCTAGTAATATCTAAAATAATTCTTATTTTTCTATAGTGCTAGGTACCTGTGTTTTCAGAACTGAAGTACCAGGATTCTAGTCCCAGCTCCCCGATTGTATGTGTGTAAGAGAGATTTATCTAGTAATTGTATCTGCTGTCTGCTGCATGTGGATTCATTACAGAACTCTTATTACCAACCTACTGTGCTTGTACTTAAAGGTCACTTGTAATAGTTAGATGCTTCCTTCATGATCACAAAGATTCTGTAACAATAAAATAAGGAAAACTAAGTACAACACCACAGAAAGAAGTATCTGCATTATACCAAATGGTGAGTACAAATGAGTTCGCCCCCACTCAACAAACATCTTGATTTAAAAAAAAATAACTGTCTTTTATCATTAACAGTGTCTAGTAAGGCCACTGTGGACAATATGACAATCTATCTTACTCATACAGTTTAAATGTAACTTTTTATAGCAGTGTCCCAAGGGACTATCCCACAAAATAGAAAAAAAAAAGATGAATAAAAAATAAGGAGAAACTAGAAACATTTTTCGTAACTGGCATAGTCTATAGCTTCTGCTGTGTGTATAATAAGTGGAAGGTCAGGTTTCAGGAAGGACCTAGCTTGGTGTTACATCTGGGGCTCAGGAATGCAAGCTGGTGGCCAGGCTGCTTCTGGATATAAACAAAAACCTCTCAGCATATTCAGTAAAGATCTCTTTCCTACAACTGTGCCTGCCTGCCACATCACTTATTGCTAATGAAACATGGTGAAATAAATTTGTATGTGAAAATCTCCAGAGTGCAGCAACCAGACTGTCCAAGTTTCTCAGTATGTCAGAGGGACTCTGATTTGCAGCCAAAAAGCTCCCGACTCCCATTTCAATAATGTAATCTCCTGTATAAAAGTACATTATCCAGAATCATATGCATCAGCCACATATGCACATCAGCCTCTCTCTGTCTCTCTGAGTCAGTGAGAGAGACTGATGTGCATGTGTGGCTGATGCACAATATTCTGGGTAATGTAGTTGACCTCTGCTCTGATTCTGCCAATGGGGTGCAGGAGCCAATGGCAGGGTGGTGATGAGGGCTAGATTTGAAGTGTGGGGCTGCAGTGGTGGTGTGGAGCTCTGGCAGTGTGAGGTGGAGTCAGGTATGGGGGCAGTGGCAGTATGTTGGGGGGGTGGGTCATGTCACATTCTCCCATATGCCTGGTCTGCAGCAGGGAGGGAGTTAATGGGGGGTTCAGGGAATGGGGAAGAGGCTTCTCATCCTGGGACTCAATGCAGCAGGAGGGGCTTGGGGATCAGGCCCCATTCTCCCCAGGCCTTTGAGTGCAGCAGGAGGGGCATTGGGAAGGGAGTAATGCTATCTCCACTCCCAGGCTGTGGCATGGCAGGGAGCTGATGGGCCTGTGTGGTTCTATTCTGCTGCACACACTCCTCCGAGAACAAACATCTTGTCCCGGCTTCCCCAGCTGCAGTTGTGGACTTGTCTCCCCAAACACTGCCTACAACTGAGCTTTTTATAGCCCTGCCAGGCCAGGGTCCACACTGCTATGTGGTGTGTGTGTGTGAGTGAGTGTTTTGTGGAGTACAGGGCAGGGAGTCTTTGTGGGGGGCCAGGGGATGGCAATGGGGGTGTTAATAGGGCTAGTCTATGAATCCCATACTGAGCATAGACAGAAGGGGGAGGAGAGCCTCTTCTGTTTGCCAGCAAGCAGCTTTAGCACTCCCATACACAGTTGCCAGAGATGCCAATCATGGAGGCAGGCACTCAAAGCTGCAACCAGTAGAGGAAACAAGGCTTCTCATAAAGAAGAGAATGCGGAGAAGGAGGCAGAAAGGCCTGGGACAGCAAAGTGGCAACACCCGTACACCAGGTTGCCTCCCTGAGCACAGCTAAGAGACTGAGGCATGCTTCTAGATTTAGTTAAAAGTGAAAGTCAAAGAACTGCCCTGACCAGGGGCAAATTAAGGGGGTCCAGGTGAGGGCAGCAGCGATCCTCCAAAGGACAACACCAGGAACCTCCGATAGGAGGGCAGTGAATGGGATTAGCAATGGGGAGTATTAGTAGGGGTAAATAGATGCCGCCTGTTGCTCTTTCTGCCAAGATTCACAAGATCTTGTATTTTATGATTAAATATTTTAGGGCTTGATCCTTGAAGCACATGCTCTTGGGCATAGAGCCACTTCATGGCAGTCAAACTCTTTGGAGTTGTCATCCAATGTGGAGACATGACCTTCTATTTCTATTAGTTCCCATTAAGCGTGATATCTTAGTTTACTTTTTTTTTCAAGTTGCTCATTTTGCTGTCCATTTGAGTAAATTTTGAAGTTAAGTATAATAGTGATGTTAACAGTCATTTCTTTAATGAATGTTCAGTTTGTCTGGGAAGGTTCCTTTTCTCTGCCCTCCATGTTCTGTAATTGCTTTCTTTCTCTTTGTTCAGTCATTTTGAGGTGTTTTCTATTAAGATGTACTAACACTAGTCCAAAACTAGGACAAAGGCACGCTGTTCTAACTGGTAAATCCATACATAGATTTCTTTAAAAATTAATAACTCTAGATTAAAAAGTGTTTTTCATGAAGGAAAGAGCAGTAGGTCTTCTGAGAAGCAGCATATTCTGTCATGCATCCCAAACGAACCCCCATGTGTTAGGAGACACTCATGTCTAGGGATAGTGATCCCTGTTATGTGACAGGAGTATTAAACTTTTGTAACCCTGACCCATGTCAGATGAGTATGAACAGGAAATGAAGTTCAGGTTCTGTTATCAGCACTCCTATGTGTCATACATTTATAACCTAAGGTTAGAAGTAAACTGTGTTTTTTGCAAAAATGAAGGAAATGAAACAACTGATTCCTTTAGCCTTGATGGGAACCCAGCAAAGAACTGGAGGAGATAGTTGCAGCACTTCCAAATTCTTTTGGAAATAGGTGGTATTGCAGAGAAAATGGAGAAGGAGAAATCCTTTACACTGCTTCATGTGTCAGGCCTGTAGACCCTGGCAATCTATGATACATTCCAGTGCATGCATGAAGGGGATTGCAAACTGCAAGATAAAGACATTCAAAAATGTCAAGAATAGTGGGATCTATATAATTTGGGAAAAGCAAATTTTCTTTATAAGACACCAGCTGCCCATGTGAAACAACTGAACATTTTCCAACTGAACTACAAAATAAAACTAAGTCATATGAATATGAACAGTTAACAGATAGGTTAATTAGAGGCTAAATTATTTGTGGTATAACTGATAACCAAATCAATATAAAATTATTACAAATAATGAACTTGACTGTGGGGATGTAAAGTTCCATGAGAGGGTAAGGGTCACGATGGGACACTTGCAAGGTAATAAATCATGGCCTTATGTAAAGCCCCCTGGTGGTTATATAAGATGAGGCCTTATGTAAGGCCCCCTGGTGGTTATATAAGATGAGGCCTTATGTAAGGAACATCTGAACCAATCGGTGTGGGGCTATACATGTGATAAACACATGATTCTCCTTCTTGTCCAATCAGTAGATGTGTGATTATAGCATAATTGTGTTATGTAATGTTGAGAAAGACTATAAAAGAAAACTTGTAATAAACAGGATTCAGAGTCAGCTTGCAACCACATTGGTCGTGTGCTTTATCCGCTCCCCATGTGGCCCCACAAATGGTGACCCTGACGTGATTCCGCATGGAACCCCACAAATGGTGACCCCGACGTGATTCAGCTTGGACATCGAGGCAGCCGATTAAAGCCTAAGAAAGAAAAGGAAGGTACTGAAGATGAAAATGAGGAAACTTCCAAAAGCAATAATGCAAAGAGGAAAAAGAAGAAGAAAAAGCATGAAAGGAATAATACAGCTCTGGTGGAAATAAATGGAAATGGTAATCATAATGAAGAAGAAAAACGAACACATATAAAGAAACAAAAACGTAAAGATGCAGAAGAACCTTACACCAGAACAAAAAGAATGAAATATATAAAAACATCTGCAGCCCCAGAAACTGAAAAAAGTGAGGATGCAGCCATGAGACAACAGAATTATTGAAAGATAATATCAGCAGTAAGACATAAAGAGAAACACAGATGTCATATGTCTTGTCCACACCTTTCACCTTCAAAGGGTTTACTAAGCAGAGAGGAACAGTGGATCAGGAGAGAGTCTTCAGAGTCTAATTCATTAGCATTGGGATTACAGACACCATTACAGATAGACTGTTCTGAAAACTCTGCAGGTCTGTCCTTGGAAGGATTTACCCCTAGCTCTGAGCCAGCTACCAGTGATAAACACACAAATCTTTTCACAAGTGCAATAGGCAGCTGCAGAGTCACTAACTCTACCAGCACTAGTGGATGTAAAAAGTTAACTGACGGCCCTGGACTCTTCAGTGCACAGGAGGCTTCACACAGCCGACCGAAGCTTTCGGTGAGAAAAGGCGGAGGTGGCAGCCGCGGCAGGAGGTACCGGAGAATACCGGCTCCTAGTCGTCCGAGAGAGACGTTCGT
>NW_020664964.1:5368167-5449150 GCF_002925995.2 Terrapene triunguis | reverse complement strand
CGGCTGCATTCCATAAAATAGGCTCTGCTTTGTCTGCAAAAGAGGAGTCGCCTTGTGTGTTGTCGGTGGGAGCCCGTGAGTTCTTTGGGGGTGAGGACACTATCATACCACTCATCCCCAGTGCACCCGAAGTTGATCCTAGTCCACCCTGCGACATGCTTCGAACAATATCCCGGGCGGCTCGGGTCCCCCGGACCCCGTAAAGGCGTTGGCACGGACTTATTAGGGAAGCCCATATAGATGGGGAATTTGCGCCCGAGGCTTATCCAGTAGTGACACCGGACCTGCACTTATTGTTTGTCACAGCCTAGACACCTGATAATACTGTACTTCCTTATTTAAGAAAAAGGGGGGAGGTGTGGGGATGTAAAGTTCCATGAGAGGGTAAGGGACACGATGGTACACTTGCAAGGTAATAAATCATGGCCTTATGTAAAGCCCCCTGGTGGTTTTATAAGATGAGGCCTTATGTAAGGCCCCCTGGTGGTTATATAAGATGAGGCCTTATGTAAGGAACATCTGAACCAATCGGTGTGGGGCTATACATGTGATAAACACATGATTCTCCTTCTTGTCCAATCAGTAGATGTGTGATTATAGCATAATTGTGTTATGTAATGTTGAGAAAGACTATAAAAGAAAGCTTGTAATAAACAGGATTCAGAGTCAGCTTGCAACCACATTGGTCGTGTGCTTTATCCGCTCCCCATGCGGCCCCACACTTGACTTTGGAAAGAACATTAGCACTAGTAAAACTATGCTTCCTTATGAAATTCTTATAATGAATAGCATCTAATTAACAGTATGCACCAAGGAATAAAGAAAGAATGTAATGATAAACAAACATGGAGACCAGATTTCTTGGCAATGACATTTTGCAAGATGGTGTCCATGTCAGCACAAACTGTAAAGAAATAAAAATGCAAAATATGCTGCTAATCTTAAAAATGGAGGACACAGCTCTGATAATGTAGAATCACTGTTCTTTGTTGAGTCTAATAATAAATTTACTAAGCATAGTTCTACAACAGATTAATGTATGACAGGGGAAGTAAGTGAACAAAATGTGAATTTCAACATAGATAATGGAGCCAAGTGCTGTGGAATCACTACAGACATACAAAATGATGGGTGACTGCCCAATAATAAAATTGAAAAGTATGAAAACTGGTTTTGTTTAGTGGCCGCAAAATGAGTCACATGGCAAAGCTACATGCATTTCTGTGTATATAAGCACAGATGCCTCTCAACAGAGCTTGAAATGGTCAGGAAATGTCATGTATGTTTGTGTTGAAGAGCAGTCTACAAATGCAGATGATCAAGTGGGTTTGTAACATTATCTGCTGAACAAGAAGCAAAAGATAATTTAAATAATTTGATGGGGTGTTTAATAGATGCGGATGTATAAAGTATGCAGTACATTCTTGAATGTAGATCTCAGTGTGTGACCAGAAACAATTCTAAGTGACTCTGAAAGATGAAGTAAAAACTAATCACGACCTAGGGCTAAAATTAGATGTTATTAGGCAAATTCAGACATCAGCTGTCTGGGTTAACATTATGGTCACTGCAATAAACCCAAACAAGTTATGGGTTTGTATAAAAGATTCTAATAAGGCCACAAAACATGAGCCCTGTCCTACGAAAACAACTGAAGTTATGTCTAGACTTCAAACTATATGAATATTTTGATTTTTGGAGGGTATTAAGAAGTTTAAGAACAGATTCCAAGATGTCCTATTTTGGTCAGATATAAATGCTGCCACTGCAGATAAGTTTTCCAAGTCTAAATCAACAGTAATACAGGAAGCAGAATGCAAAAGAATCACTTAAACCATAAGATTCCTGATTGTTCTAGGATTAAGGTTCATTCAGCTCTATTTGAATTAAAAGGGAAATCTTATTAGTGGAATACTCCTTTTAAAAAAATAAAGCTGTTGCACAACGCATTGAATAGTAATGGAATAACACTGTAAATAAATTTGCTTCGTTATCACAGGATTCCACAGGACTAATAATTTTCTGTTACCTCATCTTCCCCTTCCCATCCCTTTGTCCCCTGTATGTGTGTCTCATACACATGGCCTTTGCATCTGTGTCTGTCTTTTTACTGTTTTATATTGCATACTGCATTGCACAGTGTGGCCCTAATACTTGATTGCTATCCCAAGGCACTACTATTATAATAGTAATAATAATAATAGTATAATATAATGTTAAGGCCCTGACAAAATATTTATAATTAAAACAAATTCACCAGAATGAATACCTAAACTCTCCAGCAACCCTGAGTACACTAACACATTTGGAAAATTGTCCCTGGCAAAACAAAATTGTTCAAATGTTGGCAACTATGCGTTTGAGAGAGAGAGTGTAGAAGTATACAACAGGGAGACAAAAAGAGAGAAAGAATGAAATGAAAGGAAATGGAAAATAGGAAAAAGGAAAATAATAATAAAAAGACAAGAGGAAACAAATAAAACTATGGCAAACCTATGGATAAGTATCCTGCCTTCCAACAGTGGCCAATGCCAGGTGCTTCAGAAGGAATGAATAGAACAGTAATCATCAAGTGATCCATTCCCTGTCACCCATTCCCAGCTTCTGGCAAAACTGAGGCTAGGAACAGCATAGAATCATAGAATATCAGGGTTGGAAGGGACCTCAGGAGGTCATCTAGTCCAACCCCCTGCTCAAAGCAGGACCAATCCCCAACTAAATCATCCCTGACCCTTGAAAACCTCTAAGGAAGGAGATTCCACCACCTCCCTAGGTAACCCATTCCAGTACTTCACCACCCTCCTAGTGAATTTTTTTCCCCTAATATCCAACCTAAACCTCCCCCACTGTAACTTGAGACCATTACTCCTTGTTCTGTCATCTGGTACCACTGAGAACAGTCTACATCCATCTTCTTTGGAACCCCCTTTCAGGTAGTTGAAGGCAGCTATCAAATCCCCCCTCACTCTTCTCTTCTGCAGACTAAACAATCCCAGTTCCCTCTCCTCATAAGTCATGTGCTCCAGCCCCCTAATCATTTTTGTTGCCGTCCGCTGGACTCTTTCCAATTTTTCCACATCCTTCTTGTAGTGTGGGACCCAAAACTGGACAGTACTCCAGATGAGGCCTCACCAATGTCGAATAGAGAGGAACGATCACGTCCCTCGATCTGCTAGCAATACCCCTACTTATACAGCCCAAAATGCCATTAGCCTTCTTGGCAACAAGGGCACACTGTTGACTCATATTCAGCTTCTCGTCCACTGTAACCCCTAAGTCCTTTTCTGCAGAACTGCTGCCTAGCCGCTCGGTCCCTAGTCTAGCAGTGCATGTAATTCTTCCATCCTAAGTGCAGGACTCTGCACTTGTCCTTGTTGAACCTCATCAGATTTCTTTTGGCCCAATCCTCTAATTTGTCTAGGTCCCTCTGTATCCTATCCCTACCCTCCA
Source organism: Terrapene triunguis (assembly GCF_002925995.2). Lineage (NCBI taxonomy): Eukaryota > Metazoa > Chordata > Testudines > Emydidae > Terrapene > Terrapene triunguis. The sequence continues at coordinate 5,445,700 of NW_020664964.1, read as the reverse complement.
GCGTATCTACCACTCCTCCCAGTTTAGTGACATCTGCAAACTTGCTGAGGGTGCAGTCTAAACCATCCTCTAGATCATTAACGAAGATATTGAACAAAACTGGCCCAGGACCGACCCTTGGGGCACTCCGCTTGATACCGGCTGCCAACTAGACATGGAGCCATTGATCACTACCCATTGAGCCCCATGATCTAGCCAGCTTTCTATCCACCTTATAGTCCAAGCCATTGATGGACCTAACCACCATGAATTTATCTAGTTCTTTTTTGAACCCAGTTATAGTCTTGGCCTTCATAACATCCTCTGGCAAGGAGTTCCACAGGTTGTGTGTTATGTGAAGAAATACTTCATTTTGTTTGTTTTAAACTTGCTGCCTATGAATTTCGTTTGTTGACTCCTAGTTCTTGTGTTATGGGAAGGAATAAATAACACTTCCTCATTTACTTTCTCCACATCAGTGATGATTTTATAGACCTCTATCATATCCCCCCTTAGTTGTCTCTTTTCCAAGCTGAAAAGTCCCCCTCTTTTTAATCTTTCCCCATATGGAAGCTATTCCATACCCCTAATCATTTTTGTTGCCCTTTTCTGAACTTTTTCCAATTCCAATATATCTTTTTGAGATGTGGTGACAACATCTGCACACAGTATTCAGGATGTGGGCATACCTGAATTTATATAGAGGCAATATGATATTCTCTGTCTTATAATCTATCCCTTTCTTGATGATTTCCAACATTCTGTTTGCTTTTTTGACTGCCGCTGCACATTGAGTGAATATTTTCAGAGAACTATCTACAATGACTCCAAGATCTCTTTCCTGAGTGTTAACTGCTCATTTAGACCCCTTAATTTTATATGTATAGTTGAAATTATGTTTTCCAATGTGCATTACTTTGCATTTATCAACATTGAATTTCATCTGCCATTTTGTTGCCCAATCACCCAGTTTTGTGAGATCCCTTTGTAACTCTTTGCAGTTTGCTTTGGACTTAACTATCTTGAGTAGTTTTGTATCATCTGCAAATTTTGCCACCTCACTGTTTACCTCTTTTTCCAGGTCATTTATGAATATGTTGACTAGTACTGGTCTATTTGCCTCTCTCCATTCTGAAAACTGACCATTTATTCCTACCCTTTGATTTCTGTCTTTTAACTAGTTACTGATCCATGAGAGGAGCTTCTCTCTTATCCCATGACAGCTTACTTTGCTTAAGAACCTTTGATGAGGGACCTTGTCAAAGGCTTTCCGAAAATCTAAGTACACTGTATACACTGGTTTCAGAGTAGCAGCCGTGTTAGTCTGTATCTGCAAAAAGAACAGGAGTACTTGTGGCACCTTAGAGACTAACAAATGCTCAAATAAATTTGTTAGTCTCTAAGGTGCCACAAGTACTGCTGTTCTTTTTACTATATACACTATATCCCTTGTTCTCATGCTTGTTGACCCCGTCAAAGAATTCTAGTAGATTAGTGAGGCATGATTTCCCTTTACAAAAAACATGTTGAGTCCTCCACAACAAATTATGTTCATCTATGTGTCTGATAATTAATTCTGTTCTTTACTATAGTTTCAACCAGTTTGCCTGGTACTGAAGTTAGCCTTACCAGCCTGTAATTGCCGGGATCACCTCTGTAACCTTTTTTAAGAATTGGCATCACATTAGCTATCCTCCTGTTGCCCGATCTTTAGATTATGTATTAATTATATTGATTAGTTAAGAATCCCCAGTTATCACTTTGAGGCCTGACAAGTTCTTACTCAAAGATCAGGCCTGGCATTATTCAAATGATTATATAGTTGGGAATCCCAATGTGCAAATTTGCAACACTCACACTATGGGAACTCTTTTTATTTACAAATATAGTTTATTAATACATTTAGCACAGTCACAAACACCCCAACTCAGTAAGGTAGATAGAGATACTACAGAATGTACATCTGAACATCCATATACTCACACCATCCCTTGTAGAACAACCTGAAGTGTTAGCCATCATCTTCCTCATCATCATCTCCATAATCACCAGTGGCCATCATTCTGGCATCTCCCAAGGACTACATCTCCATCTCCCCTAGGCTGCGATGCCCCTTTTATAATATGTTTGATGCATATTCAGTAGGGGATTTCCCCCCTTTTCCTTATTTGTATTTCTTCGCCTTACTAATGTTGGAGTGTCTTTTTCCTATAGGTTAGTATATCAATGATCTCAACTTATTATCATATATGTCAAATCATTACCATGGCTCTTTTGTGGTTAGGTATCACATTTGTTATTTCTGTCCTAACTAGTTATTTTGGTTCTTTCCAAGTTGTGGTGTACCTGTTAGTTTAAAAGGGTATGAACTTAGGAAACCCTCTATGCCAACCTACTTCAATGTATCCTCTATGTTAAAGGTCACAGCCACATATGGACCTTATGCTTTAGCTCGTCACCATCTGTCTAGGTGAAAGGTCCCAAACATATGTATGCTAACTTTGCCTGAGCTCAACATACAGGATGTGTCCTGTAGGTCCTTTGTGTTACAGCCAAAATATACTCTAAAATAAACTTATAAACCTATTATAATAAAATAATCAAATCCATAAGAAAATAAGAAACTGATAAGAAAAGATATATTGGCAAGCAAGCAGGCTAGCCTCAGATGTATCTCCTGTACCTGTTGTGTACGTCAGTTCATTGCCAGGACACTTCTGTGATTGACTCATATACCTGTGGTCAGAACTTCTTCTTAAACTCTATGTTCAGCTCCCCAATTACTTGGGGTTTTCCGTTGGGCCTTTATCTCTGTAAAGTTTATCTGTTCAAGGTTCATAGGCCTCAAGCCTTATGCTAACTTGCTGAAGCTGTGTAGCGAGGCGGTGGGATACCCCACAGCCCTGCTGAGGGACGAACCTCCCCTAACACCAACGTGGGCAGAGCCACTGGGTCCTGCGCCTGCCCCTCAGAGGTCACGGCACAGACCCGGAAGTATAAAAGCCCACCTGCAGAGCTCAGTTGAGAACCAGCCGCCGGAGAGACCAGACGTCTGTGACTGAGCTCCCGGTTGGGAGACGGCAGCAGGCCGCGGCTGGCCTGAGGTCGCACCGGGCCAGCTGAGCCTACCCGTTGCTCGTTACCCCGAGGACTGGCCGAGCCTGCCCCTTTCCAGCTACCCCGAGGAGGAGCCGAGCCTGCCCCATGCTAACTACCCCGAGGAGCAGCCGAGCCTACCCTTCACTACCTACCCGGAGGAACTGATGGTGTTAGAGGCCGCCGAGGACACTAGCACGACCCAGGTACCCTACGAGGGGAAGTGTGGAAGTAGCCCGGGGGCAGCCGACCCCAGTCTGGCTGCAGCACTGCCAGAGCCTATGTCGGTGTGTTGCGGCCAGGATCCCCACTGACAGCAGCGACTTTCCACCGCTGCTAGGGCCCCGGGCTAGGACACAGTGAAGTGGGAGGGCCTGCGTCCCCCCTGCCACCCACTCCTTGGGTGGTAGACTCCCCCTTTTCTCTGGCCTGGAGAGGCTAGGACCTCTTGCTATTGACTCAGCCCCTGCTTAAGGGCCTGAGTCCCTGACTGTTTGGTTGCTGCCCCGCCCTGACCTAGGGCCTGGGCGTCTGTATAGAACTATTGGCTCAGCCCCGACCTAAAGGGCCTGAGCCCCTAACAGTGTGTTTGCTGTCCCACACTACCACAGGGCCAGGACTGACAGTGAACTAGAGCGAGGCGGTGGGATACCCCACAACCCCGCTGAGGGACGAACCTCAGCCAAGCCCCATTACAAGCTGTCTTAGGGTATGTCTACACTACGGGATTAATCCGAATGTAGATAATTCGAATTTGGGAAACAGGTTGTATAAATTCGATTGTGCGCGGCCACACTAAGCACCTTAATTTGGTTTTTAACCACATTAATTCGGTGGTGTGCGGCCACACTACCCCATTAATTTAAACACAGTAATTCGGTGATGTGCGGCCACACTAACCCTAATTCGAATTAACAAAATCGATTTAGGCGCTACTCCGCTCGTCGAGGTGGAGTACAGAAATCGATTTTAAGTGCCCTTTAATTCGAATTAACTGGCTCTGTAGTGTGGACGGGTGAAGGGTTAATTCGGATTAACGCAGCTAAATCCGAATTAAAGTCGTAGTGTAGACCAGGCCTTACAGGATACAGACCTGTAGGTTTCTTACGTTATTGCTGAATATACAGAATACACATACAGAATGGGAAGAGACTGTCTAGGAAGGAGTACGGCAGAAAGGGATCTAGGGATTATAGTGGATAACAAGCTAAATATGAGTCAACAGTGTGATGCTGTTGCAAAAAAAGCAAACATGATTCTGGGATGTATTAACAGGTGTGTTGTGAGCAAGACACGAGAAGTCATTCTTCCGCTCTACTCTGCTCTGGTTAGGCCTCAGCTGGAGTATTGTGTCCAGTTTTGGGCAACGCATTTCAAAAAAGATGTGGAGAAATTGGAAAGGGTCCAGAGAAGAGCAACAAGAATGATTAAAGGTCTTGAGAAGATGACCTATGAAGGAAGGCTAAAAGAATTGGGTTTGTTTAGTTTGGAAAAGAGAAGACTGAGAGGGGACATGATAGCAGTTTTCAGGTATTTAAAAGGGTGTCATAAGGAGGAGGGAGAAAACTTGTTCACCTTAGCCTCTAAGGATAGAACAAGAAGCAATGGGTTTAAACTGCAGCAAGGGAGATCTAGGTTGGACATTAGGAAAAAGTTCCGAACTGTCAGGGTGGTTAAACACTGGAATAGATTGCCTAGGGAGGTTGTGGAATCTCCATCTCTGGAGATATTTAAGAGTAGGTTAGATAAATGTCTATCAGGGATGGTCTAGACAGTATTTGGTCCTGCCATGCGGGCAGGGGACTGGACTCGATGACCTCTCGAGGTCCCTTCCAGTCCTAGAATCTCTGAATCTCTGAATCTATGAATAATGCAAAGCAGAATATAATGCAAAGCAGTGAATATAATAAAAGCAAGCTAGCCCACTGGACTACAGTAGCAGTGAATATAACAAAGGCAAACTAGCCGACTGGGCTACAGTCATTTTGTACAGAAGATGATTTAAATGAAGGTTTATATACCACAGTTAGTAGTTCTACAATTTCACATTTGAGTTCCTTCAGAACTTTTGGGTGAATACCAGTTGGTCCTGGTGACTTATTACTGTGTTTTTATCAGTTTGTTCCAAAATCTCTTCTAATGTCACCTTAATCTGGCCCAGTTCCTCAGATTTGTCATCTAAAATGAATGGCTCAGGTTTGGGAATCTCCCTCACATCCTCAGCCATGAAGACCAATGCAAAGAATTCATTTAGTTTCTCCGTAATGGCCTTATTGTCCTTCAGTGCTCCTTTAACAATTCGATCATCTAGAGTCATCTATAGAAGGAGGAAAAAAGAAACAGTTAAAAAAAATGAAAAAAAAATCAATAAAAGATACATACAACATTGTATAATGAATTAATTTAATTTATTTATTGATCCTTGTAACCATGCGCAGACTCACCCAGCGGCGCCTCCTGCTGGTTGTCTCGGGGAATTACGGGGTGCTCCAGAGGCTGGAAGCTGTCGGCTGGTGTCGCGCTAGCACTGGCCCCCCGTGTCCCTCCTGGACCCCGGGTGACACTTTCACTGGGTGCTGCCCCCTGGCAGTACCCCCACTGTTGTCTCCCCACTCAGGGGAATCCCCACCCACTACCCCCACCTCACCTCAGTCTTAGGCTACTGCCAGTCACCAACTCGCCCCTGCACCCTGGGGCAGACTGCAGTGTAAGCCACTCATCATAGGCAAGGTTGGGTCTGGACCTGCTGCCTCTACTTATTGCTAGGCTGCCCCTTTGCAACCCCAGTACTTGTCTTAGGCCCTCAGCTAGTCCTGCAGCATGGGGGTTTTCCAGGCTGGAGCAGGGCCACCCAGAGGATTCAGGGAGCCTGGGGCAAAGCAATTTCAGGGGCCCCTTCCATAAAAAATAGTTGCAATACTATAGAATACTATATTCTCATGGGGGCCCCTGCGGGGCCCCGGGCAAATTGCCCCACTCCCACCGGGCGGCCCTGGGCTGGAGCTCCCCAGCTCCTCTAGCCTTCTTCCAGCCCTGCTCCACTCCCAGTACCCTGCTCAGCTCCCTAGTAGCCAGGCCATTCTCTCTCTACAAGCAGAGAGAGACTGTTTGGGCTTCTGGCTTGCAGCCTCTTATAGGGACCAGCTGGGCCTGATTGGGGCTTGGCCCCAGCTGTTACTGCCTTCCCCAATCAGCCCAGGCTTTCCTTCACAGCCTCAGCCCTCTCCCAGGGCTGGCTTTAACCCTTCCAGGGCTGGAGCAGGTGACCACCCCGCTACAATCCTCTACTTTATTGTATTTCTGTAGCAGCCATTCTGTATTTTGAACACTTATATTTTTACCTCTGTAGGCTCTGGATTCTATAGTTAAGTAAATGGAAACAAAGAGGCACTGACCTTAAAATGTACCTAAATACTCTCTTAATCTTTTTGTGGACAAGGGGCTATCAGGTCCCCATTATCTCTGTTATTTCAAATGTTGTCCCTTGATATCCTTTTCAAATGCTGGTATAATCCACAGTTGCCACCCTCTTTGGCAATCTTGTCTGAGAAGCCAAGAAGCACAGAAACTGTGTGAAACCTGATGTTTTCTAGTTCATATGCATTTCATTAAACAAAACTGGGGGAGTCACCAAGGAGTGGGGTCAGTTTTGTGAGTCCATTTGACATTTGGATTCAGATGAATACAAATCGTCAAAGAGTAACTCAGTTTAAACCTGGCAAAAACATGCTGAGTTATAACAAACCTAGGAAGTTTCAACATTCCTATAAGCATTGTAGACCACTGCTTCCTCCCTCCCCACTCCTCCCTCTTTTTCCAATAAGTTCCACTCCCCTCATTTATCTTTATGTATCTTCCCGGATGCCCATAGTGATATTGCAATCCACACAGTTGCCAACTTACATGCCATTTCATGTGATTCTAGTACTTTGCAGCTATGTCTGAAAAGCATAGCAGTTTTTTTTCTTGCTCATGTACAGATGACCTTCAACTATCACGCAAACAGAAAAATGAATTTTTAATGTCTAGAAACTAACAAATAAAAGGTCTTCCCTTAGTATTCTTTTTCATAGGGCCTTATAACAAACAGCCAAGGTACAGTCCTACCCCTTGCTGCTGCTTCTCTGGGCTTCTTCCTACCTATCTGGCTTCCCCCTCTTTCTGTGTTTGCCAACCCAAGCTCTCGCCTCCCAGGGAGTGACTGTAGATTACTTCCTTACAGCTTCTTGCTGCTACAGCTCCTGGGCTTTATACAGGCCCCTCCTTTTCCTGCCCAGCTGAGCCCATTTTAAGGTTGCCACCTTTCTAATTCATAGGAACCGGACCCATGAGGCCCTGCCCTTGCCCTGCATCTCCCCCCAAGGCCCTGCCCCTGCCCTGCCTCTTCCTTCAAGGCCCCATGCCCTTCTCCACCTCTTCTCCCAAGCCCTGCCCCCTGCTCCACCTCTTCCCCTAAGACCCTGCCCCCATCGATTGCTCCTATTACCATCACTTGCTGGATCATCTCAAGGAGCCTGCCTGCAGGTAGGAGGTGGCCCCAGCTGAGCAGCGGCTGGCGGAAGTTAATGACCCGGTGCCCCCCTTGCCCTGTGGTAACTAGGCTTTTGGTTTGGGTGCCATTTAAGGCTTCCAGGTCCCCAAAACCTGGGCACCTGGGATTCCTAAATGGCACCTGGACACAGCCAAAAACTGAACTGTCTGGGTAAAAGGTGGAAATCCTAGCCCATTTCCAATTAGTGGCCGGCTCCCTTCGTCTTCAGGTGCAGCCTGGACAGTTAATTGGCCTGCCTAACCACTTCAACCCTTCTGGGCCTTGTGTGGGGAGAATACCCATCACATATAAACCTTAAATTCCAAGTGATGATATAGAAGAGTGCTCCCAGAGAACAGCTTATTTTTCTATTTTTACACAGTAAAATGAAAACAATGGTTGTGTCAATGTTCTTTAATCTATACAGAGAGAAGTTTGAGGAGGACTGGATGTTTCAGGAGATTAATTATGGGTTACGGAGTATAATTCACTTCTGGGCCTAAAGTTGAAATCTGGCCTATGTCAGTAGCAAATGACATTTATTACCATGTGGTGGACAATGTTTGTTGAGTTTCTTGGTCTCAATCCAGTTTCAAACGCATAAATATCCACATAAGAAGATGACGTTTTAACTGAAGAGTCATGCAAATTATGAAATTATAAGTGTCAAACAGTTAGACATATTTTATTTGTTTGTGAGACATGATTTGCTAATACTGGCTGAAATGAATTTACAAATCAGCAATCTGATATAGTGCACATAGAGACAAAAATAACATCAAACCTTCTTATGTCCTTTGCAGCAGTAAAATGATCTAATAAAATTGTGAATATATTTAGCACATAAACTGGTGCATATTATTTTAGAAAGAAGACTGTTATTTAGAACCCTTCATGAAAGCAATAAAGAACAGGTTTAATTCCATCCATATTTAGGACAGCACTTAAGCACTTGCACCTACTAAGCAAGTACTTAAGTGCTTTCCTGAATTAGAGATGCTTTCCTGAATCAAGTCCTAGCTCTGTAATCATTTGCTCGGATTAGAGATCATTATCACTCTAAGGGGCATATGCACAGTATGCAAATACTATTGATAATATATTAAATAAATAATCCGATTTCAGGGAGGAAAAAATTATCTGCAATGGTTACTTGCAAAGAAAAAAATGGGTTTATAGCCTTTTTTGATTCATCATGAGGCATAAAGCAGAAATGAACATTTTAAAGTTTTGTTTTGTTTTTCCTAGGAATGCAAGAACATAGAAATTGTCATATCTGATCAGACACATAGTCCATCATTCCATTATTCTGTCTCCAAAAGTGACCAGTACTGCTTCAGATGAAAGTACAAGATACCAAATTAATTAGGATGGGGAAGTGATTTTTATTCAAAATGTTTTAAATTCTTGTTTCCTTTAATATCTGTTTATCACAAATGCTTAAAGAATGGTCAGAAGAAGGCATTTTATGTTAAAGATTCACACCTCAGTTCTTTCTTCAAAGAGCTGAGAAAGCTCTCCAACTACTTCCCTGGATTTGTCCAAGATTTCCACTATAAAAACAGGAAGATAAAACTTGATATTTGTGATGTTGGAAGATAGAAAAAGGCAGAAGAAACACTAAAACAAAACATTCATATCTCCTTTTGCATTATAAAAGCAAAAAAGGAAGACAAATACATTTTTTCTATCCTTTTCAGGTCCCCTTTAATAAATCTTAATACTATTTTTATATGTTAGCATTTTACTCAAAAAAGTTAGATTATTAATTAAAAACTTATCTGATTCTCTCTTGGATTTGCAGAATCTGGTTGGAAATAATAATGGAATATAGTCAGAAATGAACAATCAAGCTGTTTGGACTTTTACTCATAACTAATAAAAACTCAATAATTAATTAAATTAATAAAACTCTTATGATATTAGAAGTGGTACTCTGATTTTATTGTATATATAAAATGTAAAGTGATAAACTTTCAGACCAGGGAGCAGATTGTCCCCTACATGAAAAAAACCCTGTGCAAGGGACAGATAACTCCAAGCATGGGTTCTTGTTGAATTTTCTCAGAATACTTCTGTTAAAGCTCCAGGCAAGTGTTCCTGACCAGCCACTCACTAGGACTGCTGGGAGGACAATCCAAGCCTCTTCTGCTCTGAATCTCTGGTGTGTATTAAGCTTCTGAAGTCTCAGTAGGCTAGTTCCTCCCTTGGACTCTTTAGCAAATTTCTTGGACACTGATTCTCAGCTTGTTACCACTTCTTGGAAATAGCCCCTATATGTTAGGCCCTCAGGAAATAGCCCATATATGTTAGGCCCAGATACCCCAGTTACTTAAATACATCCCTAACCCAGAACTACACCCAAAAAGCATGAAGCTTCTGGCTCACAATTTAAATCTCTCAGGGGCATGCACTAGTTTTGAAGCATATACACTTTGCTCAATCTAGTACCTTTATGCTGTTTTATACTTAATCATGTAATGAACAGGAGAATACAGATAATACAAAATACTAAATGTATTTCCTTGCCTCAGTTTCCTCCCTGCTCCATGGCATTTTTTGCATTGTCCTTGGGGCCATCTGGGCTCAGGAAAACGGGCAGATTCCCCTTATCCCGTGAGGCTGCTACATGCTGGGTGACCTCACTGTCATGGAGCTACTTACACCTTGATTTCTTCTGCCCTATGCTTCCTCTTCCTATCTGCCCCCCTGTTCCTTTGTGTTTCTTTAGTTAAAGCCCTCCTGGTTACATAGCCTCATCTGTTCTACTTCTGGTAGTTTTCACTGCTTCTTCAGAGGGTAAGCTATACTGGATTTCCCAAAGTTAAGCTGCTTTTTAGCGTAACCTTTGTGAGATCTAAATACGTCATTAACTGTAAGTATTTCCCATTGTCTCTATGTGGTGTGTACCTGAGATAAGGCCTGTCAGCAATGGTGGATCTACACACATATAGGCACTCATAATACAGCAGTTTTTCCTAATGCAACTTCACAACATCAACCGGAATTCATAATTTGTACAGACATAGCCCAAAGTTAATCACAACTTCCATGCAGGAGGAAGTGGCAGGGTTTAGCTGAACTTTCCCATTTTTCATTTCATTCCATTACTCCAACTGGTAATTATACCTCTGTGAATCACTATAAATAATTTCTTACCCTTGTGGATGATTAGATCTTCACATATCTGTAGACTGATTTAATTTTCATTATTCTCCCTTAGCTCCATTCTCATTTATCTGGATTCTACATATTCAGCTCTTCAAATCTTTCTTAGTAAGGTACTCCTTCCGGTCTGAAGCTTATGTTTGTTGCACTTCTCTGAACTCACTCCAGTTTGTCAATACTTTCCAGTAATGAAATGTCCAGAATTGAACACAATATTCCAGTTGTAGTTACCTCCACACTCTCAGTAGCGGTGCATCTGAGTAAGCAGACCAAAATTACTCTGTCCTTTTTTGCTTCCAAATCACATAGCACTGAATATCTTTTGGTATTGCCATAGACCAGGGGTCTCAAACATGTGGCCCGCGGGGCTATTTTCTGCGGCCCGCGAGCCCCTCGCAGCCCCCTCCCCGCCCTCCCCCAGTGTTTACCTAGAGCGGCTCCGGCCGGACGTGCACCGGGGGCAGGGCATGCTCCCTGCCTGCCTGCCCAGCCCCTGCGCTGCTCCGGAAAGAGGCTGGAACGTGGGGAAGGGGGGCAGAGGGTCTCTGTGTTGCTGTTGCTTCAGGCACCACACCCAGCAGCTCCCATTGGCCGCGGTTCCCTGTTCCCCACCAATGGGAGCTGCTGGGGGCGGTGCCTGAAGCAACAGCAACACACAGCCCCTCCGCCCCCCCTTCCCCACGTTCCAGCCTCTTCCCGGAGCAGCGCGGGGGCAGACAGGCAGGCAGGCAGGGAGCCTACCCTGCCCCCGGTACGCGCCGGGCCAGATCCTGCCCCCTGAACCTCTCCTGCAGCCGAACCCCCTGTCCTGAGTCCCCTGCCTCACCCTGCACCCCGACCTCTGCCCTGAACCCCCTGCCTCACCCCACACCCCTCCTGCATCCCAACCCACTGCCCTGAGCCCCATGCCGCACCCCTCCTGCACCCCGACTCCCTGCCATACTCTGCACCCCTCCTGCACCCTGACCCCTTGCCCTGAGCCCCCTGACGCACCCTGCACCCCGACCCCCTGCCCTGAACCCCCTGCCTCACCCCGCACCCCTCCTGCATCCCAACCCACTGCCCTGAGCCCCCTGCCTCACCCTGCACCCTGACCCCCTGCTGTACCCCTCATTCCTCCTGTACCCCACACCCCAACTCCCTGCCCTGAGTCCTCGCCACATCCCACACCCCTCCTGCACCCCCTGGGGGCAGGGAGGGGGCAGAGTTGGGATTGGGATTTTGGGGAAGGGGTTGGAATGCAGGCGGGGAAGGGGTGGGAAGAGGCGGGGCAGGGGCGGGGCCTCATGGAAGGGGTGGAGTGGGGGCGGGGCCTCATGGAAGGGGTGGAGTGGGGGCGGGGCCGAGGGCGCCGGGGTGGAGGTGTCAGTAATGCGGCCCTCGGGCCAATGTATTAGTCCTCATGTGGCCCTCGTGGTCATTTGAGTTTGAGACCCCTGCCATAGACCAAATTTCTTCTTCCTATTGAATATCTGTTTCACTTTGCCTTTTTGCAAGTTAAATTTCAGTATGTTATTTTTTGCCTATAAATTAGCCTGTGTAGATCTCTGCATTATTGTTACTGTCCTCATTGGTGTTCGTGACTTCTTCCAATTTAGGGTTGGATTGTGCAGGTGCAGATGGTGGCACAGAGGGTACAAGGAATAGCCATTCTGCCCACTCGTATCTCTATGTCGGTTATATTAATGGCATTGGTTCCTTTGTTTTTGCTATGCAAAGATTGCGGGTGTAATGCCAATAGTGGCAGTAGAAATCCTAGTGGGGAGAGGGTGAATGTGATGCCATAGTCCAGTGTGCACTGGCCTGTAGAACAGGGTCATAGTCATAGAGTTTAAGGCCAGAAGGGACCACCAGAGCATCTAGTCCAAGGGTGGGCAAACTACGGCCCACGGGCCAAATCTGGCCCGCCAACCATTTTAATCCGGCTCTTGAGCTCCCGCTGGGGAACGGAGTCTGGGGCTTACCCCACTCCAGAGCTCCAACGGGGAGCAGGGTTGGGGGCCGAGTCACACAACTCCCAGAAGTAGCGGCATGGCCCCCCTTTGGCTCCTACATGTAGGGACAGCCAGGGGGCTCCACTCTGCACGCTGCCCCCACCCCAAGCGCCACCCCTGCAGCTCCCATTGGCCAGGACCCACAGCCAATAGGAGCTGCAGGGGCGGTGCCTGTGGACGAGGAAGCGTGCAGAGCTGCCTGGCCACACCTCCATGTAGGAGCTGGAGAAGGGACCTGCCACTGCTTCTGGGAGCCACTTGAGATAAGGGCTGCTTGGAGCCTGCACCCCTGAGCCTCTCCTCGCACCCCAACCCCCTATTCCAGCCCTGATCCACCCCACACCCACAGAACCCCTCAATCCCAGCACAAAGCACCCTCCTACACCCCAAACTCCTCATTCTCAGCCCCACCCAAGAGCCCGCACACTCAGCCAGAGCCCTCACACCCCCTTCCTGCATCCCACTGCCCTGCCCCAGCCCAGAGCCCCCTCCCACACCATGAACTCCTCATTTCTGGCCCCACCCCAGAGCCTGCACCCCCAGCCAGACCTCTCACCCCAACCCTAATTTTGTGAGCATTCATGGCCCGCCATACAGTTTCTATTCCCAGATATGGCCTTGAGCCAAAATGTCTGTACACCCTTGATCTAATCTGACCTGTTTTTCGCCTTCCTCTGCAGCATGGGACACTGATCACTTGCTGGAGGATTCTCTGCACCTTGAAGTCTTTAAACCACAAGTTGAGGACTTCAATAGCTCAGACATAGGTCAGGGGTTTGTTACAGGAGTGGGTGGGTGAGATTCTGTGGCCTGCATTGTGCAGGAGGACAGACTAGAAGATCATAATGGTCCCTTCTAACCTTAAAGTCCATGAGTCTATGAGTCTATATTAGACGCCACCCACACCACTAAGCCCCTACACACTGAACCCAACAACCAACATTAGACAAAAGTATTACAGCCCACAGGAGGCTAGACTATTATGTCAGTGAGGTGAGAGGAGGCTACACTGTACCTAGTAAAAGAGTGAGCAAGCTGCCAGCTGTTCCTATCCCCTCTGCACTCCTCTTCAAGGTGGGCAGTAGTTTAAAGGCACAGTATAGCTACCAGGATCACCTGCAAAGGTAGATAACATGTTGTTTACTCTCTTCCAGAGCATGAATGAATTGTCCAATAACACTGGTCCTAACACCAGTGTCCACTGGTTTACCCTATAGAGCTCCTTCACATTTGATCAATGGCCATTTTTCATTACCTATAGTTCATAGTCATTCATCCATTTTTCTATTGAGGAGAATGTTCATATCCAAACACTGTAAACTATTTCTGAGAGTAATTTTTTGTAGCAATGCTTTCCTAAAATACAAATATAACATCTCCAATTTCCTTCCATTCACTAATGTTACAGTTTTATTAATAAAAAGTGGTCATTTTTCTCTGTAAATCTCTGTTGCTTATGTTTCATGATTCTATTTTGCTTTAGATTTTTTAATCTCTTTTCTGATGTGAACACTTGTGCACTAGGAACTAAAAATAGACCTATTGAATCATTTCCTACAGCCTACTAAATGACTATCAGATGATGAGAGGGTCAAACCTCAGGTGCCAACTTGGGGACAGACTGTAATGCATGACCAAGAGACAAAGAGTTCTGTGTTGTAGGCTCAGGCACTCTCCATCAGCTAGCCACTCAGTGCTGAGGGGCAACAGATAGATAAAGTTTGCAGTGCCACTTCCTGTGCTGTATCTCTTTTGTAGATAGGGAACTTATATCTACAGGGCTGTACTCCAAACTTAAGCAAAAATCTTGTCAGAAAATGTTGCTTGAGAGCAACCATAGGCTGAATTTGGATATAGGCTATATCCATATATACCAGCTAATGGCATGCAATATCAGTAATCTCTTCCTGTCCTGAGGCTATAGTATAATCTAGTCCAAATGCAGTTGTGGCGCTTTAATATCAGTTATTCCGATCTTTCATTTCTGAACTCTTTATACTTTAAAACTATCTTTGTATTAAAGCAACCCTTAAATGGTGTACTAATCTTGAGTCTTAGTAGGCTGGCTTCCCATATGCACCAAAAATATTGTAATGCTGTCTATGACCTACTGCTAATGTGTGCATGAAGGTGACATGGCATGTGCAAATGACTACCCACCAGTCCCAAGGTCAGTCCTGTAGCTATATCCCCTGTGTAACAACAAAAATGTTCAGACTAGAGCCCATGGCTCATTTCAAATAATTTTAATATATTCCACGACGGATGGAGGCTTTGTTTTGTTTATTAATAAAAATATATGTTTCAAAGCCAGTTTCCTTTTAAAGGTCACTACTCTTTTGAACATGTTTGGGAAAAGATAACAATTTCTCTGATGTGTTAAGAAGAGAACTAATAGAATGAGAGATGGACTGAATTGCAAGATTAAAAAAGAATCTCATTTTATTGTGCCTGGTAAAAAGCTAAAATAAAAAGTAGTATTCACATGCATAACCTCCAGCTTTTCAACTCACCTGGAGAGCTCCCCTACCCACAATGCACTAAGTGGATGATTAAAAAGAAATGGGGGCTTAACTGAGGGGTAAGCGTGGGGTCTCTGGAGCTTTGCAAAGCACTGAACCATGCAGCTACAGCTGTCCTCCAAACAAGCCCAACATTCTTTATTTATTTGTTATGAAATATTTATGGATGTTATGAAAGGTTTAAAATAATGTGTCTGTCTCTCTCTCCTCTCTTATTTTTGCCCTGGCACACTGTTTTCTAATGCATAAATAATTCTGGCCTGTGGACAGTGGGACAGCACATTAGGTGGGATGTATCCGCTGTATCACATTCTTTCTGCCTGAGAGAAAATATCATTCCTAGTAATTTTCTACACTTATACAATCTGCGTTGACAGTAAATAATTGATGTATGAATTTAGGACTAAACTCCAACACAATATGACTTTATGTCAAGGGTTACTCCCAGCAGATTTTAAGCTAAATCATCTTGCAAAATGGGTTCTTTCAGTGGGAGAAAAAAAGCCTTTTTGAAATTATTTTAATGGAAAGATGGGACCTCTGTGTAGTTCTTCTTTTGATGAGGTCTTACTTTGCATGGCTGGTAAGAAAACCAAGCAATCTACCCATTATGAGATTGGAAATGTTTCATTTGTGATCACAAAAGGAGTTTCATTTTTTTACACTAGCACAAGCTGCTTTTCGTTCCTTTCATTCTTTTTCTTTTTTCCTCCTTTCTTTTCTTTTTTTATTGTGATAGGAGAGTTTGCATGTGATAGGGTGCCCTCTGCTTTTCATCCCTGTATCTTCCATACAAAGTGCAATTATGTTTTAAATTACAAGCTGGATATATTTGGAACTTAAAGATACATAACTGGAAGAAAGACTTCAAATAAAGGATTACAAATTTACACCTATTGCCTCAATTAAAATCCTTTTCATCATGAGAAAAAGTGGTTACAATCAGACAAAGAGGAAAGAAAGGAAGAAATGGAATAGAAGGAACCTTTCATGATAGAGTGGGAAGTGAAATACTCTATACCTTTACATATCCTATTAAAGATAAGACAGAAAGATCAAAGAAAAATCATTATATGAATGACCCATAGTGAAATGTTCTTTTTTGGGTATGAGGGGTTTTTTTTTTTTTTTTTTGCACAATACAAAAATGGAATTATGGTTTGGACTTCCTTTTACGCTAAGTATTTGCATCAATGCTGATGCAGCAGGCATATATAAAGAGTTTATTTAAAATAAAAATACCATCATAGGCTTTGAACAAATGTCAATATCATTATCTTTGTCACTGATTCCTTGGCTGATTAAAACTGTAATGACACATGTTTACTTAAGTTAAACTTCAGCTTCCAGAAAATTATTGAATTTGTTGTGACAGATAAACTGAATGGCAAAAGTGCTTTTTGTTAAAGGGGACAAAACTGTCTCTTGGGACAATAGATACAAAACTCTCTTTTCTTTTTCAACATTAGTGAGTCTGTTCTATAGATGGCAGTCATGTCTCTAAGCAAGAAACACAGACCCAAGTTCAGGCAAAAAATATTAAAAACAAGTTATTTGATCTGAACAAAATTTCCTAAAACAATAACCCCACTATTGTTATAGGAAACATAGAAGTATTCTTTTAAATGTTCTTTATGGACTTGAACTCTAAAATTTTAAAATAGCAACAAAAATATACCTGCAGTGAAGAAGAAACTGTAGGTGATAAAATATTTATATCAGTGTCTTTGCTATTGAAAGTTACATCTATTAAAAGATCTTTGCTAGGATTTCCTGTTATGTTTGAGGGGAGCGGGTTTGTGGGGGAGACAGAAGGATGACAGAAGAGGGTCATTTGTAATCAGAGAAGCTGCTATTGAGCCAAGTAATCCAATATAGTCTAGGTTGGAAAGTTTGCATTTTAGGCAGATTCTTGTTGCAAGCACTCTGTTATAGAACAGGAGTTCTGTGCTGTTTGCTACACAGTTAACCTTAGGTTTCTACCTTCTTGTGGAACATCCAGTTCATGTACTATTTTTCCAAGGCAAAATTAACAATGGACAAGTTTAATATACAATGTTTAAACGCAGAGCAGAAGCTGACTGTAAGTGATAGCAGGATACTATCTGGAAAAATTATCCCAAATCAAAACAATGTATTGGAGGGGGGCAGGGATTGCAGGGAAGGCAGTTCTGTTACCTATGACATTAATATGTTTGACTAAGTTTAACTGACATAATTGTTTGTATAGCAAAAGGTATAAAATATGTGACATTCAGGTTTGAGAGAAAGCAGATACCACTCAATTGACACAGGTGATGCTTGCCCAGTTAGAGCCCAACCCTACCGGATGGCTCCTCAGGCCAAAACTGCAAAAAAGGGGAGATCAAGGACATGTTACAGTGCATGGGCCTCTCCAGTGGTTCTGGAGAACCAGATGGGGAAATCCACTTTTGTGTGGACTGCCTTAAGCTAAATGTCGTAACTCACCCAGAAAACTATCCAATGCCATGCACAGATGGGCTATTGGAGAAACTGGGACGTGCCTAGTTCATCTCCACCTTAGACTTAACTAAGGGGTACTGGCAAGTGCTGCTAGATGACCCCACCAAGGAAAGGTCAGCCTTCATTACCCATGTAGGGCTGTACGAATTTAATGTGCTCCCTTTTGGACTGTGAAATGCACCCGCCACCTTCCAGAGACTGGTAGATAACCTTCTCGCTGGATTTGGGGAATTTGCAGTCGCCTACCTTGACGATGTGGCTATATTCTCAGATTCATGGGCAGAACACCTGGAACACCTCCAAGCTGTCCTCCAGCATATAAGGAGGCAGGATTAACCGTGAAGGCCAAAGAGTGTCAAATAGGCCTAAACAGGGTAACGTACCTTTGACACCAGGTGGATCAAGATACTATCAACCCCCTACAGGCTAAAGTAAATGCTATCCAAAATTGGCCTGTCCTTAAGTCAAAGAAGCAGGTCCAATCCTTTTTGGGCTTGGCCGGGTATTACTGATGATTTGTACCACACTACAGCCACATTGCCACCCCACTGACAGACCTGACCAGGAAAAACAGCCAAATGTGGTTCAGTGGACTGAGAAAGCCTTTAACCAGCTTAAGGTGGCCCTTACATGTGACCCTGTACTGAGGGCCCTGTACTTCGACCAACCGTTCATTGTAACCATAGATGCGTCCAAGCATGGTGTAGGAGTAGTTTTAATGCAGGAAGGACCAGATCAACAATTCTATCCTGTCGTATTTCTCAGTAAAAAACTTTCTGAGAGGGAAAGCCACTGGTCAGTCTCAGAAAAAGACTGTTAAGCCATTTTGTATGCTCTGGAGAAGCTATGCCCATACATTTGGGGACGGCGTTTCCACCTGCAGACTGACCATGCTGCACTGAAATGGCTTCACTCAGTCAAAGAAACTAATAAAAAACTTCTTCAGTGAAGTTTAGCTCTTCAAGATTTTGATTTTGAAATAGAACACATTTCAGGAGCCTCTACCAATGTGGCTGATGTACTCTCCCAGGAAGGTTTCCCAGAATCAGCTGGGTAAAAATGTCCCTGTATTCTAAAAAGAACGAGAAGTACTTGTGGCACCTTAGAGACTAACAAATTTATTTGAGCATAAGCTTTTGTGGGCTAAAACCCACTTCATCAGATGCATGCAGTGGAAAATACAGTAGGAAGATATATATACACAGAGAACATGAAAAAATGGGTGTTGCCATTCTAACTATAACGAGAATAATCAATTAAGGTGGGCTATTATCAGCAGGAGAAAAAAAAACTTTTGTAGTGATAATCAGGATGGCCCATTTCCAACAGTTGACAAGAAGATGTGAGTAACAGTAAGGGAAAAAACAGCATGGGGAAATAGTTTTTACTTTGTGTAATGACCCATCCACTCCCAGTCTTTATTCAAGCCTAATTTTATGGTGTCCAGTTTGCAAATTAATTCCAATTCTGCAGTTTCTCATTGGAGTCTGTTTCTGAAGTTTTTTTGTTGGAGTATTGCAACTTTGAGGTCTGTAATTCAGTGACTAGGGAGGTTGAAGTGTTCTCCGACTGGTTTTTGAATGTTATAATTCTTGACGTCTGATTTGTGTCCATTTATTCTTTTGCATAGAGACTGTCCGGTCTGGCCAATGTACATGGCAGAGGGGCATTGCTGGAACATGATGGCATATATCACATTGGTAGATGTGCAGTGAATGAGCCTCTGATAGTGTGGCTGATGTGATTAGGTCCTATGATGGTGTCCCCTGAATAGATACGTGGACAGAGTTGGCAACTGGCTTTGTTGCAAGGATAGGTTCCTGGTGTGTGCTTGCTGGTGAGTATTTGCTGTCTGTAAGCGAGACAGACAGCCCCCTAACCTGAAGCAAATACTCATCAGCAACCACACACCACACAACAAAAACACTAACCCAGGCTGATTTCCTTTGTTTTGTTTTTTTCTCAGCTCTTCCCAGGAAGGGAGGTGGGCTTGAGGGTACCCCACAGGAAGAAATTCCCAAGTGTTCCTTCCTGGGTTCTAAAAAAGGGGGTAGGGGGATTTGCACTTGGGTGGTGGCAGCATCTACCTATCCAAGGTCAGAGAAAAGCTGTGACCTTGGGAGTTTAATACCAGTCTGGAGTGGTCAGTATTAATTTTTTTAGAATCCTTGTGGGCCCTCATCTTCTGCACTCGAAGTGCCAGAGTGCGGACTGTTACTATGGCAGTAATATGTTTGACTAAGTTTAACTGACATAATTATTTGTATAGCAAAAGGTATAAAATGTGTGACATTCAGGTTTGAGAAAAAGCAGATATATGTGGGTATGTGTAGAAAGCCCTCCCCAGCTTTGTTGAACCCCTGTCAATGAGGCTCCAGTTCTGTGAAGGAGGTAAGAGTCCAGCAGATTCTTTCCCCATCTCAATGCCCATAGAGGAGGCAGGTGGAAGTTAGATTGAAGATCCAGTTTGCTGTTTACCCCATGTGCTGTGAAATCCTCAACCACTAAAGGAGAATTTCAGCTCTTACTGAGTTCTTGAGTGCTGGTGTTAAGTCTCATTTTCCCTTCTCCCATTTAGCAAGACTGAGGGCTCTGTGGAGGAGCCAGAGGTCAAGGTCAGAATTTTCCATAAAGCTCAGAAAAGCAGGCCTGAACCCCACAAACTCTTGGTCCTTTCAACAGTTGTATGATCATGATGGACAAGAATTGTCATTTCTATGGCCATGTCTTCTACTGCAAAAGGAACTGTAGTTATGCATCCCTGACCAGCACTTCTAGGAGCATATGGGGGATGCACCACTTAGTCCCCTCTGCACTTTCTGGATGCACTGGAGGAATCAAGGAGGAAGAGGAGAGACAGTGAAATCTAGCTGCTGCTGTACCGAGTACAGGTTGGCACCAGTGAATGCTTGACCTGCCTCGGTCCAGAGTTTGAAGACCTGGTATTTGGAAGGAGCCTGAGTGAGGGTGAGTGTACTGTTTTTTAAAATCTATACCAGGGAAACTGGTAGAAAGTGCCTGTGGATTATTTAAAACAGAAGAATTACAGGGAAACAAATAGAGACAGACAATTTTAGGGAAAATTTTGTTTTACTTATTCTAATACATTTTTTATTTAAAAGCTCAACTACTAGGCAATCACCTATATATTTTTCCACTATTGCCAACACTAAACATTTAAAAATCAGGTTAAATGCCCCCAAATCATGTGATTATCTTACAAATTATGCAATTTAAAATAATAATAAATTGGGTTATTCTTTTACCTGCCTTCTGATTTTTTTAAACTGTAGGAGGAACCACCCCATTTATGTGTGATCATTTCAGACTCAATATTCAGCCTTAAATATAGACAAAAATCTGGTCTCCCTGTTCTCTACTTACTTGCAGACTCTCTTATTTCCTGGGGTGTGAGGAGCTGGCCTTCTATCCCCCTCTATAACTATACAGAATAGTTAGGTAGGGGGATTTACATCATTCCTTTGCACCCATCTCACTCTGCTTCTTGCTCTCCACATTCCTCTGCACGCCTTAGAATCATAGAGGATTAGGTTGGAAGAGACCTCAGGAGGCCATCTGTTTCCTCACATTCCTCTGACTCGTCATGGTTTCTATGCCTGATAACTGCCAAGTTCTATGCAGCTCTATGCATGACATTTTTGCAAATTATTTAGTGAGCTAATTTGTATTTTTGCAGATCATTTGCATATTGCCATAAACCTCAATACAGCCTCCCCCAATCAGTGGTTGGGGTAGGACATTGAGCAGCACTAAATTTGTCAGTTATGAGGCTGGGGCAGATACTGGGGTGGGAAGGTATACAGAGGTGCTGGGGATATGCAGGGTGGGAGTCCCATTCTCTGCACATCTTGTGCCGTGCCTATCAAATGGTCACTAAGGGGCCACCATCATCTCTGAGGGCCATCTGGCTTCAGCCACATTTGCAGCAGTGGGAGATGGCAGAAATCTTTGCTGGGGCAACCTCACTTGCACTTGCAAAATCTGTCTCTCTTCTCATTTAACTCATCCATTGGCTTCTTAAATAGAAGGGCTTGTAGAGGGCTGAAAATTGGCTCCCCTCTCTTATTGTGATGGTTTAAAATGAGTCAATTTTGATGCCATGTCATGTAACAATGGTAAGGAATCATAGGCCATGTCTACACTTACTGGGGATTGATGCTGCTGCGATCGATGCATCAGGAGTAGATTTAGCAGGTCTAGTGAAGACCTGCTAAATCAACTGCAGAGCGCTCTCCAGTCAACTCTGGTACTCCACTGGAACGAGAAGAGTAAGGTAGTTTGACTGGAGAGTGTCTCCCATCGACAGCGCAATGTAGACACTGCAGTAAGTTGACCTAAGCTACGTTGACTCCAGCTACATTATTCACGTAGCTGGAGTAGCATAATTTAGGTCAACTTACCCCGGTAGTGTAGCCAAGGCCATAGACAGAAGCCAAAATCCACAAAGGTTGCTTAGGCTTTGCAATACCTAGTCTCTAGATTCCCTACTGCCAAATGGAATCCTCAACTTCAAGCTGGGCACCCAGGCACCCCACACAGTGCATGGAGAGAGATGCCTAAAAAATGGTTTCACAGAAACCAGCAAGCTGAATAGGGAGCCACTTCATAGACAGGAATGAAATACAGGAGGGAAGTGGGGCTTGGGTCCTGTCCTCTACGATATTTAGGCATCTAACTCCCATTTATGGTTGATCGAGTCATCTCTCATCAGTGTCCTGCAATTATGGGTGCACACTGAGAGGGCAGTCCTTTTTCTGGCCCCTGAGATTCTTAACAGCCTCCTGTCAACTGAACTCCCCACCACCATCATAGAATGGATTGAGGAGCGCATAAGGAGTTGGGGCCCATTTATTCATGTTGAAAATGCTGCGAGAACGCAACACAAAAAGCAGCCGAGTAGGACTGAATATTAACCGCTCCAAAATTAAATTTATGCATTCTGATACCTTGCCAAAAGCCCAAATTAAAATCAAGGGAGAAAAAATAGAAGAAGTTGAGCAATGTGTCTATCTGGGCCAAGAAATTAACATGTGCCATGATCAGGAAGGTGAACTCTCGTGAAGAAAGAAAGCAGGTTGATGCTCATTCAATTCTATCAAGGATGTCCTCCAAGGAAAAATCAACAAGGCAACACACGCCGCCTCTTCAACTCAACAGTACTGCCAGCAATGTTGTACGGAGTGAAACATGGGCGCTGACGAAGACAGAGGAGCAGCAACTGTCTGTCATGGAGAAGGCAATGGAAAGAAGAATTCTGGGAATTTCAATCCGCGACCGAGTCCCCAATGAAGTGATCAGACAGCAGAGTGGAGTGCAGGACGTCATTGTTGAGATCATGCATAGTAAAATATGATGGGCCGGGAATATGGCGAGGCTCACTGACAATCAATGGACTGCAGCTGTCGCCGAGTGGTACCCACGGGAACTGAAATGACCACTCGGCCGACCTCCAAAGAGATGGGAAGATTTTATCGTGAAAAGACATGTCCGCACATGGAGAAGGAAGGCCAGGATACGAGAAGAATGGAAGACGTGTTGTGATCGGTGCAATCTATACGAGGGCTGAATCAAGGTGATCAAGGAGAACTCCCATTGATCTGCACCTCTAGGCACCTATCTCCACTTGGGATTCTCAGCTGTGAACTTTCTCCTGGAGTTAGGCACCTAAGCCAGGTCAGCGAGTGCCCTAGAGGATGAAATTAGAACTTTCTTGTGGAAAACCACATACAGAGAGAAAGAGCTCATTATAGCCAGTAGCTCAGGGCACTGACCAGGGATGTGTGAGACCTCTTTTTCAAATCCCTGGTCTGTCTAATATGGGTCAGAGACTTGAACACAAGTGCCCTAACCACCAGGGTATTTTGGGGTGCATCATTTTCAGTTTCTCCTGTTGAAGTTCTTCCAATTTATTTATTTATTTATGGAAAGGCAAACCTAGTGTTCTTATTCTAATATGTTTAAGAGGTTGGGGAGGAGAGTGAATTCAAGGTAAAAATAGAATATGGGGGGAAAGAACTACATATTTGAGCCCATCAAGTTTGAAATATGCATCCAGTTTAGATGATATAACTAATATATAGAAGAATATTTTCATATTAGAAGCAGTTTAACAAAAGGTCAAGAAAACTGTTTAAATAGCCCTTCCCAGAGGAGGGTTAGCATATTCTGATAGAATGTTATATTGTAGTTTTTGCATTACTTTTAGCCTAATTAACAAATGCAATACTGGCAGAAATGAGCCTAGAACAATTGCCAGTCAGAATGCTCAAAATGAAGCCACTGGGGAACACCAGATAGCAATAAAAAAGCAATGGCTGCTTATTTTCAGTTCTTTGGAGAACCAACTCAAACTGCAAATGTAATTAAAATTCTGTAAATAGAACACACTAAAGCACTCCTTCTGGTATTACTATGCATATCTTTGATATTTGTTTAACAAATGATCAAGTAGCTTTTTTATAGATGGTGTCTTATTTAATATTTTTCATAAATGTTAAGAGTAATACTTTCAAAATATTGTAGTCAGTGCAGAATATCCTATTGAAATATATTGAATTTTATTGGATCCTGTTAGGCCTATTGTCTGAATCTTACCTTTTTATATTCTCTGTGTCTCTGTTGCTATGTTGTAAAACCATTTTCATGATCTTTATTATGTTTGGACAGCTAAAATTAGTTCAAAGAGAGATGGTAGCATTTCAATTTGGATATACTTAACTCACAAGTCTCCAGTCCTGCCTTCCCTTTCCTTATCACAAGAAAATAAATGTCAGAAGATAAACAAGAAAACTTTACTTTTTTTCAGATGTGACACACTTTCCCATCACCACAGCAGGATGTTATCCTACTTTGCAGTGTTTTGTGAAGCAGGAAGGCCTGGTGTTCCAGGCTAATGCAGGGGAAAAGCGAGAGTAGCTACTGCACAGGAAGATGTGATCATAAATGAATGGCAATGGGTGAACTGTGTCTGTGAGAGGAGTTTGAGGTCAGGATAATCCCAGACCGGAATTCATTTGAAATTTAATGATGGCAAACATATATCTGTGTGTGAAAGTGGGAGAATGGAGAAGAGATTTTTAGGCCAGAGAGTGAGAAGGAGAATGCACTAAGGGAAACATGTGCAGGTTCTGGAAGGATAGAGAAGGAGACAGAGAAAAAGAGAAGAAAGGCCAAAGAGCTCCACTGCAGGGACCAAACTTTAGAAAAACATCATTCCAAGAGAAGTTTCCCTGCATCACATGATATTATCTTTCTCCAGTTTACAGCTGACCAAAAACAGGATGAAACTTTCACAAACATTTTTGTTAATTTAGTCCTGGTTTTCTTCATAAAAACTTCAAACATCATTGAAAACTTCCATGGACATCTTGAATTTTGAAACCTTCCCCTCTGCTCTGTAGCTGTTTGAAAAATGGGACAAAAACTTCTTTAAAAAACTACCTGTTTTTTCCCCATCATATTTCAAAATGTTTATTATTTTTTCAAAAACAGAAGCCTGAACTATATTTAGTATTGCTGAACTATATTTAATTTCTAAACTAAGTACATTGATACAATACATGAAGTCTTCATATTAAAATAATGCTCAGAAATACAGCAAAATAATGTTGAAACACAAGGAAACATACCTTACGGTCCATACATGTACAGTACCAATGGGAACTTAGTCCCTCCACACTGCAACCCATACAAAATACACTTGTCATTCATTCATCTATTGCAACTACATCTGGGTTTATGTTGTAGGGTCCAGAAAAGCAGGGGGTGACTCTTCAGAAGATGGGACCAGGTTCTTCCCCATACATTCAGCCTAAATGCAAATCTGGGCACTGCTCCCTTTCTGCACAAACTATAAGGGATCTTGCTCCCTGCGTCTCTTGTCCTAGCCAGCACAGTAGTTCCAGAGGAAGAGGAAATTCCAGGCTTATGTGTGTAGGGGCCTCTGAACTTAGTTGGGAGAGTTCCAGTGGAGAAGATCCTGTGTGCTGCTATCCAGCCTTAGAGTCTATGCCTCCTATGATGTCGAGAGAGAGAGAGACTTCCTCTTCCAGGGAGTACAGGGAGAGTATACAGTGGTTTCCAATTTGAAGGGAGCTGGGATTGCTTTATGGAACTCTGTCCAAACCAAAAAAAAAAAAAAGCCAGAAGTTGCTGCTGAGAGTCTGCAGGGGCTTTGATCAAGCAGGGAGTGTTAGAGGCTGTTAGTGGCTTCATTGGAGCCAGGACAGAGACTGTTGCTGTGCCCAGAGCTGACTGAGGTGGGCCTGCAAGTGAAGGCAGTGTGAGTAACCACCAGCCTGGTTTGGAGAAGTGTTTGCAAGAGGGGTGTGGGGGCAGCAAAGAGACTTTAAGGGGTGTCCAAGTCTGAGAAGAGGTGGAGTGATCTTGTCATCTAACCAGAACCACGGGTTGCTGACATCTGGTTAAAACAACTCCAGAGGCGTTGTGCAGCTTGGCATGATTCCAAATTAGCATTGGTTTGCTCCTTGTTGCCATGGCTGGACTGATTTATGGGACCAACAGGGTGCTGTCTCTTCAAGGGCGTTCACACAAGCGTTTAGAATCCAGAGAAGCGTACACTCAGGGGTGGGGTAATTGGTAGCAGTGTAAATGCAAGTTAGATAAGTTTAATTTATTACTGTAAATTGTATTCGTTAATTGATTTAACAAACTGCCCCCTGCTGTTTTAAATTAGTTATGACATTTAATCTGTCTGTTATAGCATGTTTTCTTAAATGGTTAAGTAAAGGTGTTTTAACTCCAATCTAAGTGTATATTAGGCATATATTGTTGACAATTGGTATCTTTGAGTTAGACCTATTGCCTAGATTCCTGGAGGTTCCCAAGGCAGGCCATTGAGCATGTACACGGCCCAGCCAGCTGGAGGCACCACAAATTTTAATTTCCTTTACAAGTAAAAAGTGTAAAAGGACTGCAGCAGAGGGGTGGCTAGAGGATTCACACCTATCCAACATCACCACTGGGATACTCAGGATCTCCTTTACTGTCAACAATATCAGGCACCTGGGTGAGTGCTGGCTACTCCCGAGTAACCCAGGGAAGAAAGGGGGTTACAAGTGTTTTGTCTTACTTTTCTGCTTTGCTGGAGTTACTCTGAGCATGGGAAGCTGTATCCATCTATCTTCCTTTTAGGCTTCCCCTCTCCTTTCAGTGGCCCTTCTATTCACTACTGCTATCTGGGGGAGGCTTTGAGGAAAAAGGAAGTGCCCATATTTGGTGGAGGGAACTAGAGCTAGTATTTTCAATTCTCCTCGTTTTCTTCAGCTGCTCCATATCAAGCATCAGGACATGATCAAAAACCCAGCAACCACCTCCATCCGCACAGGTTCAGTTTTGGTGGCTTTCTTGGTATGGATATATTATTAGAATGGAAAACCAATGAATTCTGAAGTGTGTTTACCAACCAATGCCTCTACATGGCTGGCAATCATGTGAGCACCAAAATCTTCAGTGGTGCAATAAGATTGCCAGTGATGGACATAAATTGAATATCCATCCAGACCACCTTAAGGACCTAACCAGAAGTCAATCTGGGTGGTGCTCAATCTGTCCCTTTGGGATTTGTTATAATAACAATGATGACCAGAGCTAGAGTCTACGTGTGGCATGTGAGATAGGATGGGAGTATCAGCAGATATGTGTGTCAATGGGTGTCTCAGCAGAGAGCATTTATACAAAATGGGGGAAGGGGGGATAAGAAGGTACTTGAAAGAAAGTTTTCACAAACCTTCATACATTAAAACTAATGGGCTCTATATATTTTTACTCATAAATTCAGACTACACAACATTTTTTACAGCCTTTCCTGGGCATTTGAAACAGAAAAAATACGTTGCACTTAGATCCTTTATCTTGTGCCTCTTTGTAACTTCTCAGTGGTCCTCATCCAATGCCCATTGTCCAAAGTCATTTGGGAAGACCCAAATGTTTAACTGTGTTACTGTACTATAGCAGTGCATAGTATAGCAGTGCATAGAAAGCAATGGTGTGCTTTCTTAGGTAAAAATATTCTGTTTGCCATGTTTTAGGAAAGCTTATGGGAAAGGTTATTCTGTACTAAATTCAGGGGATTTTAAAATGTTTTTCTTTCTGCTGGAATAGTTATTATAATAATTATTAGCATTTCACATGTGAATACATCTAAGAAACTGGAGGCCAAAGGGTTTATCTCTTCTTTCTATATTTATGTTCCTCTTCTTGCTGGGTGTTTCGTCTGCCTTGAACTGAAATATGATGCCAAGCCGGGAACTGTGAATAAATTGGCAGACGCATGTTGTCAGTTTATCCGACCTAATTTCCATGCTGTTTATTGTGGAACAGTATGGTGAGATAGAAATCATTAAAGGAAATCATATAGCTGAAGAAGAATCTCTTAGTTAATAGGAATGGCAGAGTTTTTAATAAGTTCTGCTTTCTTAATTACATAGTTCTGTATTTGTGGATCTAGCTATGGGAAGGTTTTCCATGTCTCCACATGTGCAGCATGAATGCAGACAGCTGTTCTGGCACCACAGCGGCCTCTGGTGGGAAAAAGCAGAACTGCAGCACTTCTATGGCAGAATGTATTTTCTGCGGGCAAAAAAAATTCTGTGCCTGAAGAGTGACGCAGAATTGCCCCAGGAGTGGAAGTTTATCACAGCATCCTGCCTGCAGAGCCAGATTAGGACAGACAGAGTGGGGCACTTGGAGCTGCCGAGGGGTCACAGACTGGCTAGTGAGGGGGGCAGACTGGGGCGCGTGTTCAGGAGCTAGTTGGGTGACAGCATTGAGTCAGGGGCTGAATGGGAGTGGGGGAGCAAGGCCACATGGGAATGGGAGAAGGGGACTGCAGGGACACATGAGGATGTGGGAGGATGGTGCAGAGACATATGGGGATAGTGGGTGCAGGGACAGTGGTAGATGTGCCTGACTGAATGGGAGAGGCTTGGGAACAGCCAGGGTCTGCATGGGGGAGGCTTCACAACTTCCTAGAAATACCTCCCCCTCCCAAAAAAACCTGTTCCATATTTCTCCCACCCACACCCAACAACCCTCCAGATTCACTCCAGGCTCCTTCCCTCTCCCTCAGCTCCTCCATTACCCCTGATTCCCCCACGCCTTTGCACTGCTTCTGATGGGTGTGGGAAATACCTTTCTGTATTGTAATTTAAATGAATTACTCAAAGCTCTGCATTAATATGCCTACTTAGGAATCTATATGTAAAAAAAAACAGATTTTTTTTTTGGTTGTGTTGTTACAGATATAGTTGCTGATAGGTATTTTGAAATAAGTTACCAAAATAAATGAAACTGACATGATTATATTGTGTTATTTGGACAAATAAAATGTGCAGAATTTTGCAAAATTTTAAAATATTGTGTGCAGAATTTTAAACTTTTTGGTGCAGAATTTTAAATTTTTTGGCACAGAATTCCACTGGGAGTAGCACATCCAGTTACCACAATAGCACATGTAAATTAAATGTTCATGTCAATAATTGCACATGCAAAACAGTTGCTCAATTGCACTTATTAATTTTTATAAATGACGACCTAAACATCTTTTTTGTAGTCATCACACTTAAAATGTTTTTTCTGTTTTGGAAGATTCCAGAATTTTAAGAGAAATTCCCTGTATTCATAATCAGGAAGGACTCTGGAGCTAACAATATCTTTCAAAACAATCAAAAGTTTTATAGTATGACTGCCGTATTTCAAATTTTAGGTTTTTATTTAAATTACATATATTAGTTAAGCTAAACGGAAGTGTAGCAGAAAGATAAATATGTGACATTGCTAACAAAGAATTTACAAAGGATTGATGTATATATATATATACACACACACACAGAGATTATAAAATAAAAGAAAGAGGCATACAGTATCAGACAAATAATATTTAATATTCAAAAGTAACAGTATTGTGTATTTATAGAAATATGAATATAGGAAAATATAAAAATATACACCTCAATATAGAATTTGCTCAAATCGGTGTTTCCATTATCTTGTATTTGATACAAAAGCACAACATAATGCATTGTGTGAATGTTTATGAACCCACAACATTGTTTTTTGTGCTGACCTTTTAATTTAATTTAATTTAATTACATTTTATTTTGACTTTCAGGAGAAAGATGACAAGTGTTTGTTTGCATGAATAACCCCATTTTTTCTGAAAAGCAGACTAGTATGAAGATGTGACACATTTGACACTTTTTGCGCAGAATGAACTGGAGGCTTCTCTTCATTTGGAGTTTCATGAAAAGCCTACTGTATCCTTTCAGAAATGGTTGCATCTTTTTAGAACTTTGGTGGCTGTGATGGCACAATCCGGTGTTCAAATAGATTTGTCTCAAATTTAATTATTTACAAGGCCCGTATGAAATGGTGGAATTTCTTAATAAAAGGAAGGTGTAGCTTGCACAGGGAACTACAACTTGTGCAAAAATTCTTTGATTAAACTTTATCTCCATTTTTAAATTTTACAGTTAGGAAAATGAAAACTATACAGACTTTACTTACTGAAAAATGTGAAGCATCATCCCAAAGATTCTCTTGTTGACTTTAATGGAGCCACAGTTTCACCTCTGGAGTACTGGTGGTCGTATCTTGTCTTTTTCAACAAAGGATAAAAAAAAAAATCAAACATCTAATGATTTCATTAGGTGCAAAATAAGCACTCAGATACAGTATGAGTATACCAGCAGTTCTCAACCCGCGGCCCATGGGTAGGGTGACCAGACAGCAAATATAAAAAATCGGGACGGGCGTGGAGGGTAATAGGAGCCTATATAAGAAAAAGACCCAAAAATCGGGACTGTCCCTATAAAATCAGGACATCTGGTCACCCTATCCATGGGCCACATGCGGCCCAGTTAGCACACAGCTGCGGCCCAGGCTCCAGGCTAGCCTGCCACATGGTGGGCTCCGCGATCCCGGTTGCCCTGCTGCATGGCGGGCTCCTGGCTGCCGGCTGCCCTGCCGTGTGGCAGGCAGCAGGCTCCGGGCCCCCGGTTACCGCCAGTCTTGCACAGCAGAGCTCGGGGTCCTGGTGAGCTCTGGAGTCAGGGTCCTGCCTGCCCCCTGGCAGAGCTCGGGGTCCAAGCATTGGGCTGCCCTGCCACCTGGAGGACTTCGGGCTGCTTGCTCCCGGCTGGACTGCTGGCTCCCCTGCCACATGGCAGGGCTTGGGGTCTGGGCAGCCGGCTGCCGCTCGACCACACCCAGCAGGGCTCGGGGTCCGGGCAGCTGGCAGAGCTTGGGGTCTTGGAAGCCAGCTGTCCCCCATTGGGCTCCGGGGTCCTGGCTGCCCTCCTGGTGGGCCCTGGGTTCCTGCCTGTCCCCCCCCCCCTCTGGTGGGGCTCGGGCTCGTGGCAGTTGGCTACTGCCTGGAACCCCGCAACAGGCTGCAGGGGTTTGAGGTCCCTGGCCCCTGCCCAGCCCTCTGTTCCTGGCCCAGTCTGTGGAGGGTTCTCTGGGTGGAGGGCACTGAGGATAGGGGTTAGGTGGGGGGCACAGTGGTTCTCAGCTAACACTTCGTTGATAATGATAAATAGATTGAGAACCACTGAACTAGAGACATAAAGGCTAACAAGAGAACATTCTATAAATATATTAGAAGCAAGAGACAGGCCAAAGACAGGATAGGTCTGTTACTCAGTGAGGCAGGGGGATGACCATTACAGAAAATGTGGAAATGGCAACAGTGCTAAATCACTTTTTTGTTTCAGTTTTCACCAAAAAGGTTAGTAGCAATTGGATTTCTAACGTAGTTAGGCCCCGACCAAATTCATGGTCCATTTTTGTAAATTTCATGGACATAACTTTTTAAAAATCTTGAATTTCAGATATTTAAATGTTAAATTTCACAGTGTTTTAACAAAACATGGATACCTGTGGCGCTGCCTTCAGAGCTGGGTGGCTGGAGAGCAGTGGCTGCTGGCCAGGTGCCCAGCTCTGAAGGCAGCACTGCTGCCAGCAGCAGCACAGAAGTAAGGGTGGCAATACCGTGCCCCCCCCCCACAATAACCTTGTGACCCCTTTTGGGTTAGGATCCCCAATTTCAGAAAACACTGTGTACTTTTACCCTATATAAAAGACAAGATTTCACGGGAGAAATCAGATTTCATGGTCCATGAATTTAGTAGGGCCTTAAACATAATGAATGCCAGTGAAAATGAGGTAGGATCAGAGGCTAAAATAGGGAAAGAACAAGTTAAAAATTACTTAGATGAGTTAGATGTCTTCAAGTCACCAGGGCCTGATTAAATACATCCTAGAACTCTCAAAGAGCTGGCTGAGGAGATATCTGAGCCATTAGCGATTATCTTTGAAAACTTATGGAAGATTCCATGTCAGGGAGAGATTCCAGCTGGAAGGGCATATTGAGTGGGGTCCCACAGGGATCAGTTCTGGGTCTGGTTCTGTTCAATATCTTCATCAATGATTTTGATAATGGCATAGAGAGTACACTTAGAAAGTCTGCTGATGATACCAAGCTGGGAGGGGTTGCAACTGCTTTGGAGGATAGGATTAAAATTCAAATTGATCTGGACAAACTGGAGAAATGATCTGAAGTCAGTAGGATGAAATACAATAAGGACAAATGCAAAGTACTCCAGTTAGGAAGGAACAATCAGCTGCACACCTACAAAATGGGAAATAGCTGCCTAAGAAGGAGTACTGAAGAATCTGGGAGTCAACAGTGTAACACTGTTGCAAAAAAAGCAAACATCATTCTGGGATGTATTAGCAGGAGTGTTGTAAGCAAGACCCGAGAAGTAATACTTCCGCTTTACTCTGTGCTGATTAGGCCTCAACTGGAGTATTGTGTCCAGTTCTGGGCGCTACATTTCAGGAAAGATGTGGACAAATTGGAGAGAGTCCAGAGAAGAGCAACAAAAATGATTAAAGGTCTAGAAAGCATGTCCTATGAGTGAAGAAAAATTGGGTTTGTTTAGTCTGGAGAAGAGAAGACTGAGAGGGGACATGAAAACAATTTTGCAAGTACATAAAAGGTTTTTACAAGGAGGAGGGAGTTACACTGTTCTCATTAATCTCTGAGGATAGGACAAGAAGCAACGGGCTTAAATTGCAACAAGGACAATTTAGTCTGGACATTAGGAATACAAGTTCAGTATTGTCTACTCTAAACATTCAAATACTGTGAGTCAGAACTCACAAAAGAATGGTTTTTGAATAGTGATTTTAAAAAAAAAAAAGGATTATTTTTTAATTTCCCTTCTGGTTTTTAGGGTTCATATTTGCATATGTTACCCCCCCCCCCCCAAACAGGAGGGCTAAACACATTTTCTATATGAATGCTGAGATTCTCCAATTAGCAGGAAGTCAGAGTAATTATCACAATAGTCTTTTTAGACTGTATAATCTATAAATCTATAATATATAAATTATATGAATCCAGGAGCTGGGGAATTAAAAAACAACAACCAAATATCACAATATTTGTGATAAACAAGAGAAGGTAAAACTGAATACACCTCTCCACCCCACCATTGCTGGGCTGATCCTGTATAGGCCTCCCTCATGTCAAATGCAATTAACATGAGTGTAGGAAGGATGGAGAGGGAGCATAGCTTCAGGCACCATTCTTAACATACGCTAAAGGTTTCCTTCTCTCTGTTGTGTTTCCTCCGAAGGTTTTGAGGGAAACATCCACACTGAGGTGATAAAGGAAAGGCCCCTCTCCATCCCAGCTAATTTTATCCATTCCCCTGAAACATGGAGCA
Source organism: Terrapene triunguis (assembly GCF_002925995.2). Classification (NCBI taxonomy): domain Eukaryota; kingdom Metazoa; phylum Chordata; order Testudines; family Emydidae; genus Terrapene; species Terrapene triunguis. Next base: position 5,412,153 of record NW_020664964.1, on the reverse strand, counting down.
AAGATTATTAATCAGTTGTTAAAGGTCACCAGGGAAGATGGGAGGAGACTGTTAGTGCTTGAAGCATCTGGAGATGATGTGTTGTCATTTTTTCCATTCACGTGGGGTTGTGGCTTTGACTAGTGATTGTGTGGTGTAGCTGCTATTATGTTAGGGTGTCGGGTGTGATCAAGTGAGTTCAAAAGGTATTCTTCTTATACTGGGCTTTGAATGCTGATCAGAAGAGAGAGCTACCTGCTGCAGCTGGGGTAGGCTCTGATCTGATTTGCTGTTAGAGGGATAAAATAAACCAAAGTTAAAATAAAAGGATGTTTTTGTGTATTAATGTTCAGAACAGCACAGTTACTATACCTGTGCTTCTGTTGCTGGGCTTTCAACTGCCTTTTTCTTCTCTTGCAGGGTGTCCAGAGTTGTGGCAGCTTTTAGAGGGGCAGTGCTCTCCAGCCAGAAAGATGAGTACCTTTCCCCACATTCTTCTCTCTTATTACTCTCGAGTTTTTTGTTGGTTACTTTACTGTTTTGTAACATTTTGTGTTTGTTTGTTTTGTAACAGAAGAAGATAGTCCACAAATCTGTTGATGTTTCATTTGTTTTCATATTTCCCGTTTGTTACTATTTATAGTTACTATGTGACTATTATTTCTGTGCCCTGTGTGTTTGTCCCAGGGTTTCAATACCCTCCTACTGAGGACTGCGATCTGGGTCCCAGCACTGAAGGATGAATTTAGCTTCTGGTAGGATTTACTGGCTATTTTTTGAAAGATCAGATGAAAAGAATAATAGAATTGTGAATGATGATGAAGATGAAGAGGCATTATTCCCAGCAGGGCTTTAAGCCCAGCATGCTTGAAGATTGTAGTTTCAAAATTCTGCTCCAGGGAAGAGAATCCTCATGTGCAGCAGGACCCAGATGACTCCCAGGTCAGCAGGGGTGGCACATTGCCCCCATTCCACTTTTGCTGCTCAACTTTTTCAAGTGAGACCTATTACACCCTCTAGTTCCCACTCTTGGTGAGGGGACTTCTGCGTTGTTCAAAGGGAAAGTTCTCTTCTTCCCTGAAATGCCAACTCTCCACCTCCCATGTGGCTGATACTTGGCATTTCCCTCTTCCTCCCGTAACAGTAAGAAGCTCTAAAGGGAGGGAGTGGGTATTAGTCAGTGCCAGCCGGGCAGATAGACAGATACATGAGGAGACTCCCTGCCAAGCACAAGAAAGCCCACTTTTGCCATTTCCAAAGAGGGGGCATGTGAGGTGGTGCAAAGCAAGAATAGGTTAGAAAAGGGGAAATAGGCTATCATTGGGGGGGCTATAGTTTGCTATCCCCCTGTGTGTAAGATCATTGAATGGAAATGGGAAATCCTCCCGTTAAAGTTCCATAAAGTGGATTAGTATTATTGGGAGGGGACTGAAATTGAAAACAGGATCTATGGTATAATCACAGTAATTTTACTTTTATAAAGCACCTTTCATTTTGAAGTATCTTGGCCCGGTTAGCATCTTCCACGGCACCTTGATTAAGATTTGTTCAGTTTACCAATGCCTTAATTCTGCTTTTCTGTACCATGGCCAACGAACAAAAATGAAAGAAAAGTGAAACCATAGATCAGTCTTTCAGCTATGGTACCTGGATAAACACCAGGAAAATGAAGGGGTGGAAGTGGTTTTTCTTGTATGTGCTAGTTAAATTGATTTATATCTGTCTGGCACTGAAACTCTGTTTTAAAACTAATGATTGTGGCTTCACGTAGAATAGTTGATATTCCTATCCACATCCTAAGGGCCTCCTTCAGTCCTTAGCAAATACATATAACAATGAACCCAGGAGCTAGCAGCCTCCACTGAGGTGTTGGATCAATGACATCTTCTTCTTCGTCCATCCAATTCTTTTTCTTTAAAAAAAATGCTCGAGGGCAAGCTGTTCTTCCCCTTTTTTCTTTTGAATGTTGCTGATGTACCAGGTTCTTCCCAAGCTCCAATAACAGGCCCTAAAATATGACTAGCTGGGCTTGGCTGCCAATCTATAATGTTCCTGGCCATGATTAATCTGATAAATAATAAATATATCAATCTAGTCTTTTAGACAAGGACAAATTCTTACCAGCGGGGAGGCACGAGGCCTCTTTTACAGCTGCCTGTAGTGCTGGAATTAATTATTTAATGCTTAATTCTTCAGGAAATGAGAAAGTTTTGATTAATGTTGTCCAGTGTCATTTCTTGCTTGTTTGATATGTGTCAGATAATTTTTCCTCAGCAGTTGCTCTGAAGAAGCCAGAGGCTACTGTCACTGGGATCAGACACTGAATTTCTAGAGATTAATTGAAGTGAAAATTTAGAGAAATGTTCCATAAGTGCCTGCCCAATATAAACTTTCACGGGCTAAATTTAGCTTCTTTTGGTAATGTTAACCTCCCATTGCCCTGGTGTAAAACATTTATTTTTAATACTCTGAGAAACTGTGTTTTGTTTCTATTTTTTTATTATTATTATTTTTAAACTTGTACTGATGTCAGCATGATTAAAATGTTTAGGGCCTGATTCTCCTCTCATTTACACTGATTTAACTCCTTGACTTCAGTGGAGTTACTTGTAATTTGTATTGGTTTAAGTCAGAGGGGAATCATGCACTTAGATGGTAATAGAGAAGGGGCTGATCCAGGACATTAAGCAGTGTACACTCAAACTTTGGAGAAGTTAGAATCAGTATTCAGTGACTGAACCAATATGTGCCAGTCAAACCTCTCTCTTTAATGGATGGACCCTAAATATCAAGGCTCTTTTTCTACTCTCATTTGCACCAGATAATAACTCAACTAATCTCAGCAGCATTACTCCGCACTTACATTAGTGTGATTTAGAGAATCTGTCCCTTTCTATGGATAACCCAGAACTTTATGAAAATTTGGGTTCAGGTTTTGATTTCAATTAGAGTTAGGCACCTAGGTGCTTTTGAAAATCCCATTGGGCACCTATCTTCCTCTTTGTACACCTAAATACTTGTAAAACTCTGGGCCTTGACTATCAGATAAGCGGATCCATGTTGGTTCTAATTGTGGTAATACCATAATGTAAAATAAAGCAAGTGGCAATAGGAAATCAGATGTTTTCTTCCTTTTTTAAAAACTTGTGAGTGAATTTACTACTCATGAAAGTGAGGAACTAGAACCAGCTTTTCTGTATTCTGGCTCTGTACATGGTCTTTTTCCTCTCCCTAACCAAATCTCCCAATACATTTCAATCTGGAGCTGAAGCACTCTGGTACTCTATTCATGGTCCTCAGTTGAGCACAGATTATCAATCAAGCCAGATTGTGTGATAATGTTGTCATGTGCACAACAGGTACTAAAATGAGACCATAAAATAAAATTTTACTTGAGACACAATCAGAATATGTGACCAGGTACTTATACAGAGATGACATTTCTCTCTGCATTATCTCACTCTCAACCCCCCCCCCCCCCCAGTTTGGCACCTTCTCAGTCTTTATTTCCATTTTTACCATTTTTTTCACCCAAATGATGAGAAACCTCACTCAATATCCATTTATCTCACAGAGTTTGATTTTAAAATCTGTGAATTCCAGTTCACATTTAATTCCTTTATAAAGACCAGAAGCTTATGACACAGTCTAACATGTTTTCCTATTGGAAGAGTGTATGTGCGTGTGTGTGCACACACACATGCATGTGTATATTTGTATGAAATATGTGATTGTGATACAAAGGTTTCATTGTATAAGTTTGACCTGGTTGTATTATGCCACAGGTGAGTTATGTGGATCAACACAAACAAGTAGTAATAAAATATTTACACTACACCATCGTATATTTTGTATATACTTTATTTATTACAGAAATAAGATTTTTGGAGTGTTTTAGAGTGCTCTCAAATAATATTGGGACTGTTCCACCTACCCCCTCACTTATAAATCCAGGGTCCTTCGTTATCCTGAGTAAAACTGTGTAGATCTTACAGGGAGAGAAAAATTAACACACGTAAAACACCTCCAGAAATCACCTAGAAGAGCTTTTCTAGACATAAAAATGTAACAATTTAAAAATTTGTTAACCCAGGCCCTTCCATGGCTAGCAGCTGTGTGTGTGTGTGTGTGTGTGTGTGTGTGTGTCCTATTAGAAAAAAAGGGGAAGAGAGTGTCTCCCTTTTCCAATGGTATAAAGTGCCCATTCCTAGCCCTGCAGGGCTACAAGATTAAAGTTGAGACATTTTTATGTCTACAAAAGCTGTTACTGCCCCAGGTCTGAATTTTGCCTGTCCTAACCCTCAAGCAGAGGTAGTTTTTTTCAAGGAAATTCCACATTTACAAGTAAAAAGAAATATTTATTTTTATATTGATTTTGTTTAAATGGCAGTAGTTTGAAGCTGCTCAGGAGTTGGGAATGTTAGAATAAGTCCCAGGGAGATTGATTAGCAGGCAGGCGATGTGGTTATAAGCATGTGATTAATTTCATAGGGATTTGAAAAATACATTTATCACATAGCTCCTCAGTTTATTGCATGAATATCACACACACACACACACACATATAGGCTTGTAAGAATTCAATTTTTATATTTTTAGAATTTTGATGGATAATATTGCTGTTTATTTTAAAGCATTTTTTTATTTTTATCCATTTTAATTTTTACTATTCTGGGAAATTATAGGGGGGGAGTCAGACAATAATTATTTAATGAGTGGAAACATTGGGATTCAAAAAGTTAAAGCTTTATAACTTTTAAAATACAAGTGTCAACATCACATGTCAAAATATACCAACAAATAAATCCTTAAATCAAACTAATAAATTCTAAAGCAGCATTTTTCTTACTTTGCCTATCTGTAAATTTTGATTGTGATGGACAGAAATATTTTTCCTTGGTTTGTGTGTGTATGTTGAAATTGACATTCACCAACTTTTAACAAAAAATCTCTACTCCTTCCAAGCCTCTCTCTCTCTCTCTTTCAGTCTGTGTGTCTGTGTGTGTGCATGTATATATATATATATACACACAAGTTTGTATGTATGTATGTCATTAATGTGTGTATATATATATACACACACACATACACATTAATGACATACATACATACAAACTTGCATATGAAATACTCCACACAGATATTTAAAATTCATGTCACAAGACATAAGTGATTTCTATTATGTGAATTCATTTTATAATTAGATATAATAAAAGGCATTTAGAAATAAATCTAAACATCTACCAACAACAGGAAATAAACCATTACACACATACCTTTTTGCATTTATTTGACTTTTTTAATCTTTATGAGATCTGAGCTTTTGGTTTCATTTTTTTCTGCAAACAGAAATTTTGCTTTTGTGGATGAAAAAAATAACTACACCGCATAAACTTTGAATAAATCTTGGGCCACTAACTATAACTCAGCTTAGGTAAGATAAATACACAGCACAAGAAAAAGGCTTTGCAATCGGTGAATGCTACTTCAAAAGTTGAATTTGTTTAGGGAATTTGTATTTTCTGCTCCTTTCTTCAGAAACCTATTTGCATTTTAAATAATTAAAACATTAAAACTGAAAAATTTATAAATGAGAGCTGCTAAGAGAATCCTGCTTGGCAGACAATAGAAAAGAAATTATTACCCTGCTAGGTTTGCTTTAATGTCATATCTGTCACTCTCCCCAAGGTAGGTTCATTACCATACCAAGTGCACCCCCTGCCAATCCCCCCTACACACGCACACACACACACACACACACACACACTCTTTCTCTTCCACTCCCTGCTACTTAAGGACTCTAGATCTCTGGGGGGCTTTGATCTCATTGTACACACTAACCCAAACAGAACCTCTGCTGTTCTCAATAATTTTTTCTTTTTTTTTTTTTAAGGGAGTGTGTGTGTGTGTAGGGGGATGAATTCATGTGAAGAGTGACAGAACGCTTTGTCCAGCGCAGCTTTGGCTGGTTGTAACAAGCGTCAGGACATTAGATGCAACAAAAGCTGGATTGGCAGTATCATCAATCACAGGCGTGACAGTCGACTTCAGTTTGTTTGTTCCACTCTGCATAATAAGTGATTGGATCGGGTTTAATTAGATATTGGGTAATCAATCATTGCCAACAAGGCAACTCAGCTTGGGATCGAGATGTTGCAAAGGGGTGAAAAAAGCAAATCTCATGTATGGTGCATAAATACTCATACATATAAGCACACAGGGTAAAGCTTCTGAGGAAGGGTATAAAGATGTCTGAAAGATGGCACATAATAGAATAATTCACATATGTACTACTTGTAACTAGACATCTGCAGTTTGACATTTTATTTTCACTGCATAATTACTTTTCAATATGAAATAATATACAGACCTGAGGGAGAAAGACAAAGCAATTACATTATGCATAAACACCTTCTCTTCTGCCCCCCCTTCTCCCCACCACCACACACAAAAAGAGAGCAGGAGTTATCATTCTAATGGCTACTTAAGGAAAAAGACTTAAACCCTCATTCTTGCCCTCTGATGTGACGGTGGGTTCTGCTGCATGTCTTGTCAAATCAGCTACTTTGGTTGAGATCACAGGGAATGATTTTTTATCATACTTTGCAATGAGTATCTACAGATTATGGCCTTGAGAATGAAGTGGGAGAGATTACACAACAGCACTAATCCTGATAATTTGTTTTAAATGGTTAAAGGAATTTTAAGATTTTTTTCATAATTCAAAGGGCTCAAAGGGGAAATGGGCTTCAATTTTTCTTTTAAATATATAACAGTTGTGTAAAATGAAACCCAATTAGATATACCCTCTCATTCACAGGGATGCCATATTATCATAAATCAAGGGTTAATATTATGGACAGAGGTAGTGTCCACTATAGTTAAGGCTAACCATAAATATAAGTTAAATTAGCCTTAATTTGGCCCCTCTGCGCATGTGCATTGTGATACAGTCTTTAATAGCATGATCACATACTATTTTTGCAGTCAGTGCACAGAATGCACAGCTAACCTCAATCCCGGCATTGCCTAATGTTGACTTTGCAAGCTTAATGTTCTTATAATGTAGCTTTTGTATGTGATTTTGCTAGGTTTAAAAAAAAATGAAAAAAACCCATACAACCAAATTCCATCACATGGGCTCATATTGACATACATGCGTTGTCTGCAGGATTAGAACTCTTAGATCTACCACACAGATTTCTGCCACTGGAGCTAGTGGAATAATTTATAGCAGGGGTAGGTAATCATTCTTTATGTGGACCAGACATGGAAGGGACTGGGGCACTTATGCCAGTGTGGTTTCAGAGACCTTTGCTAACAGTAGAGAAATGGTGAGTCTCAGGAATCTTGAGTTCCATTCCAAGCTCTGGAGGGGAGTGTGCTCTAATGGACACAAACTCTTCTGCACATTCCACACAAGCTTGACCCATTTCTTCCCCATCCTCTCCAATGTATCTCTTCCTGCCCCAGTCCTGCCTCTTCTCCACCCAGGCCCTTTGTCTCAGTTCCAGTCACCTCAACTAGCCAGTCACAGTCTACACTCATAGGGATTCTCAGCCCAATTCCACTATCCTTGCCCAGGAAGTCCTCTGGACTCCCCATCTCCCAGTCCCAGTTTCACCCCCACTTCCAGTCACAGTCTTCTGGCCCAGTAGCCCCCCTTCTGCTCCTTTCCTTTCCCAATCTGTCTCTTCTTCACCACTCCAGTTCCACCCTGTCCCTCTGGCTCCCAGACCCACTTTCCCTCCTCAGGCTCCTCTTCCAATCCTAGTGTAACCGCCCCCCACCTCACCCCAGATCTTTGTGTTATACCAATAAAATAAAAACCAGCAGGATCTTATTAAGAGGGATAAGGCAAAGATGCCACATTTATTGTAAATATAATGATAAAGCAAAAGATAAAAGTAAACAACGTTGTTTGACTACTTATTCCTATCACTACTTATTCCTTATACACACACATATATATATAGATAGATAGATTCATTCACACAATCATTCATTCAAGTTCTGTATAGGTGTTATAGTTACCAGCCTAGAAGTTGCTCATGCCAAGTTACTGGCCAGGTAGCTTGGTCATGTGGATGGAGCCGAGTCTGTGTCAGATGCACCTGATGCTTCTGGAGGTTGGCAGCAGAACCAAAGAGACTCAAAGTCCTCAGTCTTGAGAGTCCATTCTTATAGGATTTAATTCCTATGTTAGTCTATGGGAGCTGTTTCATCCTGCTGTTGCTGACTCAATCAGCAGATGGCACACATTCCTGTCCAAAGTGGCACATTCCTGGTGGCTCCACACTGTCCAAAGTTTGTGTTTCTCATCCTTCCAGGTGATGGGGTGGATCCCAGTTTACCCTCTGGAGGTTTTCTGGTCATCCACTTGACACATTCTTCAGCCGATGGATACTTCCTTTCTAGGCTGGCACCTCCCTAACCATTCATGTATATCAAGCATTCATCAGCATACATTCCATACCTTAACCATATTTTAATTTACTGTCTCCACCACTTTCAGAGTGTGTGCTAATTCATTTGAGACTCCCGGCCCTTTAATCACAGAGGGTGGGGGGGTCTGTCCTAGGAGCCGTTGAATGAAGTGAAAGTCACTTAACAGCTTATAGTGTTTGTTTACATTGTATCAATTACTTCAAGAACAAAGTCAGTTAACTTGTTTGTAAGTTTTACATAGTAGTAAAGTATCTTTCACAGGATAGATATAATCAATGGTTTCTACAGACAGTAGCTTCCAAGTTTTAACAGAAGACCCAAGAGATTTTTGTACTTGGTGAAACTGTTGGATTTTAAAGTGTGGGGGCCAAATTATGAGGGGGTCACTGTCTCTTGGGGGAATCATTGTTAGTACCTTCTTTAATATCCCTACATTTGTCCCAGTCTCTTTGCCTGGCCAGTACAAGTTCTCCCTCACACCTTGTCTCCTCATTAGATCTGTATCCCCTCACCCCCTCTTTCTCCTACCCCACTGGTTCCCAGTCCCCTTGTTCAGCCAGTCCAGTCCCCCTCCCCAGCTCTCTGTCAGAGTTTCCTTGCATAGCCAGTCCCAATATCCCCCACATCCCAAATTCCAATTCCAGTTTATTTCTCTCTCCCATCTACACCCCATGCCACTCCGCATCAGATCTGGCTCTTCTACCTTCTGTATTTGAATCAAGCAACTTCCTTATGCTGATTGTGCTTAAGCAAGGGGGACCTTGAGAGCACAGAGGAGACAGGGTCCCTGCTCTCAGTTCTGGTGCCCAGCGCATCCGGGTCCTTCGCAGCCCAGAGCTGCAATTGCAGGGAAAATCCTGCTCATATGTAGGCTGAAAATGCTCGTTGCAGAAAGACTCTTTGGGGAATTTAGCTGTGATGGTCTAGCAAGTCTCTAACTATAATTTTTTCAAAGGCTTATAACTTGGCCGTATTTGGACAGATTTCACAGTGATAGTAAAAGGGCACTTCATTGGCACAATGGCCACCTCCTGGTAAAGTTCAAGGCCCTGATTCAAAGCATAGGGCTGTTAGAGCTTTTCAAAGAAAAGGTTGCCAGAACTGTTTAACATGGACAAAACAACTTGTTTTTCTCGAACCTCATTCTCAGAAATGGCTAAACCACTTTGGCTGAAATTCCCTCCCCTCCCCCGCCCCAAAAAATAAAACAAAAATCAGTTTGAGGCCGGCACACAGCTTGGAAATAGGGTCTTGTAATGGAAATAATAACAACATAATCATTAAGGCAGCCAGACAATGTAGGTTTATCTCTTGGTAAACACACATGCTTGAGTAATTGGAATAAATACTATTTATAGATATGTGCAAGATAAACTATTTGTCTCTGGTTTTTATACAGAAAAAATGTTTTCTAGACACACATTCAACGAATGCTGAATATCTGGCATGTATAAGCTTTATGTCTGGGATTTTCAAATGAGTTTAAGGGAGTTAGGCACTCAAATCCCATTAGTATTTAGTGGCAGTTGGGCTCCTGACTCTCCTGGGCTGAGTTGAAAATCCCAGTCATAAAGTTCATAAGTGCCAGATATTAAGCATTCATTGAACATGGGTAGAACAAATGATTGCAGAAGCACAATGCCAATTCATATTCTGAACTAGATAGAATATATTTTTGGCATGTTTTGGGGCTTTTCTCTTTCTCATGTGTAATTAATTGATCCAGTATACTGACATGAAATGGTTCTTGAGATGGCTGGTAGTGTCAGCCTGTGGAAGCTAATCGCACAAATGAGGCCCAAGTGTAGCATTTTGCTGAGACTTTTATTTTCATGTTTATTTTTAGCAACTCTGGGAAATGAGTGTCTCATGAACTGATATATATGGTAATCAAAACAAATTCACATAAAAGCCAACGAGGATTTTAATTTCATTTGACTGCCTTAGAGAATGATAAAATCTTTATAGTATTAACATTCCAAGATGTTTATCTTCTTGTTATTTTTCCATACTATAACATAAAATTAAAGACCAATATATATTGCATTGAAAAATGTGTCAAGAAAATAGCAAGGATACTCAGTGAAACATTAAAAATTAGGAAATATAAAAATTAAGACAGAATGCATAAACTTAGCCCAGGCTGCTTGTAATTAAACATTGGATTTAGGGCCAGATTCGGACCAGAAGTACTCCAGTGTAAATCAGAGGTAGCCAGAAGGACATCAAAGAAATCAGTGGAGTTACACCAAGGTCAAAGAATCAACCCCATAATCTATGATCAGAGACCTAAATACATTACAATACTACATGGTGCAGTGTAACTTTATTTATTGACAGATTTATCATATGATCATCTCTGTGATCTACAAAATAGTTTACATTTAATTATTTTGTTCACTGCATGTGTAGTGCAGATTGTGTGCTGCATTCAGTTTATGCTGGATGCAGCAGAGGGGAGTAGGGCATGGGTGCTGGCACTAGGGGTGCTGGGGGTGATACCGCACCCCCTGGCTTGAAGTGCTTTCCATCATATTCCAGGTTTACAGTTTGGTTCAATGGCTCTCAGCAACCCCACTATACAAATTGTTCCAGCACCCCTGGAGCAGGGGTCTGAGGGAACCAGCTATAGTCCATTCATTTTCTGTCCTGGCTCAAACCTCAGTACAGTTTAGGGAAGCCTGGAAGCTACTCTAAACTATGCCAGCTGGCTATGGTCCTGTAGACACTTTATGCCCACTGGAAATTGCCAGAACACCATGACAAGGAGGACTATAAACAACAGGAGTATTTACTTTGAAAACTTCTAGTGTCAGTGGCCTTCATTAACCAGTTCTCATCCAGTTACCATGACTACTGGAATTCAGTTCATATATTCATAGAGTTTAAGGCCAGAAGGGATCTTTAGATCATCTAGTCTGACCTCCTATATATCACAGGGCATTACATTTCACCATTACCCCTGTATTGAGCCCATTAATGTGTTTGTTTAAGGCATATCTTCGAGGAAGGCATCCAGTCTTGATTTGAAAACTTCAAGATATGGAGAATTCAACACTTCCCTTGGTAGTTTGTTCCAATGGTTAATTACTTCACTGATAAAAATGTGTGCCTAATTTCTAATTTGAATTTGTCTGTCAGACAGTGACAAAAATATCTGAAATACACCTGAGCTCCTCCTCAGTATCCAGTGTACTCTAAGGTCTGTGGCCTAGGTCTAGATTTTAAATCCAGAGGGACATATTATATTAATCTGATCTGACCTCCTGTATAACACAAGCCATATACCAGAATCGTCTCCATAATTTCTGCCTACAGAGCTAGTAGTGCTTTTGAATAAAATGTAATGAAGGGTAGTTAACTAGTTGCACATACATGTGCACAGCACACATCTGTAGCTGCACAGGTTATTACACATTAATGGAGTTGTTTACATTATGTCTGTGAAGACACCTTTTCAAACATAAGAAACTTGTTTTCAAGTTATCTAAAGATTTTGGAAAGTTATCAATGACTGAAAACAGGAGGTACAATGGAAACTGTTTCACAACCTTAACACTAGCACCCACTATAATATTCAATAAAAAGCCCTATCTGTGCATATCTAAATATGTGTTGTGCATAAAATATTCAGCCTATTATTATTACTAGAGTTGTGAAGGAAAAGGTAATCCTGTTTTGTGGAGGATTTCAATATTTCATTTCATCCCAGTTTGGAAAAAACAATTATTTTGAAATTCTTCACGAAAGGGAATGGAGCCATGGCTCCAGGCCAGTCTGTGTGTGGGCTGCCCCAAACCTGGGGACACTGGAAGCCCTGGAAGTCCCGCTTGAAAGCTTGGCATCTGGCACTCTCAGGAATTCCATGCTCCTGCCTGGCAATCTGATAGGGAGCCAGGAGCCTGGAAACCCTGGGAACCCAGCTCTATGGCAGATCAGTAGATGAGCTGTGGAGGAGCCTATGAGCTTGGGAGCTGGAGGTCCCAGTGCTTCCAGGCTCTTAGCTCCCTGTTAGCCCAGCAGGAAGACTGCTGAAGAGCTGGATGGGTGAGTGCCCTGTAAACCAGGTAGAATTCCACCAGAGTCTGGGTTCTGTCACAACTTTGTTGCAATTGAACTGTCTCCATGAAACACTTTTATTTCAACCAACTGGTATTCTCTCACAGAATAAAGTTCCGTTGGAGCAATTCCAACCACTTCTAGTTACTACTATTACCACAACTAATTCTATATTTAATACCCACAGACTCAAATCAGGTTCAGGGCTCCATTGTGCTGGGCCCTATACCAACAGTGATGGACACACTACTACTTTTTTACCAGGTACTAGCATTTTTATTTGTGAAATAATACTTTCACTAGCCCTGCCAGTTCCCATTGCTTCTCAGATGCAAATAGTCATCCAGGAGGTGAAAGGAGCTCTGGTTTGTACCCCCTCTCTAATGAGTCCTCAGATCCATGAAGTGTCCCAATAATGGGTACACTCTCCTAGCCCCAAACTCAGAAATAGCACCAGATCTGATACATTTACTGGCAATACCCTCTTCCAGGGGAAGAACGTACATGCACGGTCCTCTAGAGCAGTTCAAGAGGATGATGTCTTCATATTAGTGACAAAGACAGAAAGTGGAACTCATCATCAAGAGACCGGAGAATCTAGCAAAGTATTGTTAGCTACACAGCATAAATAAAATGGAAAAAAAAATAGAGAAAAAGTATTTGTGCTGATGTGATCAGGAACAGTCAGCATGGATTCACCAAGGGGAAGTCGTGACTGACTAACCTAATTGCCTTCTATGATGAGATAACTGGCTCTGTGGATGAGGGGAAAGCAGTGGATGTGTTATTCCTTGACTTTAGCAAAGCTTTTGATATGGTCTCCCACAGTATTCTTGCTGGCAAGTTAAAGAAGTATGGGCTGGATGAATGGACTGTAAGGTGGATAGAAAGCTGGCTAGATCGTTGGGCTCAACGGGTAGTGATCAATGGCTCCATGTCTAGTTGGCAGCCGGTTTCAAGCGGAGTGCCCCAAGGGTTGGTCCTGGGGCCGGTTTTGTTTAATATCTTTATTAATGATCTGGAGGATGGTGTGGACTGCACTCTCAGCAGGTTTGCAGATGACACTAAACTGGGAGGCATGGTAGATACACTAGAGGGTAGGGATCGGATACAGAGGGACCTAGACAAATTAGAGGATTGGGCCAAAAAAAACCTGATGAGGTTCAACAAGGACAAGTGCAGAGTCCTGCACTTAGGACGGAAGAATCCCATGCACTGCCACAGACTAGGGACCGAATGGCTAGGTAGCAGTTCTGCAGAAAGGGACCTAGGGGTCACAGTGGACGAAAGGCTGGATATGAGTCGACAGTGTGCTCTTGTTGCCAAGAAGGCTAATGGCATTTTGGGCTGTATAAGTAGGGGCATTGCCAGCAGATCGAGGAACGTGATCGTTCCCCTTTATTCGACATTGGTGAGGCCTCATCTGGAGTACCATGTCCAGTTTTGGGCCCCATACTACAAGAAGGATGTGGAAAAATTGGAAAGAGTCCAGCGGAGGGCAACAAAAATGATTAGGGGTCTGGAGCACATGACTTATGAGGAGAGGCTGAGGGAACTGGGATTGTTTAGTCTCCAGAAGAGAAGAATGAGGGGGGATTTGATAGCTGCTTTCAACTACCTGAGGGGGGGGGTTCCAAAGAGGATGGAGCTCGGCTGTTCTCAGTGGTGGCAGATGATAGAACAAGGAGCCATGGTCTCAAGTTGCAGTGGGGGAGGTCTAGGTTGGATATTATGAAACACTATTTCACTAGGAGGGTGGTGAAGCACTGGAATGCGTTACCTAGGGAGGTGGTGGAGTCTCCTTCCTTGGAGGTTTTTAAGGCCCGGCTTGACAAAGCCCTGGCTGGGATGATTTAGTTGGGAATTGGTCCTGCTTTGAGCAGGGGGTTGGACTAGATGACCTCCTGAGGTCCCTTCCAACCCTGATATTCTATGATTCTATGATTCTATGTCTTTCAGTTATAGTAACCTTGTTGCTTGTAATTTAACTATAGCATGTAAACAATTTTGAGACAGAAATATAATTTGCAATTTGACAGTGTCCATCAAGATGATTTAGAAGGAAAGAAACAAAAACAAAAGAGGTAATCAAACAATAACTTTTTCTGTGAATCCATTTCAGTCTCCTGTGGTGACAACTTTTTTGAATTCTGCACTTCTTTCCAAATACATCTCATAGTGAACTACGGGCTTCTTGACATCTTTAATTACATTTTCCCCATTTACATTTATACATTTCATGTCTGATTGTGTGTGAACCTGAAATAAATAACCTTAGCTGATAGTATGTACACTTTCACCAGATTCCCACTGTGACGGGTTCGGTTACAGAGACCCCTTTGAGACTGTCACCTGATGTGCTGAAATTACCTCTGAGCCTGTCTTCCGTGCAAACTTGGGACTCCAGAACCCTGTCTTGTTGAGCCAGACATGCTAGCCTGCAGCAACACAGACTCAGGGTCTGGGCCAGGCCCCCAAAGCTGCAGACTTTAACCAAAAACAGCTCAGCAGGTTACCTCTCCAGCACCCAGACACCCAGTTACCAATGGGATCCAAACTCCAAATAAATCTGTTTTACTCTGTGTAAAGCTTATACAGGGTAAACTCATAAATTGTCCGCCCTCTATAACACTGATAGAGAGATATGCACAGCTGTTTGCTTCCCCAGGTATTAATCACTTACTCTGGGTTCATTAATAAGCAAAAGTGGTTTTTATTAAGTATAAAAAGTAGGATCTAAGTGGTTTCAAATAATAACAGACAGAACAAAGTAAGTCACCAAGCAGAATAAAGCAAAAACATGCAAGTCTAACCCTAATACATTAAGAAACTGATTACAGGTAATATCTTCCCCTCAGAGATGTTCCAATAAGCTTTTTTCACAGACTAGACTCCTTCCTAGTCTGGGCCCAGTTCATTGATTCTAAAGCACCCTTAATGGCTTCCACTTAATATGTTTACACCAGTAATACAAGTTTATATTTTATTCTCCTAACTTCAGACATAGAAATAATAAATGCAAAGAAATAGGATGAACACACTCAGTAGATTATAAGCTTTCTAATTATACCTTACAAGAGACCTTTTGCATAAAGCATATTCCAGTTACATCATATTCACATTCATAAGCATATTTTCATAAAGCATATGGAGTGCAATGTCACACCCACTTTAAATATCTGTTTTGTTTCCTCTAGGGCATATAGGCTAAAGGTTTCTCTGGCTGTCCTCAAAGCTCTTCTTCTTTAATCCTGGATTAGCCATGTCGCCCTTCTCTACCTTTTCAAGTACTGTAATGTCTTTTTCCCCAGTGCAGTGATGAGAGAAGAACACAGCACTCAAAATGTTTTAAATTTTGACCAGGGCAATTCATAATCTCAGCATACCCTCCCTAGATATTATATATTCCTCTAACATTCTGTTGGCCTTTACAACAGATTTTTTTCTACACTGCCTTGACATTATTCAAGAGAATGTGACTATTGCTTGAAGGTCCTTTCAGAAAAATCTGACTGCTCTAATTTTATCTCATTCTTTCTACTCTGTGTAGAGACATGACTTTTGGTCAATGAGCAAGTATGTCATAAAATAATGTTCAGTTAGTTTGTTAAGGTTTGGATTCCCTAATAAGGGTTAGTAGCCTATGTAGGTGGGGTGGGGTGGGGGGTATCGGTAAGGATGGGTACAAGAAAGAGATAAAAGTGGCTTTGGCAAGTCAGAAGACACTACAGAAACAGGATTAAAGACAGCAGTACAAGTATAAATTAAGTATCAGAGGGGTAGCCGTGTTAGTCTGGATCTGTAAAAAGCAACAAAGAGTCCTGTGGCACCTTATAGAATAACAGACTTTTTGGAGCATAAGCTTTCGCGGGTGAATACTCACTTTGTGACCTCCCAGATATTTGAATTCAAATCCCTGAATTTTTCTTCTTCTTTTTTTCTACTCTGTTGTAGTGGTGAATGGATTAAGGGTTGTTTCTGTAACTCCAGTTTCCTATAGGGAATGGTTAAATAACAGTAACTAACTAACTAAATAAAAAAAATTGCAAACATTTGGCTAAGTGATACCTTTTCCAAGAGGCAAGTTGCTGCACATAGTCAACTTATATAGTTGGAACCTGGAAATGCAGACACTCAAACATGAAAAGTAATTGCAAAATGTAAACTACATTTTTCCAATCCCTAAAAATGACCGCCCTGCATCTTTAAGCGGGGGCGAGGGGTGTATTTGGCTGGCTGGCTGAATGAAGGGAACAGTGCTACAGATAAGAGAGCAAGAGAGAGATGTGAACAAAAAGAAGCTGGGTGAGATCTTGCACTCTTGCCACCAAACCGGCAGCTGGCGTAGATGAGACAGTGTTACAAGTTTACAACAGCTGCCAACTAATGTTTGATCAGGGATAAAATATGCCGAGGTGACAACATCTTGCTGCCCTGCATTTCAGGGACCATCATTAAAAATGCAGCATGGCTCGTACAGGCCCAGAAGGTCCCATGTTCTCTCAAGATACAAGGGAGAGAGACAAGTTCACAAGATGTCAGGAACAATATCCATTTGTGTTTACTATGCAGACCCGCTGAGTAACCTTTCTATGCATGTTTGTACTAAGGGACCATTGAGAATTTCAAAAAATGGGCCACTTAGGATGTTGGGGGAGAGGTTCAGCAATGGAACAATAAAAGGCAATTTATTTATTTATTTGTGAAATAGAAAGATTGCATATTCACTGGCAACTGGCTTCTCTGACAAAATAATGCAAGAAGAAGAAATGATCTATATACAGCTAAAGAAGGTCTAGTACTGATACAGGTTTATGTCTGTGTCCCTTTCCCTCCTCCCCACCCCCTGCATGCCCTTTAATAATATATTGATGTGAGCAGCTTGGGCATGCCAAACAAATTCTCTACATAAAAAGTCAACTGTCGGAATGAGGCTCATCAATCTGGCAAAGTGCACTCAGGTAGAATGCCTCTCAGGGAGCGATCCCTGGCAGCCATATTGTTCAGAGGAAAGGGATTACTCCATCTGATGAGCTCATAAATACTTATTAATGAGCATTTCTGCCAGTTTACAGAAAAATCAGCTGTGTGGTGGGAACGTTAGTAATTGACTTCTCAATTATATTGTGATACAGCTTTCATGGGATAATTGGACTGTAAGAATTTTTTGCTGTTAAATTAGCACTGAAACACTTGGGCATGGACAGCGAGCCACACTCACTCAATCAGTACCTGTGACTAACAGAGCAAACCCAGAAATGTTTGGTTTAGAGACTTTTGCTGCAGCTCACTAGGGGCATATCACCTATTGCTTACCCTCATTTCTCACATTGCCTCACCAGTTACTCTGTCCTAAAGTGGAGACAGAGGAGGTCATTCATAGTCCCTGTTGGATAACGCATGAGTGATTTTCACAAAGATGAGAAAGAATCACAAATTTCTGGACAAGCAACCACAGAAAAATAACATTACACTTGGTTAAATTAGGACACTACCTCATAACTTTGGAAGTGGTTCCACATCAGAAGTCAAGTGCCTCATTCATTTAGGACTCAATCCCGTCCCACTAAAGTCACTGGCAAAAATCCCTAAGGCCCATAAAGATATCATTTGAAACAGCTAGATGGTTTTGTTGTTATTCTCATTTTTATAGCCACAGAGTTCTGGATTTTGGTTTTAGAGTAGAAGAGGTAGTTAAACACTTGTAATGGCAGGTTGTATTGCCCAAGGGGTGTGTTACTCATTCTCCAGTAGACAGCAATAGCAACTCTGACATAGACTTTAATGGTTCCCACTGACTACGTCTCCCAGAAGAATGTCTACACAGGATAGTAGTAACAATTTAGTAATGAGTTTAGCATTGATAACATTTAGTGAGGATAAAAGCCTTTCAGATGCAAAGCATACAGAAAATCACTCTGAGAATATTCTATTTATTTTCTCCAATTAACTTCTTGAAAATAACATATTTTTAAAAAACATTCATAGAATCAAAAGGAGAGTGGTTAGCTGAGTAAACTAGCTCCCAAAGCTAAAAGGCATAGGTCTGTAAGAATGTATTAGAGAATGCACTGCCACACACATTTTAGGGGAATAATGCTAACAATGGTAATAAGTGTTACATAATTTCATTTTCAGAAATTTACATCCTGGGGAAAATGGCCACTTATCATGAAAGGTATTAAAATCATTAGACTTCAAAGGTCAAAGTTAGACCAGGCATTGATTTCATTGGAGTTGCACCCGTTTACACCAACCAGGAATTACAGTCCTGAGGAGACATTAGTTCTTGAGATTAGGCTTCTGAATCAGGTTGAATTATCTATCAAGGTGAAGGTCAACCAATTTGCTCAATCACACTAAACTACTGTATTGGAAATCAGAGATGAGATCTGTTTGATACATTTCTCTGATGGTACAGTGAGTGTTCATATCAGGTTGAGAATTTGTATAGCTTGTCTACATGAGAAAATTGCTCTGATTTAACTTAAGGTGTAATTTTAAACTGGGTAAATTAACCAGTGTGAAAGGTCATATGAACACTCTTATTTCAGGTTAGGTTAAACTGACTAGGAATTCACTTAAACTAAGCCAAAGTAAGACATTTAAATTAAAATAAGCATATCCACTCAGCCTTTTGCACTGGTTTAAATAAATCTCTTCTTAAACCATTGTAGCTTCTGCATGTCAATGAGATTTTTTTCAAAGATCTTACTACCTAAGCATGAAACTTTGAAGGGACTTAATAAAGAATCCAATTTTTCACAATACTGGAGTCACTACATTCTAAAAATAAAGAATACATCAAGCTATGTGGCAAATATAGCCCATTAAAATGGCACAGGGGTGCTCAGAACGTAAGAACATAAGACTGGCCATACTGGATCAGACCAATAGTCCATCTAGCCCAGTATCCTGTCTTCCGACAGTGGCCAATGACGGGTGCTTCAGAGGGAATGAACAGAACAGGTAATCATCAAATGATCCATCCGGTTGTCCATTCCCACCATCCCTGTCCATCCTGGCTAATAGCCATTGATGGACCTATCCTTTATGAACAAATCTAGTTTTTTTTAACCCTGTTATAGTCTTGGCCTTCACAACATCCTCTAGCAAAGATTTCCGCAGGTCGACTGTGTGATGTGTGAAGAAATACTTCCTTTTGTTTGTTTTAAATCTGCTGCCTATTAATTTCATTTGGTGACTCCTAGTTCTTGTGTTATGAGAACGAGTAAATAACACTTCCTTGTTTACTTTCTTCACACCAGTCATGGTTTTGTAGATCTTTATCATATCCTCCCTTAGTCATCTCTTTTCCAAGCTGAAAAGTCCCATTCTTATTAATCTCTCCTCATATGGAAGCTGTTCCATACCCCTAAACATTTTTGTTGCCCTTTTCTATACCTTTTCCAATTCCAATATATCTTTTTTAAGATGGGGCGACCAGATTTACATGCACTAGTCAAGATGTGGGCACACCACAGATTTATATAGAGGCAATATAATATTTTCTGTCTTATTATCTATCCCTTTCCTAATGATTCCCAACATTCTGTTTGCTTTTTTGACTGCCGCTGCACATTGAATGGATGTTTTCAGAGAACTATCTATAATGACCTCAAAATCTCTTTCTTGGGTGGTAACAGCTAATTTAGACCCATCAGTTTATATGTATAGTTGGGATTATGTCTTCCAATGTGCATTACTTTACATTTATCAACAATGAATTTCATCTGCCATTTTATTGCCCAGTTTTGTGAGATATATCATATAATTGGAATCCAATACTTCATAAAGAAAACTATCTAGATGATGTGAATAAAGAAACTCTGCTGAAATTCTCTCCGTGACTTTCTTTGGTCCTTGATATGATTTCAAGGCAAAAAATATAAACAATAAGTAAAGTGATACTATTGTTGATGATACAAAAAATTTTCTTTAGCCATGGAAAGTCTAAATGTATATCTAAAACTTATCTAATTTTTTGGAACATTCTCTTATTTGTTTTACATTCTTCTTTCTTCTCCATCCACTGAGAACCCTTTCCCCCTCTAATAACTCATGCTTCCTAATCCCATCTTATTCTTTTTGATTTATGACTTCCTGTGTCTTCCTGTGATTGTCCCTCAGAATTACAGGAAACTTGTCTTTCAACAGGTCTAACTCTCTAACCTCCCCCAAAGTACATCCAATCTTTCATGTTGATATTCCCATCACTGAGCTGTCAGGTCTACAACCTTTCTACTGAGACAAGCCCGCTGAATTTGTTTTATAATACTCTCTAGGGTTTCCATGGCTAATGGTGTTCTTCTCACTTGGGAGTCTAAGTCTTGGATTGAATAAATTTTCTCAAACTATAAGAGTAACTTCCGAGGTGAGGTGGGAAGAAGAAGGATTCCATTTTTTT
This sequence comes from Terrapene triunguis, assembly GCF_002925995.2. Lineage (NCBI taxonomy): Eukaryota > Metazoa > Chordata > Testudines > Emydidae > Terrapene > Terrapene triunguis. Next base: position 5,391,260 of record NW_020664964.1, on the reverse strand, counting down.
TGTTCCTAGAAACAGGTCAAACAAACCCAGAAAAATGTGGAGTGACAGGGAGAAGGCAGGAAGGAAAGGAAGAAGAATGGTCTTATTTTGACTTAGAACTTGTCAAAAAACAGAACTGAGTATTGATAACTGCTGAATATTTAACAATTAATCATTAGATGATTCCTCATTTGCTGAGTCCAAATCAGAAAAGGCCCAGCAAAAAAGAAAAATCAATGGGATATCCCCATCCACATATTAAAAGAAAATATGTGAGTCCTGTGGCCTGAAGCCTATGAGAGAAGGTAGGTATCCGAGTGAGCTCTCTGCTGGCATCTGCTGGAAAGCAAGGGGAGTTGATTGAGCAAGGCAGTACATATTTATTTACATAATAACTGTGAATAATTTGGGAACATTGGGGTATAAGTTGGATATGTTTTGGATGTGGGGCTGATGTTTTGGAGAGCCCTCTGTTGGGAACCACCTGGGCAAGTCATGGACAATGACTGGGATCACTCTGATTTTGATGAGTTTGGGTAGGACGCCCTTGACAGACCAAAAGAGACGGTAAAAGATTGGAAGTGTTTGGGTTGCTGTTGGGAGCAGCTTTCTGGATGCTAGGGACTCTGTGTAGGGTTCCTTATACCACTGACCCCTTTCTGAAAAGCACCCTTTGAGCTGAGATGAGAGTAGTAGCTGCATCCTGTAAAGAAAGCAGAGCAGCTGATCCAGCACTCAGTTGAGAGCTACAGTCTATGCATAGAGCAGCACTGGTCCCAACTGAGAGTGAACAGAGTGGAGTAGCAATTACAGACCACCAGGAGCACGTAGGTGAGAGAAACTAATCACAGACAAAGGGGATAGTGAAGTGGCAGTTGAACCCACTAACAGTGCTGAGTTGGCAGCAGCATTAATGAGGGCCATGTATATGAACAGTTACTGAGAGCTGTGTATATGGAGAACAGCCGTGTTTGCTATGGAAGGAGCATTTTTGAGGGGTTATGAGCATCAATTTACAACTGCCTAAGAGCTCTGGTGTGGCTTCCCTGACCAAGCATCACACTATAGTGGATCAGGTAGCGGAGCCCCAGAGTTGTTTAGGGAGTCCAGATGCAGATTCTCCTTCCTGACTGCTAACTGTCAGTGGGGAGGTAACAATATTGCATCAGCCACTCATGGCTCTTTATGGAGATGGACAAAAGTTGGGACTGTGACCCATGCAACTTGGGATAATACTGGTAGAGACTGTTAAAATGCAAGGTATAAACAAGTTTATCCTGTCATTTCCCTTCCCTCTCCCCACTTGAGTTTTCCTGTTTAAAACCCTCTGGTCACTGTGCTTGTGAGAGGGGGAATAAATTGCCTATCAGTGGTGCCCAGAGTTATATATATATGTTCCCAGGTTACTGGGTGGAGGCTCAAGCCTGAGTTATTTAAATGTTAGGAAAAAACCTGAGAAAGCAGTCATTGATTGCTGCCAATGTCACTGGCAGAAGGGTTACAAATAATATACTGTTCCACTGTCCAGCTTCTCCTCTATAGCCACAGAGTGCCCTGGTGCAGTTCTGCTGATCAGGGGAGCAAGATTTAGGGGGCAATGCAGAGATTGTGCACCCCTGCGATGGGATCTATCAGACCTGCTCAAGCAAAATCTACTCAGACAGTGCTATAGCAAGACAGTCCTCCAGAAGTCTAGAAGGGCCAGGAGGAACACTGACCAATTGAGAGCCAGCAGACCAGTTAAGTAGGCTTGTCTGCTTCTTCTCAGGGGCAGTGTGGGTGAGAGTGTGCCAGAGTAGGAGCTCCTTAATGCAAGCCCAGAACCCCAGTGCCAGGTCAGGATTTTGGCCACAAGCATGGCCACTTAGTGCTTGCCTTTGAGTTTTGTTTGTTTGTTTAAAGGCACAGACAGCCAAATTCTGAGTTTTGTTATCTGTTTAGAGACTGATGCTGAGCTTACAGCTTGGCCCCACGGGGGATGCTACAGAGCAGCCTCCACCTGTGACAACCCCCATGAGTTGTAAAGGAAGAGAGAGGTTATAAACAGGACACAGAAACCTTCTCTTGAAGAACTAAAAGGGCTGGATTCTTGCAGACCAATATTAATTGGACAGTATTTATTATTCACAGTTATATTTTACAGTTGTATTTTTATCCCTGCCTTAAAAATCCTCTGTGGTCTTTAATTAAACTTGTGTGTCCTGACAAACCTGGAGAACTTTGAGTTTATTTAAGTGGGAGCTTCCTGATCATGTGGGGTTTTCCAGGCTCACTCATCTCTACTAATTAGATCTGAATTATAAATTAATTATATACCTCCTTTACAAAACCAAATTTCTCAGCCAGTAGGAGAAAAACTGTGCTAGGCTGGATACAATTAATATGTAAGATTGAAAGAGAAAGTAGCTGAGAATAAGCACAGACAACATTTTCCTTGCATACTGTGTCTTAGCATTTTTGACTGTGAAAAGCATTGTATTTTATAGGCGAAGCTGTTAACTGCTGATGAAAAAAAATATAAGCTTTACTTGATCTGGTGCTTTAACCATTTTTGTGTTGTTATAATGAAGTACAATACAAAAATAGGAAAGGTACATATATATTAATATCTAACTGGATTGAGCTTTTCAGTTCAGCCCACAATATAGAGTGGTGTGGAAACAGCACCACCACAGGTGTAACTTCAAGAGGAATCGTGTCTTTCTTTGCAGCTTACTCTTCAATTGTGGCAGTGGGGCAATACTTTGCTATGCCACAGGGACAACCACTCCAGTATACTCTCTTTTCTAGAGTGTTGAGGGAGTGGAGCCATGGCTCCACCCATTCCATATCCCTCCCTTGCCACTCCTCATGCATTTGCTTGCAGGGAGAAGCATTTGATACATAGCCCCTGCATTCCCCCTTGCACTTCCAGAAACAATAATCCAGACAAGAGTGACCTAGAGGTGCAAGGGAATAAGAGGGCAGGTGAGTAAGGTTTACTCCTTTCTGCCATGTATGTCTGCAAAGCCAGAGCGGCAACCTAGCTCATGTTGATTAGATCCATACCAGTAAATGAAGGAGAGGGGAAAGCTATAAGTCAACAGTGTCATTCATTGTTTATGTTGCATTTGATTTTAGCAAGAAACACTGTAATAACTTCTATCTTAATAAAATGTTTTCTTAAAATTATATTTCAAAACATTGCTTTAATATTCATATCTTTGTCTGATACTTTAGTATGAGATTCAGTCATTTTACCATGATACTGAAGACTCAACACTGGGCAGAGGTGGTGGATTAAGGTCCTGAGGCATTCCCAGAGTGCCATCCCAGCTGTTCTGTACAAGTACATTACAATCAACTCAACAGGAAGATGCCTGATCATTCTTCTGCCTATTGGAAAGGTGCTATGGTCACAGGCTCTACAAAAGAGCATGGGAATAGAAGCAAGAAGAAAAGTTCTGGCAAGAAGAAGCTTAAAAAGAAAAAAAGGTTTTTTCAGCACTTTACTTTCTATTGTCTCGGAAAACTTTAACAATTAAAGCACACCCATTCAAGAGGTCTGTAGAAAGTAACAACTAGTAAAAACAACAAGGAGTCTGGTGGCACCTTAAAGACTAACAGATTTATTTGGCATAAGCTTGCATCCGAAGAAGTGCGGTTTTTACCCACGAAAGCTTATGCTCAAATAAATCTGTTCGTCTTTAAGGTGCCACCAGACTCCTTGTTGTTTTTGTAGATACAGACTAACACGGCTACCCCCTGATACTTAACAACTAGTAGTTCCCAAAAATGTTAGCGCATTTATGACTGTATTTGTGAGTGTGTGTGTGTGTGTTGCATTCACACTATATATTCATGGAATGTCTTGGCTTTCAGTTTTGTCTTAGGTTTATATTTTATTTAGGGGATTTATGTATATGTGCTGAACTACATTCCTCAAGGTTTTATGTATTGCTTCAATTATAGGACATTTAAAGTTTTGTCTCTTCAAACAAAATTCGGATGAAATTCACCCAGGGCAGAGGGACAGCATGTGACTCTGTCCACGATGTACGGTCCATTTGCCACTTCTTTTGCTGGCTTTTTTGCACAGGGGTAAATTCAGCCTCTCTTTTGTTCTTTCTTTTTCTATCATTCGTTCTTCCTTCCCACCCCTCACTTTCATCTCCACAAATATTCACCTATGTGATTTTCCTTTAACTCCTCCCTACACACTCTCACAAACACTAGCTGCTAGTACAATCAGTAACACATCAGGACCTGTGTTTGTTTGGTAATATATGTTTGCCTTGAATGCAAAGGGGAATCCAATTGTATACACATAAAAGAATGCAAGATTGTAATTCCCACATCCCACAAACGATTATAGCATATAATCTGATGAGGTTCAACAAGGACAAGTGCAGAGTCCTGCACTTAGGACGGAAGAATCCTATACACTGCTACAGACTAGGGACCAAGTGTCTAGGCAGTAGTTCTGCAGAAAATGACCTAGGGGTTACAGAGGACGAGAAGCTGGATATGAGTCGACAGTGTGCCCTTGTTGCCAAGAAGGCTAATGGCATTTTGGGCTGTATAAGTAGGGGCATTGCCAGCAGATCAAGGGACGTGGTCATTCCCCTCTATTTGACATTGGTGAGGCCTCATCTGGAGTACTGTGTCCAGTTTTGGGCCCCACACTAGGAAGAATGTGGAAAAATTGGAAAGAGTCCAGCGGAGGGCAACAAAATGATTAGGGGGCTGGAGCACATGACTTATGAGGAGAGGCTGAGGGAAGTGGGATTGTTTAGTCTGCAGAAGAGAAGAATGAGTGGGGGATTTGATAGCAGCCTTCAACTACCTTAAGAGGGGTTCCAAAGAGGATGGAGCTCAGCTGTTCTCAGTGGTGGCAGATGGCAGAACAAGGAGCAATGATCTCAAGTTGCAGTGGGGGAGGTCTAGGTTGGTATTAGGAAACACTGTTTCACTAGGTGGGTGGTGAAGTAGTGGAATGGGTTACCTAGGGAGGTGGTGGAATCTCCATTCTTAGAGGTTTTTAAGGCCCTGTTTGACAAAGCCCTGGCTGGGATGATTTAGTTGGTGCTGTTCCTGCTTTGAGCAGGGGGTTGGACTAGATGACCTTCTGAGGTCTCTTCCAACCCTAATCTTCTATGACTCTATGACCTGGCAAACTTGTACCAATATCCGGTGGTTTAAGATATTGCTTTTAGCTGCCCCTCTGGTCACAGGCTCACAGCAGTGTTGCAAAAGAGACAGTCTTTGCGAACTAAGACAGACTCTTCTCAAGCTACATCTACACTACACACCACACTGAAAAGCATACTGCATCCACACTGTGATATGTGGCTACACGTGTCAGTGAAAGACTGACAAAGGGGATGCAGCGAGGAAAAGCTTCAGCTGCTCCCCACTGCCAGAGCCTTTCACTGAGGCGAGGAAAGGCTCTGGCAGGGAGAGGCAGTGGGGAAAGGCTGAGCTCTGGCACGGTAGGGCTCCAGCAGTAGGGAGCTTCCCTGTTTCCCTCCTTCTGCCATGCCATTCCTGTGGTGGAAAAGGGATCCAGCAGCAAGAAGCCAGAAGCATTCTGCAGTATAGACACACTCTTAGAAAGAAGGCAAAAGGAAAGAGAGAGGAAAAAGAAGATAGAAGGCGGGGAAAGAAAAGGATACATGAGGAGGGGGTGTTAAAGTTGTGCTCAGCCCCTGCAGCCTCAGGATGGGGCATGTTCAGAACAGATGGAATCTTCAGAGAATTTCGCTGCCAAACTGTAACTAGTCTTTATTGTGCATGTGAAAACGTATGAATTTCAGAAGCTCATAACATGGCTGAAAGTGTGCAGACTTGACCTTAGGTCACCCACATTGCTGGTGAGTGCCTGGTTGGACCTTATAGGCTTACTCCAGTTGTGAGATCAACTGTGGGAAAGTGAATAAAAGTTTATCTAATCACCTTAAAATGATGATGGGAAAAGATAAAAGAGGAGGACAAAAACCTGGTCTAGCCTAAATAAAAAACCTTCTGATAAAATTCAAGGACGGTTAAAATCATAACATCATAGAAATATAGGGCTGGAAGTGATGCTACGAGTTCATCCCCACTGTGCTGAGAAAGGATTAAGTAAATCTAAACCATCCCAGACAGGTGTTTGGACTAACCCAGTCTTTTGTTTCCCTTTTATACCTTTTCCCATCAGCATTTGTTATTTTCATGGGGCTGGCCAAAGACTCATCCTTAACACCAGGGCAACTCCCTCTACCAAATTTCAAGCCCTTACTCTAAAGCATGGATGTGCTGAGATTGTTTGTGAAATGGTTGCAAGATTATTTTTTTCACATGAGCAAAACCATGTGTATTCCCTAATTTTGTTCTCAGAAATATCTGAGCCATTCTAGCTGAAACTATCAAGAATGAAAGAACAAAAGTATGAAAGAAAGAATCAGCCAGAGGCAGACAAATGGCATGGAAAATTTCAACCCAAAAGGTTAAAGGTTGGTAGAGTTATAAGTAACTTAAAAGCAGGTCTTATAACGGAAAGCTTTAGACAACTTAACTCAGTGTTACCAACTCTTGTGATTTTATTACAAGATTTGACGGTTAGTGTTTTTTTTTTTAAAGACCCAGTTCCTGGAGGCATTTGACTGAGTGATAATCTCAACTTTCATTAAAAAAAAATAAGTTTCTAGTAATCATGGTTCCGGGAAAAGCTTGAAAATGTGACCCAGAAAGCTCAGAAACCAGAAAGCAAGCAAAAAAACCTAAAATAATCTTATGATTTTGGGGGGCTCAACTTCTGAATTTTTAACCCTGGGGCCTGGCAGTACCATTAATTACAGTACAACCTAGATGGAGTTACTATAAGGTGGGTGCAAAACTGGTTGGAAAACCGTTCCCAGAGAGTAGTTATCAGTGATTCACAGTCATTCTGGAAGGGCATAATGAGTGGGGTCCATAGGGATCAGTTCTGGTTCTGGTTCTGTTCAATATCTTTATCAATGATTTAGATAATGGCATAGAGAGTACACTTATAAAGTTTGCGGACGATACCAAGCTGGGAGAGGTTGCAAGTTCTTTGGAGGATAGGATTAAAATTCAAAATGATCTAGACAAACTGGAGAAATGGTCTGAAGTAAATAGGATGAAATTCAATAAGGACAAATGCAAAATACTCTATTTAGGAAGGAACAACCAGTTGCACACATACAAAATGGGAAATGACTGTCTAGAAAGGAGTACTGCAGAAAGGGATCTGGGGATCATAGTGGACCACAAGCTAAATATGAGTCAAAATTGTAGTGCTGTTGCAAAAAAAGCAAACATCATTCTGGAATGTATTAGTAGGAGTGTTGTAAGCAAGACACGAGAAGTAATACTTCTGCTTTACTCTGTGCTCATTATGCCTCAACTGGAGTATTGTGTCCAGTTCTGGGCGCTACATTTCAGGAAAGATGTGGACAAATTGGAGAGAGTCCAGAGAAGAGCAACAAAAATGATTAAAGCTCTAGAAAACATGACCTATGAGGGAAGATTGAAAAAAATTGAGTTTGTTTAGTCTGGAGAAGAGAAGACTGAGATGGGACATGATAACAGTTTTCAAGTATGTAAAAGGTTGTTACAAGGAGGAGGGAGAAAAATTATTTTTCTTAACCTCTGAGGATAGGATAAGAAGCAATGGGCTTAAATTGCAGAAAGGGAGGTTTAGGTTGGACATTAGGAAAAACTTCCTAATTGTCAGGGTGGTTAAGCACTAGAATAAATTGCCTAGGGGGTTGTGGAATCTCCATCACTGGAGATTTTTAAGAGCAGTTTAGACAAACACCTGTCAGGAATGGTCTTCTAGATAATATGTAGTCCTGCCATGAGTGCAGGGGACTGGACTAGATGACCTCTCAAGGTCCCTTCCAGTTCTACGATTCTATGATTCTATGTTGCTACTAGATCAGCCTAGTGTGTGTATATGTGCATATTCATTCTCACTAGTCCCCTGCTTGGGCATATCTCTATACTAAATTTAAGAACAATATTTTTTCTTTAGCCCTTTCTAATTAGCAGGCTTCACAGAAAACAGCAACTTTGTAATTCTACCAGTGATTTATAATTTCTATGAACCCTCATTGCCATCCTACATTCCAAAGCCTCATTTAAAATGAACTATCATAATTATATGATAATTTCATTTCAAATCTGCAGGGAACAGTTCCTCAATATAAGCATGAAAAAATGTAATGAGAAGCTTAATTATACTAATAATATCATTAAATCCTAATAAGGAGAAAAATGGTTGAATTCATTTTATATTAGATTTGAAATATAATAAAACACACACACACACACATATATAATGACATCATAACAATAATTTCTTTAATATTAGGAAAAACAAGATGTTTTATTTTCCCTCTTGTTAACCTGGGTGTCTGTGAGATGTTAATTTCACTTTTGTTTGTGAATATAATAAAAAAATTTAAAACACTGTAAAATATACAAGAAATGCAAAATATATATTGTTTACAAAGATACAGTGTAATTAAAGTAATATCCCTCAGTACTCACTGTGTTTTTATAACAATGAATAATACTTTTCGTCTGTAGATCTCAAAGTTCTTTACAAATGTGATTAAGTATTATTGACCCCTTTGTATGGATGGAAACAGCAGCACAGACAGTTGAAGTGACTTCACCAAGGCCACACATGAGGCCATTTGCAAAGTCAGGAGTAGAACACAAATTTTCTCTCTAAAGCACTGTTCCTGCAATAGTCTCTGAACAGGCTGATCCCTGCACAGATGAGGACCCCTGGCACAGTTAGCATTACAAAGTCTTATGCCTTGTTATCTGGCAGAGGTTAGAATTATGCATTGACTCCAGCCACCACTTTTATATCTAGAAAAGCACTTGAAAGGGAAATGTATTAGGTTATTGTACAGTCTCTGTAGGGAAGAGGTTAACTTTTATACCTAGATAGGACAAATACTAGAACATGGATGGTAGGGAGCAGAGGGGTAAAGATGATAATCCAATAGTGTGTAGGCATTTTCCATCTTTACTGCGACTTCTATGATTCCATTTTACTTTTTGTGTCAGGGGTATGAGGGAGAGAAGGATCTTGAGGAATTTCTCTGCATAGGCTTGTTCCCTAATAATTTTGACAGAATTTTCATTTTAGGTAAGAATTGAAAACATTAGAAACTAAACAGGGCCGGCTCTAGGCACCAGCAAAACAAGCTGGTGCTTGGGGTGGCACATTTTTAGGGGCGGCATGGCCGGCGCCAGAATGCCACCCCTAAAAATGTGCCCCGGCCGCCCTAGCTCACCTCTACTGCTGCCGCTCACGCGCCACGGCGCGTGAAACAGCTGATTCGCATGCCGCTGCTCGCCCTCCCTCCGAGGCTCTCAAACCTGGGAGGGAGGGGGAGATCCTGAGTGGCCGCGGCGCGCGAAACAGCTGATTCGCGCTCTGCTGCTCCCCCTCCCTCCCAGGCTTGAGAGCCTGGGAGGGAGGGGGAGACTCCGAGTGGCCGTGGCGCGCGCGCCGCTTCTCCCCCTCCCTCCTAGGCTTGAGAGCCTGGGGGGAGGAGGCAGGGCTGGGGATTTGGGGAAGGGGTGGAGCTGAGGCGGGGCCGGGGGTGGGGTAAAAAAAAAATGGGGGGGGGGCAGCCAAAGTTGTTTCTGCTTGGGGCGGCAAAAATCCTAGAGCCGGCCCTGAAACTAAAACATTCTGGACTCAGTTTTACTCATATCGAGGTCAGCCTTATTGCCTCAATTACATTGGTCCTATTCACTGAAGTCAATGGGTTGGGATGGATATAAGAGAACTGGATTTATGCTGTCATTGCACAATTCTTCACAGGTATGTAAGTGTTCTTGAGGAATGCAGTGGCCAAATCTCTTCATTTATTGAACTCAGAGGCACCCAAAGCTAGCAACACGGAGAGGAAATGATTATAATGTTTTCCTTTTTGCTTTAAGGGACAACTTACAAATGATGGAAGTCTATCTGAATATTCAGATAGCTCCTGAATAGAGAATGGCACAGATGTCCTCTTGATAAACTATTACTTAGTTAATATCAATGTTTCCCTACCTTCACATTCCAAATCCAAGTACTTTTCAGCAGCTATTTGTAAATAGCACATTCCTGAATACTCAGCCTGGCTGGTGACAAATATTTAAATATGGAGTGCATTAGTGTGGCATCAGACATTGTCAATAATGCATGCTCACCACCATTTAATTATTTTGAAAACATCTGTTGAAAAAAAAATGTTCCAGAAGGGAATAAGGAAGTCAAGTGCATTAGTGACTAGTTAACCATATTTCATTCTGTAAGATAAAAAAAAGCTTAAAGGGAAGCCCAATATTCAAGGACATTGAATGAATGCTAAGAATGCCTTTCCCACTTTCTATACATCTGGGTAAATGAAACAATAGTTCAGCTCAAAATTGTGCTTATTGGTTTTCTAACAGTTTTTAAAATTATGCAAAAATATTGTGTAAAAAAGCTGCAAGATCTTCCATCCTCTTCCCTTTTAATTATTTTGTCATTATACACTTTCCCCTATTGTGGCTGACTCTATAATATTTGTCCTCATAGTGATTCTAGATAATTTGTTGATAGGTTGAGATGCCATTGCATTAAGACACTGTTCAACACACACACAAACAATTCATTGAATAAGATCACTTAATATTTTAATGTAGTCCCTAAACTTGTCCAAACCCAAATTGTTATAAAGTGTGGGGAGGGAGATATGTCCTGATTCTCTCTCTCTCTCTCTCTCTCTCTCTCTCTCTCTCTCCAGAGAGAGAATTGGGACATATATAATCTATCACTTCTGTAGGTGTGAAAATCAGGGTAGGAGCTTGAGGGTGAATTGTGGTAGCCTTTGTGATATAGTGTGTATTTTCTCTCAGTGGCCCTTTCTCCCTGCAAAAGATGGGCACCAGCAATTTTCCTCCCCACACTCCGCCCCAAAGTTTTGTAAACATTATTGTACCAAAGTAGAAAATGCAGCTTTCAAAAAAATGTATTTACGAAACATAAATTTGGGTGGAGGTGGTGGTGGGGAGATGCAGGTGTGACACCACTAACTGCTGCATCCAGGCTTAATATGGCTCATAAGTGTGCTAATTAAGCAGGCCCCGAGTGTTTAAAGAAAAAAGGCAAAACTAACAAACAACCCTCTCCCACACAAACCAAATTCAGTGGTATTCTGGGTACATTGATGTTAGCCCAGTTTGTTCTCTATGGGCTGAGTGGAGGTCTCAATGTGGATTCAAACATCTTATTTTGTTTTTAAATGTTTTCAATACATTTACTATGGCATCAATGGCGCTGTCACACCGGGCCCACACTTGGAAGTTGGAAGGGGCCCATCACAACCACATGGGGGCCCACAAATATGTTTGGCGCTGGGCCCACAAAAAGTTAATCCTCCCCCAGTCAGCCCCTGGTCTGCTCAGCACAGCAGTCTCTCCGGAAGCAGCCCACTCTTCCTGCCTGCCTATGGTTCTGTGATTCCCTCTGAGTTCTCCCACAGCTTCCTAGGCTGCTGGGCGTGGCATCCTGAGTAGCTCTGTGACTTCTCCATGCTGAGGAATGTCAAAGCAGCACAGCAGTCATCCCCCCTTTCCCTCCCCCCACCAGCAGTTTGCCTGTGGCTGTGTTCCTAGTGCAGGGCAGAACAGAAGCATTCCATGCTAATGATTTGCTCTTTGTTCCCCAAAAGGAGCAGCATGCTCAGCTGTCAGATACTTTCCAGAGCTTTGGAAGGGGAGGGGCACATGCCTGCAGGGCAGCAGAGATCAAAACAGTGAGCAGAGCGGTCACAGCAGGCATTGTGGGATACTGGTGGAAGCCAGTTATGTCAACAAAACAAACAGCAGTGTCTATACTGATGCTTTGTCGCTTTAACTTTGCTGCAAAAAGCTTTATGCCTCTCGTTGTGGTGGTTTTATTTTGTTGGCAAAACAGCAGAGTTTTGCCACCAAAAACAGCTTTGTATGTGTACACCTCCACTGTCTTGTCGGCAAAAGGCAGCTTTTGCTGACAAAACTTTGTAGTGTAGACAAGGCCTTAGTCTGTAATTCAGATTTTGTAGTTTAAATTCTTCCTACTCACCTATGCAGATGGGTGGGAAAGAAGAGATCCCAGGCTGCATCCCTAACCTGCCAGTCAGCAGAACAGAGATTGCACAAGACAATGTACGTGTACACCTAGCAAAGAGCTCTAACAAATTACTTTACAGCAAGGGGGAAACAGGGTCAGAATTCCCCTGGGGCTTGTGAGCCAGCATAGCCCTATACTCAGGCTTGAGCAAGGCTCAATATAGCTGCCAGTAACATTTTCCAGAAAGGTATTTTTACCATATGTTATTACAGAGTAAGGAAATTACATTCTCTTACTTATACAAAAGAGGATATTTTAAAATGTTATTACAGGTATATGCAATCTTGATCCCTTTTTAAAAACTGAGCACATTGTTTTCAAAAATCAAGTAGGAAACTCAATATATAAATATCTAGTTCCAATACTATTTTTTGTTGGACATACCATACATTTTATGCAGATTATATGTGGTACAATCACTTATTTTTAGTCATCTGATGGATAACATTCAAGTTTTCTTCTTTTCATCAGAAATTGACATGAGAAATGGGCATACCTTTGGATGAAGATATTCATGTACACTTTGATGTTACCTTGTGTAGCTCATAACCTGAGAGATTAACAAATCCATAGCAAGGAAATTACTGTTTAATTTAAATTCTTTACATTATTCCAACAATGAGATGTTTCAGTGTCAGTTTGAATTTGATGGTTTAGAAATGCTTATTCTACAAAAAAGTTGGTGATTTTGTAATCATGTAAAATAAAGGATTAGCTATATAGTTCCTACATTTTTTCTTGAACACATACTGTTTGTTATTTATCTCAAAACTTGCAGGTCTTTAAAATTAATATTATAACTGAAATAAAAACTACAGACACCACAGAAAAAAGTTTCTGCCAGTGAGATCTTTCCATGTATAATCAGTAAAAAAATGTTTGTATATTTAACATAATTTAACATCTCTGCAGCCTGGGCAATTATCCTAGTAGCAGGGAACCAAGGCCTACTGTTAAGTCTCAACCCCCCTTGTCAGGATTGTTTCTTCGATATCAGAATCTAGATGCATACCATGGGGGTAGATTTAGGGTTTTATTAAAGGAGGACCAGTACTTCTGTTAATCTAATTTTAAAAACATTAAGGTGAGTGGAGGAAAATTAATTGATTTGTTCCATCCAACCTGGTACGTCTTTTTCCACCCCCTCCTCCTTTGGACTCTTTTAGAGAAACAGGGAAAATCATATACACTGATTAGAATAATTTAGTTGTTTCTTATCCCTGATTCAGTATTTCTGTTTCTACCTTGAATAAAACCCAGATTTTTTGAACAGTGTGTTAACCACACACACACACTATAATACAGATATGTACCTCTACTAAAAAAGCAAAGGATAATGTAAAATTCTCTCAAGATATCATTAATAAATCAGTTTCTAACACGATAGTGCTGCTGTTAGTGTTATACCAATAGAATAAAAACCAGCAGGATCTTATTAAGAGGGATAAGGCAAAGATGCCACATTTATTGTAAATATAATGATAAAGCAAAAGATAAAAGTAAACAACGTTGTTTGACTACTTATTCCTATCACTACTTATTCCTTATACACACACACACACACACACACACACATATATATATATAGATTCATTCACACAATCATTCATTCAAGTTCTGTATAGGTGTTATAGTTACCAGCCTAGAAGTTGCTCATGCCAAGTTACTGGCCAGGTATTTTGGTCATGAGGATGGAGCCGAGTCTGTGTCAGGTGCACCTGATGCTCCTGGAGGTTGGCAGCAGAACCAGAGACTCAAAGTCATCAGTCTTGAGAGTCCATTCTTATAGGATTTAATTGCTATGTTAGTCTATGGGAGCTGTTTCATTCTGCTGTTGCTGACCCAATCAGCAGATGGCACATTCCTGGTGGCTCCAAACTGTCCAAAGTTTGTGTTTCTCATCCTTCCAGGTGATGGGGTGGATCCCAGTTTACCCTCCGGGGGTTGTCTAGTCATCCACTTGACACATTCTTTGGCCGATGGATACTCCCTTTCTAGGCTGGCACCTCCCTAACCATTCATGTACATTAAGCATTCATCAACATACATTCCATATCTTAACCATATTTTAATTTACTGTCTTGACCACTTTCGGGGTGTGTGCTAATTCATTTGAGACTCCCGGCCCTTTAATCACAGAGGGTGGGGGTCTAGGAGCCGTTGCTGTTACAATGAAGTGAAAGTCACTTAACGGCTTATAGTGTTTGTTTACATTGTATCAATTACTTCAAGAACAAAGTCAATTAACTTGTTTGTAAGTTTTACATAGTAATAAAGTATCTTTCACAGGATAGATACAATCAATGGTTTCTACAGACAGTAGCTTCCAAGTTTTAACAGAAGACCCAAGAGATTTTTGTACTTGGTGAAACTGTTGGATTTTAAAGTGTGGGGAACAAATTATTGGGGGGTCACTGTCACTTGGGGCAATCACTATTAGTACCTTCTTTACTATCCCTACATAATCTCTCCATGAAAACTTACTTTGAGAGCTAATGAATGAATGTTCTTCAAGAGCATCTGTTATAATGGAAGTCATAAGAGCACAGTGCCAAACTACAGCAATGTAGTGATACAAGTGCAACCTTGATGCAGAGAATGTAATTTCTAGAGCTGGTTCAAATTTTTCAAATGAAAATTCTGTTTGTCAAAAAATGACCATTTTACAAACATAAAAATTTCATGAAAAAAAATCATTATTTGAAATTTTCCCATTTTTTTCTCCAGAAAGCTGAACATTTTTCCATTTTTGGTTTTCAGTTGTTTTTTTTTGGGGGGGGGGATTTGATTTTCATATTTTACTTTTTCCCCTTTCTCTCTTTTTTCATTTTTCTTTTTCTCCTCTTATTTCTCTTCTAAAGTTGAGTTTCCATAAAGGAAAAATAAAAAGGGAGGAGTCTGATAAGGGCAGGGAGGGGCAAAAGGTGAGGGAAGGCAAGAAATGGGAAAAAAAACATGAAATTTCAACCCCCCAATTTTTTACAAATGATTTTTGTAAGAAATCAGCCTTTTTTAAACTTTAAAAGAAGAACAGTTTTGACATTTACAGAAATGTTCACAATTTCTGAAAATTGAGAATACATTTAAGAATTTAGCATTCTGTTTGCAATTTGTGCACCTCTTTCAGTTAAAAAAGTACCATATCATAGGATAATTAGATGGCCTTGATTAAAGTGATATCAACTCCTGCTTCGTTCAATATATGTGAACTCAAGTTATTTACATTGAATGTCATTTTCCTATTGGCAGTAACTTCAACTCACAGAGTGAGAAGCTTAGACTCTCGTGACTGATTCATCTTGTTCTAAATTCTTAAAGACTAATGCCTAGGCACATTCTCGATTCCTCCCAAAGATCCTGATGGGAGGATATGAGCTGTAATATGTCAATCCTGTTAACATCCTCCATAAAGGTTCCCCATACACCACAAACCACAATTGCCAACTTTCACGCAGTAAATAAGCACCCCGACTTTTACAATAAGCCAAAAATCAAGCTAATCCTATTTCAAAACAAGGCCAAAACAAGCCAAACCCTAAAAACCCCAACGCTCTATGTGACTAGATTCCCCTGGCATGCAGTCTGGGACTGTGGTGGGCCCGCTGTGCACCCCTGACACTGTCCTACCTTTGCCCCTGCTTGTCCCTCCTTGCCGGGAGCCGATCAAAAACAAAGAAGCAACAAGCTACAAGCCAAACAAGCAACAAGCTATAAGCCAAAAACTAGACAACAAGCAACTTACAAGTCAATTAAGCCAAAAACAAGCCCAATTTCTGTGTTTTTTCCCGCAGGTTTAGCATGTCTGCAACACACGAGGCAGGTTTATGTGATCCATGCATCCTCCCCATCTGAAGAGTGGGTGCATTAGGGCCTTGATAGTTACTGCAGCCTCATGGATGAGCCATATCTAACTATCTGAGATCTGGGGTAGTATGGGAGGAATATTCTTGCCTCCCTTATGGAACTACTCACTATAGACCTTGATATCCAAGCTGTCTGGAATAGAAGACTTGGGGCTAAGAGTGATAATCCATTTAGGTGGGTATCTTTGGAGAAAAGAAAATTACTTCTCTGTAATTCTTATGCTCTAAATATCTTTGTTTCATCCAATTAACATTTACCCACACTCTTCTCCATACAAGTTTTGCAATTTATGTTTTTTAATCTGATTTGTGAATTAGTTGTTATTGGGACTATTTAACTAGAGCTAGAGGAATATTGGAAAGTAATGTTTGGAGACGTTTGTTCCAGTTCTGAACAGCTATTCACTTTAACCAAGTCACTTTTGATTCCTTCTTCAAAAACATCCACATGAATAGCTTTGTGTCTGCATAAATATTTGGGGAATGGTTGTTTTTCATATTTTTTTGTAAAGAGAATGTCACTGCCAAATAAATTGGTTAAAAATCATACTTTCTTGGTTTTGCAAACTTGTTGCAGATTTCCTTTCTGTTTTTTTTTTTTTTTTTTTTTTTTTGTAATTGTTTCATGAGAACAAGAAGGCAGGGCCCACAGCTGAAAAACTGCTGTTGTGCTGTGAAAATAAGATGTGCCATTCTAAATATGTTAAAATTTGTTTGAACACTCAGATTCTTTACTTGGAATTTTGTACATTAATAATCTAATGCAGTTAAATTCTTAATTTTTGTATGTCTGATATTACATTTCCTTTCAAACAAATGAAATGAAGCAGAATCCTAGAAAGAGCACTTTTTAGAAAGCAGTATATCTTTGAGGTTCCCCCCCCCCATCCCTTGTTTCTGGAAGGCATGATGTTCAATAATTCAGGAGGACCAAGAATCAGCATATCTTACAGCATATTTGATGTGCCAACAAACAGACTGGAGATTGTTTCATTTCAATTAGCTCCTTTGTTGCCAACAAAAGACTGACAAACACACTGAGAGAGGGACAGGCATAAAGCACTTTTGCTTTTCACATTGCTCTTTATTTGATGCTAGTTTTCTTATTGCAACCTCTCACCATCCCCCCTCCTCCTTGTATCCTCTTCCACCTTTTCCATATTTTAGCTACTATTGTTCTCTTGTATCATCTTACCTGGGATCAAGTGATTTTCTCCAGCACAAAAATAAGGGTTTGTATTTTCTTTTCAGGCCTCTTCTGATCTCCTAGGCTAATTGGCTCAGGTGTAAGCCAAGCCAGCAGGGCTGTGACTTTGATGTGACACTTTAGAGCACAGCACCTGGTAACATCCCTGTTTGTGTGTCAAATACCAGCCAGCCTTGCCTGCTGCTCAAGCCCAGCTAATAAAAATGCTAGTAATCACATTGTATTACAAGGCTCAAATTCATGCTGTTACTTTATTGCAAGGTTGTCATTAATTTTGCAGCGCGAACCTGGAATCTGATCTGACCTGTTTTTAATAAGTCTGTGCACAAGTGTGTGTGTGTGAGTGACAGAAAGGTGACTGCCAGCTGTTTCTCCTTTACATATGGTGGTACCCTTTGCTTTGATCAATAATGCTGTTTCACGTAAAAAAGAAACTCATTTTGTAAGGGTGCAGAAAAGGGGCCTCCCTGTCCCCCTGTTCCTGTGGTTTATTTGTAAAGCATACACAATTATGGAAAGGTCAGTCAACAGTAAATAATTCTCTTACTGCTTTGCTTGACATTCTTCTTCTACTTTGCCCTATAAAGAATTGGACCAATCACTGCACAGTGGTCTCTATACCCATCCTTGAATGGTGGTATTTGGTCTAATTACAAACTCAGAGAAAGTCATGAAAAAGAAAATTAACTTTGGCTTTTCTTAAAGTGTTATTTTTTTTTTTAATAAATAGAAAATATCTAAAGCTCAAATTCATTTTTACCAACCCTACTCCCACGAAAAATGTATAGAAGTTCTTGATTTTTATTTTTCATTTCTAATTAAAGGGGCACTGAGTACGTCTTCCTATGGTCTAAATTATATACAGTATTAAGCATACGGCCCACACTCAAAAAAGAACAAATGGTTCATAACTTTTTTAAATTATTATTATTATTGTTATGATTAACTCTAACATTTGTTCTTTTAACTTAGGCTTCATATTTGATGACTGGGGATGCTGGAAAAAAACTGTGTTGTTTGATCAGTGAGTCCTTGAATCTGGGGGTCAGACATGCAAGGGGACAATGATAGCTCGTTATTGTAGTACCGTATTTTCAAGGAACTACTTTTCAGTATTTTTGCTAAGACCAATATTTTTGATCTCAAAGGAAATTTATTTCTGAGATTTGATAGTTACCCAATTCGCATGCAGAAGCTAAAAACACACACAGACTTGGAAGAAGATAAGTACCTAAATGGTTAACAAAGCTGAACAATGGCATTTTTTTTTAATTTTGTAAAGTGAGGACCAATTTCTTCTACGTTCTAATCTGCTCTGATATTCAGCTTTTGCTGTAATTTTTTCTTTGGAAAGTGAAAAACATTAACACCAAAACATTTGAGAGTGGAGAAAACAAAATATAAAATGAAAGATTTCTATCCCAAACCCCTCAATCAGACACCTATTCATCTTTCACAATGTATAGCACAACCACAAGGTTACACCACCACATTGCAAACTTTCTAGCCTGCCTCAAAATTAAAACAAGAGGGTCATTTAGGTTCTAAAGCTGTAATTCGAGCACTCTGGCTTTTGTCACAGCTAATGACGACCAAACAGATCTTCTCATCATGTTTTGGTAGCATATCTTCAAAATTTCCACTAAGAGTAAGTTCCCTTAAAATACAGTTCAAACGGTCTATAGAAGAAAATGTAATTTTAACAGGTACCAAAATATGGATTGTAGAAAACATGGAATTAGCAGTGATTTGTACAAAAAAATGCTTCTTTGAAAACTAGCTTTTTAGTGTTGTGGAAGACAGAAAAAATACGTTCTTATCTTTGTTAAGAACAGTCTTATTTATTGTCTCCATGAATTATCTAAGAAAAAGGAATAAATGAAACCTGCAAATGATGAAACTGGAGGAATTACAAATACTAACAATGAGAACATAGAAAAAGGAGTTTGAGAGATCAGATAGCTCAGAAACAGTATGGGGGGGAGGGCACACCTGATGGAAAATAATCCAACACCCATGTGGCTAATAGTAAATATGTAATAAAGCAACAAAAATGGTCAGCACAGTTTTGGACTGCATATTCAGTACCATCCCTTTCTTCCCTATACAACTCAAGTGTTCATCTGTAATATTGCTTCCAGAAACTGGAGGGAATTTGGAGAAGAGCAACGGGCTGGAGTGATTAAGTTACAGGGCAAAGTGAAGGGCCAAAGCCTGATGCCATTGACATCAGTATGAGTTTTTCCACTGACTTCATTGGGAACAGGAGGATAAGACCCTAAGGATCTAAAAATAAGTTGCTTGACTAAATGATGACTAAAAGAGAGCAAAGTAACAGTCTACAAATATTCTAGGAGTGTAATCAGAAAAGAGAGTAATTCACAGAGTAAAAGGAGGTATAGCTAGAGGAAATGGGATAAAATTAAGAAAGGAAAATGTATGCTGAATATAAAGGAGTAGGTTACAGGATAGTTTCCCTAGCAACGTAGTAGGAGGCCCATCACTTGGCATTCTGAAAACTAGAGTGAACAACCCAACACAGCCCAAAGATTCAAGCAAAAACAAGTGACACAGTGCAGTGTCACACACAGAATCTGTTCTTGCCCTCTTGTGAAGGGGAGCATGTTGGAAGAGTCTCTCCTTTCTGCTGTTTTCAGAACAATTCTGCCCCTTTGTTATCATTTGTCCATCTCCAGCCTGTAGCACATTAGAGAAATCCATCTGGTTTTGTTCTCAGCCTACTTTTATCTCTTTGGGCTGAACCTGCCTACTGTCTCACCCCAGTCTCACCTTCTCTTACATACCTGGCGCTTGATTGTAGCCTTGAGACACTGGGCTGCATTTGGGTCAATGCAAAACTGCACTATACCTTTGGGAACTCTGGGAAGAGTTGTGCAGCTATTACACTGGAAAAAGTTCTCAAACCACTCTACTCTGCAACAAGTTAGTGTATGTTTGTTGTTTAATTATTCTTGCTGGTGTTTGATGAGTATAGATGCAGACCCAAACCCAGACTGTAATCCATACAGTGCATCATCACAAGGGAGTAAGGGAATATAAAGGGCTTTCTTATACCTTTATGTCAGTTACCCCTACAATCATTCTCAGTGTGGGAAGGGAAGTAGGCTCCTACCCTACACAAGTGGATAGGAAGGTGCAGGAGAGGTTGAGGACTGGATGGTGCCTTAGCTATTCCTCCCAAACATATCAGACAGTATAGATGTGGAGACATATTGGATGACTTATGGTGCACAGGTATAGACCTAGTTATTCATTCCCAGATCAGTGAGAAAACTGGGAGGGAGACTGTGACTCCTTTCAATTTGCTCCAAGGACAGTACAACAATGTGCTACCCCTTGCTTTGGCTTGTGGCAAAGTGATAACTGAACCCTAGATTTGCAAGGGTATTTACTCTTACTATGAGATGGAATCAGGTGTGGTATGAGGTAGGTATTTGCTCCCAGGTATGGTGGAATCAGCTTCATGGAAAAGGGCACTCTCCCTATTACATAGAGTTTATGAAAGACTCATTAATTTTAATTATGAAAAATTCATGTCAATTTTACATGACATTTTCAACCTTGAAAATAAAGAGAGAAGTCAAATTAGAAATAGAAATCATATGGCTGAACTCATAACTAGTTAGAATTTATTTATGTGATTTATTTCTATTGTTACTAGAAGAACAGCTCTAAATAAGTTGCAGCTCTGCCTTTATCTCACTCCCTTTCTTAAAAAAATACAATTAAAATAAAGAGCAGGGACTTAACGTATCTATGTTCTCCCTAAATTTGCATAGATTCATTTTTGGTCATTTGAATAAAGAACTCATTTAAATTCTCACTGGCATGGTCCTGAGCCTACAAACTTTCCACAAGGTGCTTTGAAGAATTATACTTTGTGCACTCTTGACATTTTCAGGGAAGCAGTGGACTAATGTCTGCCAAACAGCTTAAAAATCTGGTCCTGGCTTTTTAATTATTACTGAGGGTGGAAAAGCCTGGGGAGTAAGAAACTATTTTAACTGTCCACCCTTACCCCCCAAAGCATCACTAATTAGCAAAAAATGAAACTAAATGAATGTTTCTCTTGTACAGTAGGGACAGGTTTCAGGAATACACTGAGATTTTTTTAAGCTTACATATATTATAATCTTATGGGCCAGATTCTGCCATCAGTACTTGGGCATCTTACTCTGCAATTAATTCCACTTAACTGACAGAACAAGGCACTACTCAAAATGAGCAGAAGTGGAACTGAGGAAAGGTGGCAGAATCCATCGCTAAATGTGTATATGTTAGGGGCAGCAAACACGTCTTTAAAGGGTTAGTAACATATAAAACAACTCAGAATAAAGAAAATAGTATTTAATTTTGATGAGATATGTTTATATATAGGAGCTACAGCTAGAATATCTCAGTAGGTTACACTAATATGTATATTATTTATTGTTATAATTAAATATTTATTATTATGGTGAGGCTCCATTTGTGCTCCTTCTTCCAATAATTTTGACTTGGTTAGACCTAATTTTTTTCCAGAATGTTCCTACTTCTCCAGCTTTCCTTTGGGCCACAGTTTAAATCCATTCAGATACTGACTCTAGTGGAGAAGAGGTGGCCTGCTTATTAAGTGGTCTATCTCACTGAGCACATGATGCTCGTTCTCCATGATATCTGCCTATTGGCTTCAGGACATGTTGGGTTGACATCAGATTTCACATATAAAACCCTAATCAGATTGGCATCATCAAATCTGAAAGAACAACTCTCACCCTATGTAACACTAGTGCAATTGAAATCAGAAGAGGCATTTGAGTATTACTTCACCTCTCTGTGCTGCAGTTAAAATGGTAATAATGACACTACCCTGCTTCGTAAAATGCTTTGAAATCTACAGCTGAAAAGCTCTATGTGCTATCAAAGTATTATTAATTCATTTACAGACTACCACAGTTTATTTGTTTACCTGTAATCACTTCTGCTTTGCCAAAGAGATGCCTCAGAAGGAACGGATGTTTTCTGTTTGTTTGCTTTTCCTCTGTTCACCTTTTCTCCATTTAGACCCTGCTATATTAGAGAGTGAATGAATCTTAACACTGAGGGATTTTCAGACTCTGTGATTGCTGTAGACTAAAGCTGTTTATTGATTTCACCTGATCACCATTACGGTATTTAACTGTATCAAAATTAAAACTGTCACTGACATAAATTACTCTTAGAAATCATAGACAGACAAGGTGGGTGAGGTAATATTTTTTATTGGATCAACTTCTCTTGGTGAGACAGACAAGCTTTCGAGCCACACAGAGCTCTTCTTCAGGTCAAATCATGTCATTCTTCTAGGAAATCATGTCATTCATGAGTGCAAATGCATTGGGGAAAGGGCAAAGGGACTATGGTAATAAGGATAAATAGCATAAAAGAATATCAAGTGTTATGGTCCTTGGTTTCCACAGCTATACTATCCAGGCTTTTAGGAACATACGAATAGATCCACAAAGGCACTTTGATGTTGCATTGCTGAGCTTTGTGGTGCCTAATTTTTAGGTGCCCAGAAGATCACTGGAAACCACAATCCACAAAAGCTTAGTTGTACAATAGGCACCTTACAATGCAATACACAAAAGCCAGCATACTAAGTGAGAATCTGCCTCAGCTAGCAAATGGGAAACGTCCACAAGTGGGGTGTGTGTTAAGGTCAACTGCTCTCCCAGAGATAGGCCTAAGTCCAGGCTGCAAGGGAGGCACCTATCTCTGCTTAGCAATCCATAACAGGAACTTTTTTTTCTGGAGTCAGGCAGCTTAGCAGGGCCAGCTCCAGGCACCAGGCACCCAAGCTGGTGCTTGGGGCGGCACCTGGAGGGGGGCGGCGGCGCGGCGCTCTGGCCGC
>NW_020664964.1:5358172-5367767 GCF_002925995.2 Terrapene triunguis | reverse complement strand
CCAGTACCCTGCTCAACTCCCTAGCAGCCAGGCCCTTCTCTCTCTACACAGAGAGAGACTGTCCCTGGGCCTCTGGCTCACAGCCTTTTATAGGGACCAGCTGGGCCTGATTGGAGCATGGCCCAGCTGTGGCTACTTCCCCAATCAGCCTAGATTTTCCCTGCCACAGCCCTCTCCCTGGCTGTTTTAAGCCCTTCAGGGCAGGAGTGGGGTAACTACCCCACTACACACCTGCAAAGAATTTTAATACATTTGCAAACAAAAACTAAGATATCCTTCACTTCCCATAGCTGCCATATTAGGGAATCCTGCTCTGTTCCAGGTACAATCATTCTGGCACATCACTCTGATCTACTCCTGGATCTATTCTGGTGACTCCAATTTTCCATCAGGGCTGCTGGGGGAGAAGAGGAGGAGCTGGCAAAGGACAGTTTGCCCCGGGCCCCCATTTGAGAGGTCCCCTAAGTCCATGGGATTGAGTGAGTGGTATTGTGACTTGGCACACGGGATCGCAGTACCACTCAAGTTTGGCTGACCACTGTGGTCACTGAGCGGTGCTGAAACCCATGTGCCAGGTAGCAATGCCACTCACTCAAACTTGCCCTGGCCTGTCCTCATCATGACTGAGGGGTAGTTGGGCCAAACAGGAGTGGCACTGCAACCCTGTGTGCCAGGTCACAATGCCTGGAGTGGGGAGCTGGGCTTAGCCCTGTGGGACAGGAGCCACTGCTGCAGAGTAGTGCAGGGTGGGCTCACTCCCCAAACCCCTCACACACCTGGGCCTCCCATCAGTGTTTTTGCACCCTCAGTTAGTATTTGTCTTAAACTCTTTCATCTCCATGGTAATATTTTTGGAAGGGTGGAGGGCTTCAGTTTCAGATTTTTCCCCAGGCCCCCAAAAACCTATATGCGGCTCTTCTCTCCATACCCAATGCTCCTCTTTTCTGTTCACTCGGGCCTCCTTAACCTGACCTCAGATAAATCCCTAACTATTCTGCAATTTCATGATATCCAAGCCAGATCTTGACCGGTCTGGCAGTCTCCACTGCATCAGCCACTGTCTTCAAATATTTTGTGGTTGCATGTTTCCAAGAAGCACCCCAGAATGCACTGCACATCCAGGACCTTGGAGAAGCTAAAGAGCTAACCTATTGGGATCTATACATGTGCCAAGTTACATGGAAATCTTATATTTTCATCTCCATTTCTTCTTTTAATCCCTAGAAAAAAGTGCATTAAAATAGAGTTAGGATTCAAAGTATATATCAGTATTTGAGGTTAAAGTATATTGCAAGGTGTAGTGAGGGGGTATAGTTTCGCTCCCTGATGGATGGGGAGAGAACAACGACTGCCCCCTAGTGGGCAGAACTGGGATACCTGCAGCCGCTCCACTGGAAGCAGAGGGGCAAGACAGGAACCAGAACTATAAAAGGCAGGCCCTCCAGCTTAGTGGATGGAGAGCTTCCAGAGGAGCAGTATGTCTCCCTTCCCACCCCCCCTGCTGCTGGAGCTTGGAGACGACGGAGGCCATTACATTGCCAGAGACCCAGAGGAACTGCTAGAGCTGCCAGACACCAGGAACAGCGAGGAGCTGTCGGGACTGCCTCTAGCCATTTACCCCAGCGAGATGGATGACAACTCCAGAACCCAGGTACTCCCAGACTGGGAATATAGGAAGGAGCCCAGGGAAGCCAAATAGGGTTCGGCTGTGTTACTGACTGCAAGCTGGCCAGCATGTTGCGGCAGGATTTCCCCGCTGATCCAGTGGCAGACCAAGATACAGCAACAAGAACCCGCCGGAACATCACTATAGAACTCGAGCAATTGATGAAATGGCGGGCCAAAACCCAGCAGCAGCAGGCTGCCCAGATACAGCAGCAGCAGCAGGCCGCTCAACTCCAGAAACAGCAGCAGCTACTTCAGCAGCTGGGGACCCAGCAGTAGTAGCTGCTGCGGGAGTTGGGGGCCCAGCAGCAGGACCAGCAGAGGCAATGTTTTCAACAACTGGCCGCCCTGCTATCTCACTTATAGACTCATAGACTCATAGACTTTAAGGTCAGAAGGGACCATTATGATCATCTAGTCTGACCTCCCGCATGATGCAGGCCACAAAAGCTGACCCACCCACTCCTGGAATAATTCTCTCCCTTGACTCAGCTGTTGAAGTCCCCAAAGCATGATTTAAAGACTTCAAGTCACAGAGAATCCTCCAGCAAGCAACCCCCGCCCCATGCTGCGGAGGAAGGCGAAAAACCTCCAGGGCCTCTGCCAATCTACCCTGGAGGAAAATTCCTTCCCGACCCCAAATATGGCAATCAGCAGAACCCCGAGCATGCGGGCAAGATTCTCCAGCCAGACCCTCCGGAAAATGTTCTCTCTAGTAACTTTTAATATCCCATCATTGACCATTGTTACTAATTACCAGCGATGGCACGTTATTGACCTATTGACTAAAATCACGTTATCCCATCAAACCATCCCCTCCATAAACTTATCAAGCTTAATCTTAAAGCCAGAGAGGTCTTTCGCCCCCACTGTTTCCCTCGGAAGGCTGTTCCAGAACTTCACCCCTTTGATGGTTAGAAACCTTTGTCTAATTTCAAGCCTAAACTTCCCGACAGCAAGTTTATATCCATTTGTTCTCGTGTCCACATTAGTACTGAGCTGAAATAATTCCTCTCCCTCCCTGGTATTTATCCCTCTGATATATTTAAAGAGAGCAATCATATCCCCCCTCAGCCTTCTTTTGCTTAGGGTAAACAAACCGAGCTCCTCGAGTCTCCTTTCATACGACAGGTTTTCCATTCCTCGGATCATCCTAGTGGCCCTTCTCTGTACCCATTCCAGTTTGAGTTCATCCTTTTTAAACATGGGAGACCAGAACTGCACACAGTACTCCAAATGAGGTCTCACCAATGCCTTGTATAACGGAACCAGCACCTCCTTATCCCTACTAGATATACCTCACCTAATGCATCCTAAGACCGCATTAGCTTTTTTCACGGCCACGTCACATTGCCGACTCATAGTCATCCTGCGATCAACCAGGACTCCGAGGTCCTTCTCCTCTTCCGTTACTTCCAACTGATGCGTCCCCAGTTTATAACTAAAATTCTTGTTAGTCATCCCTAAATGCATAACCTTACACTTCTCACTATTAAATTTCATCCTATTATTATTACTCCAGTTTACAA
Source organism: Terrapene triunguis (assembly GCF_002925995.2). Classification (NCBI taxonomy): domain Eukaryota; kingdom Metazoa; phylum Chordata; order Testudines; family Emydidae; genus Terrapene; species Terrapene triunguis. Next base: position 5,364,573 of record NW_020664964.1, on the reverse strand, counting down.
GGTCATCCAAATCTCCCTGCAGGATATCCCGATCCTTCTCCGAATTGGCAATACCTCCCAACTTTGTGTCATCCGCAAACTTTATCAGCCCACTCCTACATTCGGTTCCGAGGTCAGTAATAAATAGATTAAATAAAATCGGACCCAAAACCGAACCTTTAGGAACTCCACTGGTAACCTCCCTCCAACCTGACAGTTCACCTTTCAGTACGACCCGCTGCAGTCTCCCCTTTAATCAGTTCTTTATCCACCTCTGGATTTTCATATCGATCCCCATCTTTTCCAATTTAACCAATAATTCCTCATGCGGTACCGTATCAAACGCTTTACTGAAATCGAGGTATATTAGATCCACCGCATTTCCTTTATCTAAAAAATCTCTTACTTTCTCAAACAAGGAGATCAGGTTGGTTTGGCACGATCTGCCTTTCGTAAAACCATGTTGTAATTTGTCCCAATTGCCATTGACCTCAAGGTCCTTAACTAATTTCTCCTTCAAAATTTTTTCCAAGACCTTGCATATTACAGATGTTAAACTAACAAGCCTGTAGTTACCCGGGTCACTTTTTTTCCCCTTCTTGAAAATAGGAACCACATTAGCTATTCTCCAGTCAAATGGATTTCCCTGGCCCTGGAGGAGCGGCAGCCCGGCAGCTCCCACGCTGCCACTATGCCTCACAAAAATGAGCCTGGAAGATGACCCTGAGGCATTTCTGATCACTTTTGAGAGAGTTGCCTCAGCAGCCGAGTGGGTCCCAGAACAATGAGCCACACTCCTGGCCCTGTATTTAAGGGAGGCCACCCCAGCTGCCTATTGGGGTCTTCCTAATGAGGAGACCCGCAACTATAGAGCTGTCAAGACCGCCATCTTGGACGCTCTGGACATTACCCCAAAAACATTTCAGTGTAAGTTTGGGGAAAGACATATCCACCGGGGGCACAACCTTTCATCGTGGCCCAGGAGATTAAGGACGCCTGCTGGTGATGGCTCCAATGTGAGTGGCACACGGCCACTGAACTTCCCAAGCAGGTGGTAGTCAAACAGTTTGTACACATCCTCCCACACCGCAGGAAGGCGCGGATCCTGCGGCACCAGTCCATCATCCTGAAGGTGACCATTGGCCTCATCGAGGACTTCTTAGCTGCTGAGGCCCCAACGGCGCCAGGGCCCATGGCCAGCGTGCGGACTCCCCTCCCGACCACTGGAAAGCCACCCAAAGCCTACGACTGCAACCTGCCCAACCCCAGTCTGCGAAGACAGAAGGCGTGTTGGAGGTCCACCTCGTTCTACCCCGAAGCCCCATGGTACACCAACCAAACATAACAGGGAATGAAGAGCCCCACCTAGAGAACCTCCTGAGTGCCCTCAGAACCCTGAGGTCCAAAGAGACTCTGCTGAGATTGGGCCCTGTTTTAGTTGTATCCACTTTGGACACCTCCAGAGGCAAAGCCCTGCCATGGACTGCTCCTTTGGCGAAATCTATGCTGGAGACACCTGCGCCCGCCGGCACACCAACCCCAAGGTGACTGTCTCTGTCAGCCTTGAGGGAAAACAGGTAGATGCCTTAGTGGACTCCAGCTGTGGCCAGACTATGGTGTGGAGTTCCTCGTCCCAGACAATGACTGGAGCCAATACAACTTTGCTGCATACATGGGGATGTGAGGGCGTATCCAAGTGCTCAAATATCCCTCACAATTGATGGGATAACCTGGCTGAAGATTGTGGGGGTCGCCCCGAATCTCCCATACCCTGTCATCCTTGGGTGGGACTGGCCAGAATTCAGCCAGGTCCTGCATGGTGCGACCCTCTGGACTATTCCAGAGCAGCTGGCCTTCGAGGGGGACCCCCTTGAGGATGACGAAGAAGGGATCCTCTCCCGGAACCCTTTGGACCTACCACAGGGAAGACTTACCAACCCTCCAGACAGCACTCTGACCGGGCCTGAAGACAAAGACCCACCCATGTGTGGAGAGGGGGAAGTCAGCTGAGACCAGAGAAAGGACCCCACCTTGAGTAGGGACTATGACCATTTGGCCTACATCAATGGAGTCACTACAGACCCATGGAGCACAACCCAGTGGCCGCACTTCTAACTCAACTGTGAATGTCTCTACTGGGTTTCCCAGGACCCTCGCACCCACGAGCCCCGAGCTCAGCTTAAGTACCTTTGTGAATCCCACTTATCATTCTGTAGTTCTTTCAGAACTCTTAGGGTACATACTATCCACTTTGAGCAACTTAGTCTTTTCTAATTCACCAGCTTGTTCCAACTCAAGCTCTGAGAGTGTCTCATTATTATCTTCCCAACATCTCCTGTGATGAAGACTGATACGAAGAAATCATTTTGCTTCTCATCAATGTCCTTGCCTTCCTTAATTGCTTCCTTTCCCCCAGGGGTCCAGTGGACCCACTGGTTTTCTCACAGATTCCCTATTACAAATTTCTTATTTGTATTTATACATTTAGTTGTTTGCTTTTAAAATTTCATCTTAGCCTTACTAATTTTCTTCTTACAAATAACATGCTTTAGTTTTTATTTCTTTGTATTTATGATTTCATGATAAGAAAAAACAAACTTGTATACATTTTCCATTGACCTTAAAGTAGAAACAACTATTCAGATCATGGGTGCTGACTTCAGTAATTGGGGATGTTGTTCAGCTCCGTCTTTAATAGTATGTGCTACCACAACCAATTGATATAGCTACAGTGGGTTTCTGGGTCATATGAATAATTGGACAAATACAACCCAATGTACCTATTAAAAAGAAAACAAAACACAAAACACTTAAATTCACTCCAGCAGTTAAAATTTTTCTCAACTCTAAAGTCAATTTTCAATTAATTTAACAGTAAAGCAAAAATGACAGGTGATCTAATTGTTAATGTGGTACAAGTTTAGAAAGACATTAGAGTACCATTCTGGAGATCTGTTGCACATAATTGCTCATGTGTTCAGAACACATTTCATTCTCCCTGCTGTGTGAGGACTTCTGCTCCTGGATTTCCTTTCACTAGTTCCCCCAGAAGTGGGATTAAAAGTAGAAACTTAATGATAATGAATTGAATTTTTCACATCTAAAGGGGTCTGATTGGCAGGATGCCGGATACAAAGAGATCCCTGACGATGGTTGAGAAAACAAAAGTAATTAGATTACACAAAGAAAATAAGATAAACATTCATTAAATTACAGTAACAGACCATGATTAATGAGCATATACAAGTGCAAGCAGCACATGTTCTTTAAGCCCTTCAAGGCCTACCTGCAGTGGTGTAATTAATAATTTTTAATCATTTAGTAAGTAATTGTTATGCGCTTTCCAGTTAAAAATATGTAAACTTGTTTTCCCTAAGCTGATTAGATCTGTGATTACTAAGGTGTCATGAAAGGTATTTCAAATGGTAATGAAATTCAACCTGTCCTTGCTGAAAAATTGTGGTGGTAAATTTTGATTTTAAGTTGCTTTGCTTTAGAAATTCTTTGTAGACACTGGACAATCTGTATTTATTACTGAGAAACGTATTATATTTCTCAAAACTCCATGAGACATTTTCACTCTTTTGCAATACTAAAAGAAACATATTTTGTGCATGAAGGCCAGAATTTTCAAAAACTTGTGAAATTGTCTGTTTGGACAGCTAAAAGGAAGTTTTTAGCTTCTCTGGCTACATAACATGTTTTCAAGAGGGATCTGGGACTTGAATCAAAAGGCTCTGAGTATCTGGGATTCAAGAGTAAATCAGCGAAAGGAGTGGTTTAGGGGTGTAGTTAAGGTATTGGGCACTTTTGTTGGATTTTCAAAATTGCCAAGGGTCACCCACCTGAGGAGTAAGATGCCCCTGAGTTTCATGGCTAAAGCATAACTAGCTCTGGAGGAGCAACCTCACACTGCCCTATCTGTTCCCCACATCCTGACTCACCTGCAGTACTGGCCTAAGAACACAAGAAGGAGGACATGTGGCCTTGGTTCAGCTCACATCCATGCCCAAAACCCCTGGCCAAGCAGACACATGGACAATGTAAAATTAGAGCATTAGTTCTTTTTTAAAAGGAGGAAGAAAAAGACCATCCAATGGGATTCAACCTGCAAAACAATTAATTAAGAAATACTATCTGTACAAGTTAAGAGACAGATAGAGGGGTCCCTCAGAAAACAGCATAACTCCACTCAGAGGAGTATCATCTGAAATAGACAATGGAGAGTGGGGATGCCAATGAAGACATATGACATTACTCTTCCACCCTCACACTCATAAGTCTCTCTCTTCATGGAGTCAGGGGAATATCCCTGGCCTGCTGCCATGATATCCTTGAATGCGAGGATATAATAGGGAGGTACAAGGAGTAGCCTCTGTTTTAGTAAAACCCCACATATGGTTTCACATGTAGAACAGAATCACTTAAAGCAGGCAGTGGAGGAAACCAAATGGGAATAGGACAACATGTACTCTGCAGGCCTTAAACTGTATGTAACAGAATCAGTGATTAGATGGGGCAACAAGACACATCCAGGCCCCAGTACCTGAGCAGTGTCAGTGCAGAGATAATATTGAGTGGATGATAGGGAAAAGTAGGGCAATTTGAAGAATGGCAACAATAAGTTACTTGCTAATCTGGGGTCTCGGAACAGCAGCTCTGGGGCTAGGTCTAATGCTCATCTCATATCCTCTGGGAAACTTGAAATGTTTTTTCAGGTCACATTGACTGTCATTGTGCAATGTTACCTTCCCTAAGCTTTCTCTTTTAGGGATACTTATGCATCATAGTGCATCGTGGAGGTGAATGCCTGGCTGCGAAGATGGTGTCATCAGGAGGGCTTTGGCTTCCCTGACCACGGGATGCTATTCCAGGAAGGACTGCTAGGCGGGGATGGCATTCACCTTTCGAGGCGGGGAAAGACCCTATTTCGACACAGACTGACTAACCTAGTGAGGAGGGCTTTAAACTAGGTTCACCGGGGACAGGTGAGCAGAGCCCACAGGTAAATGGAGAACATGGAGACCTGGGAGATGGGTCAGAAATAGGAGGGAGCATGGGCTATAATGGCAGAGAGAAAGGAGGGTCAGGGCAAAACTGGGAGGCAAGATCAAATCAGTATCTTAGATGCCTATATACAATTGCGAGAAGTATGGGTAATAAGCAGGAAGAACTGGAAGTGCTAATAAATAAATACAACTATGACATTGTTGGCATCACCAAAACTTGGTGGGATAATACACATGATTGGAATGTTGGTATGGATGGGTACAGCTTGCTAGGGAAGGATAGACAGGGGAAAAAGGGAGGAGGTGTTGCCTTATATATTAATAATGTACACACTTGGACTGAGGTGGAGATGGACATAGGAGACGGAAGTGTTGAGAGTCTCTGGGTTAGGCTAACAGGGGTAAAAAACAAGGATGATGTCATGCTAGGAGTCTACTACAGGCCACCTAACCAGGTGGAAGAGGTGGATGAGGCTTTTTTAAACAACTAACAAAATCATCCAAAGCCCAAGATTTGGTGGTGATGGGGGACTTCAACTATCCAGATATATGTTGGGAAAATAACATAGCAGGGCACAGACTATCCAATACATTCTTGGACTGCATTGCAGACAACTTTTTATTTCAGAAGATTGAAAAAGCTACTAGGGGGGAAGCTGTTCTAGATTTGATTTTAACACATAGGGAGGAACTCATTGAGAATTTGAAAGTGTAAGGCAGCTTGGGTGAAAGTGATCATGAAATCATAATGTTCACAATTCTAAGGAAGGGTAGAAGGGAGAACAGCAAAATAGAGACAATGGATTTCAGGAAGGAGGATTTTGGTAAGCTCAGAGAGCTGATAGGTAAGGTCCCATGGGAATCAAGACTGAGGGGAAAAACAACTGAGGAGAGTTGGCAGTATATCAAAGGGACACTATTAAAGGCCAAAAAGCAAGCTATTCCACTGGGTAGGATAGATAGAAAATGTGGCAAAAGACCAGCTTGGCTTAACCATGAGATCTTGCATGATCTAAAAAATAAAAAGGCGTCATATAAAAAAATGGAAACTAGGACAAATTACAAAGGATGAATATAGGCAAACAGCACAGGAATGCAGGGTCAAGATTAGAAAGGCAAAGGCACAAAATGAGCTCAAACTAGCTACAGGAATAAAGGGAAACAAGAAGACTTTTTATCAGTACATTAGAAGCAAGAAGAAGACCAAGGACAGGGTAGGCCCACTGCTCAGTGAGGAGGGAGAAACAGTAACAGGAAACTTGGAAATGGCAGAGATGCTCAATGACTTCTTTGTTTCAGTCTTCACCGAGAAGTCTGAAGGAATGCCTAGCATAGTGAATGCTAATGGGAAGGGGGTAGGTTTGGAAGATAAAATAAAAAAAAAAACAAGTTAAAAATCAATAAGGGCTGGTC
>NW_020664964.1:5314336-5358072 GCF_002925995.2 Terrapene triunguis | reverse complement strand
TAAAATAAAAAAAAAAACAAGTTAAAAATCAATAAGGGCTGGTCTTCTCTACCCGCCCGGATTGGCGGTAGAAACTCGATCTCTTGGGGATCGATTTATCGTGTCTCGTCGGGACGCGATAATCGATCCCCGAATCGACGCGTAAACTCCACCAGCACAGGTAGGAGTAAGCGCCGTCGACGAGGGAGCTACGGCGGTCGATTTGCCGCCGTCCTCACAGCAGGGTAAGTCGGATCAGATACGTCGAATTCAGCTACGCTATTCCCGTAGCTGAATTTGCGTATCTGAAATCGATCCCCCCTCCCATAGTGTAGATGTAGCCTTAGAAAAGTTAGATGCCTGCAAGTCACCAGGGCCTGATGAAATGCATCCTAGAATACTCAAGGAGCTAATAGAGGAGGTATCTGAGCATCTAGCTATTATCTTTGGAAAATCATGGGAGACAGGAGAGATTCCAGAAGACTGGAAAAGGGCAAATATAGTGCCCATCTATAAAAAAAGAAATAAAAACAACCCAGGAAACTACAGACCAGTTAGTTTAACTTCTGTGCCAGGGAAGATAATGGAGCAAGTAATTAAGAAAATCATCTGCAAACACTTGGAAGGTGGTAAGGTGATAGGGAATAGCCAGCATGGATTTGTAAAGAACAAATCATGTCAAACCAATCTGATAGCTTTCTTTGATAGGATAACGAGTCTTGAGGATAAGGGAGAAGCGGTGGATGTGGTATACCTAGATTTTAGTAAGGCATTTGATATGGTCTCGCATGATATTCTTATTGATAAACTAGGCAAATACAACTTAGATGGGGCTACTATAAGGTGAGTGCATAACTGGCTGGATAACCGTACTCAGAGAGTAGTTATTAATGGTTCTCAATCCTGCTGGAAAGGTATAACAAGTGTGGTTCCGCAGGGGTCTGTTTTGGGACCAGCTCTGTTCAATATCTTCATCAACGACTTAGATATTGGCATAGAAAGTATGCTGTGATAGACTCAGGCCAGATGGGTACAACAAAGTAGTAGACGGCAGATATACTAGCCACTGGATTAGCAGTTTTCTGTTCCCTGACTGACCAGAGCAGGGGCTGCTCTAGACTAATGAGAACACCTGACTCCAATTAACCTGAAAAGAGTCAGGTGAGTCCATTAAGGTAATGTGAACACCTGACTCTAGTTAAGGCCCTTTTGATACTATAAAAGGGCTCACTCCAGTCAGGCTGGGGAGAGCCAGGGAGCCAGAGGAGAGGAAGTGCAGCTGAAGGGCTGGTTAATGAAGACAAACCATCGGTAAGGGAGCCCTAAGGTAAGGGTGAAGAAGGGAGAAGCAGGAGAGCTGTGGGGAAGTGGCCCAGGGAAATGTAGCAACTCTGGCAGTGAAAGGTTGGCTGCCAACAGCTGCTACCATTAGGGTCCCTGGGCCAGAATCCGGAGTAGAGGGCGGGCCCGGGTTCCCCCCAACCTGCCACTACAGAAACACCTCCTGGGAAGGGAAGACAGGCCCCTGTCAGGACAGGAGGCTAAACTGTTCTGAAATAAGCGCTAAAGACAACAGAGACTGTGGGAGTTCTCTCACCAACCTCCTTGCTGGCTTATGATGAAAAGGGCTCAGTAGACTGTAACCCTGGCCCTAGAGAGAGAAGGGCTACGTGGAGGGTCTCAGTGAGCCACTGAGGCTAGCACAAACCGCCTAGAAGCGCGGGACCCATGGGGACAAGGTCAGAGCTCTGCCACAATGCTTATTAAGTTTGCAGATGATACCAAATTGGGAGGGATTGCAACTGCTTTGGAGGATAGGGTCATAATTCAAAATGATCTGGACAAATTGGAGAAATGGTCTAAGGTAAACAGGATGAAGTTTAATAAAGACAAATGCAAAGTGCTCCACTTAGGAAGGAACAATCAGTTTCACACATACAGAATGGGAAGAGACTGTCTAGGAAGGTGTATGGCAGAAAGGGATCTAGGGGTTATAGTGGACCACAAGCTAAATATGAGTTAACAGTGTGATGCTGTTGCAAAAAAAGCAAACATGATTCTGGGATGCATTAACAGGTATGTTGTGAGCAAGACACGAGAAGTCATTCTTCCGCTCTACTCTGCGCTGGTTAGGCCTCAGCTGGAGTATTGTGTCCAGTTCTGGGGACCGCATTTCAAGAAAGATGTGGAGAAATTGGAGAGAGTACAGAGAAGAGCAACAAGAATGATTAAAGGTCTTGTGAACATGACCTATGAAGGAAGGCTGAAAGAATTGGGTTTGTTTAGTTTGGAAAAGAGAAGACTGAGAGGGGACATGATAGCAGTTTTCAGGTATCTAAAAGGGTGTCATAAGGAGGAGGGAGAGAACTTGTTCATCTTAGCCTCTATGGATAGAACAAGAAGCAGTGGGCTTAAACTGCAGCAAGGGAGGTTTAGGTTGGACATTAGGAAAAAGTTCCTAACTGTCAGGGTGGTTAAACGCTGGAATAAACTGCCTAGGGAGGTTGTGGAATCTCCATCTCTGGAGATATTTAAGAGTAGGTTAGATAAATGTCTATCTGGGATGGTCTAGACAGTATTCGGTCCTGCCATGAGGGCAGGGGACTTCACTCGATGACCTCTCGAGGTCCCTTCCAGCCCTTGAATCATTGAATTATCCCCACTGCCAATGGAATATGCACAACCATTCTCATGTTCAGGTTACTACCCAATACATCATGACTGAGGCACCAGCCATGCTGATGTGTATTTGTTTGGGGATTCTGAAAATGTCCCATTTTTCTTAGTGCTTCTGAGAGCACAGGCAATATTTAGCATCTGTTAATGAATAATTTCCATATGGTAATAAGTTGCTGGTGGATGGGGAAACATAGGATTGCACATCTGGGCTCTCTGTCTATCCTCTGCCAGATGCATCAGTGATCTGACCAGGTTGTGTACCTCCAACCATGCAGAGACCAGTTTCTTTCTGTGGCCCACAGACTTCCAGTTTTGACAGTGACCACTGTGGCTGTCCATTATGTCACAGTAATAACAGGCTGCTCTGGCACCCAGTACTATTTCTGTGACTGAAAGACATGTGTCCCCATGCCACTTGCACCTTCAAACCCTTTGCTGATAGACAAATAGCAGGTGGCTCTGGATAGAGCTTTCCATGGGTATTTGTACAGTTCCCATCTGTCCTTTCCCAGAGTAGGTGCAAACCTCCGTGATCCCTACAGCTTGCAGAGGAAACTTCTACTTTGTATTTCCAAAATCTACCAAACTATGAAAGTCCCACAAGAAACCAGCACAAGCAAAAATATCCAGTCTCCATCCTAATTACCCATCTCACTTTCTTTGGAAATTCTTAGTATAGAAACTGGTGTTGCCTTCCCATCACTGTTGCCTTCCCATCTGACCTCCCAGAATAACTCGAAAGGCCAGGTTACAGGTGAGGATATTTCAGTTTCTCTAATGTTTACACTGAGGATGAAGGTTGGAGTAGTTCACTGAGGTTGGGAGATAGACTGTGGGACCTGGAAAGACAATCCAGGAGGGAGTCTGGGGTCAAGAGCCGTAGGATCTTTCCATGTTTATAGTCTTTGGTGTGGCATCAAAGTATTTGTGAAGATAAGGACTGAAAATGGCACTATCCTGAAGATGTCAGGGACAAAGGCCCAAGAAAAGCAGGTCTGAAGGTTTCTGGGAGCCTAGTACAGTGAAAAGGCATCAGGAACCATGGGACAGTGCAGTAAGTGCAATAAGATACATTTGATCCTAGGGATGTCCAAGATCCAGGGCTGAGGGGAGAACCAATATGATGAGAACTACAACAGGGGGAGAGACACAGGAGAGAAGTTTGATGATGTAGCCCAAATGTACTGTGGGGAGAAGAGGCGGTTGGGAAGATTGATGATAGAGCTGTATGATTATCTGAATTCACAGTTTGGTGGCCAAACTGAAAAATGAAAACAAGGGTTGTTTCCAGTTGAAAACAATATTTCATTTGACCTGAAATGAAACATTTTGTTATGTTTTTGAGGTTTTTTTACCTTAAAAAAAGCAAAATTCAAAATGAAAAGTCATTTCTCACTAAGAAACATTTTTTTTTACTTTTTCAGACTTTTTTTTTTAGATGAAACAATTCAGCAAATTAAAACCTGCTGTGGTAAAGCTCAGTGTGCAAAGATCACATGGACCCACTGTGACGGGTTGGGTCACAGAAACCCCCTTGTGACTGCCACCTGATGTGTTGAAGCTACCTCTGAGCCCATTTTCCCTGGCAGCTTGGAACTTCAGTACCCTGTCTTGTTGAGCCAGACATGCTAGCCTGCTACAAATACAGACCCAGGTCTGAACCACGTCCCCCAAAAACGGCTTAGAAAGTGCTTCTGTCTCTAGCATCCAGATACCCAGCTCCCAATGGGATCCAAACTCCAAATAAATCCATTTTACACTGTATAAAGCTTATACAGGGTAAACTCATAAATTGTTCGCCCTCTATAACACTGATAGAGAGATATGCACAGTTGTTTGCTCCCCCAGGTATTAATTACATACTCTGGGTCAATTAATAAGCAAAAAGTGATTTTATTAAATATAAAAAGTAGGATTTAAGTGGTTCCAAGTAATAACAGACAGAACAAAGTGAATTACCAAGGAAAATAAAACAAAAACACGCAAGTCTAAGCCTAATACAGTAGGAAACAAAATGCAGGTAAATCTCACCGTCAGCGATGTTCCAATAAGCTTCGTTGACAAACTAGACTCCTTCCTAGTCTGGGTCCAGCAATCACTCACATCCCCGACTTACTGTCCTTTGTTCCAGTTTCTTTCAGGCATCTCTTTGGGGTGGAGAGGCTATCTTCTGAGCCAGCTGAAGACAAAATGGAGGGGTTTCCAGGGCCTTATATAATCTTTCTCTCTTGTGCAACATCACAGCCACCAGATGGAGTCTCTAGCGACCTGGACAAGTCACATGTCTATGAAGGATTCAGCTTTTTGCAGGCCGATGCCATTGTTTACATGTTAGTTTGAACATTCCCAGGAAAGCTCAGATGTGGATTGCCGTCTCCCAAAGTCCATTGTTAGTTAAGTACTCCCAATTACTTGAATAACCCTGTCCCACTATGCTGACCAAATCTGCCTTTGTGTTTCCTACAGCAAATACTTTAAATACAAGCATAGAGCCAACGCTCATAACTTCAGATATAAAAATGATACATGCATACATATAGGATGAATATATTCAGTAGATCATAACCTTTGCAAAGATATGTTACATGGCATATCTAGCATTAAACATATTCCAGTTATGTCATATTCACACTCATAAGCATATTTCTACAAAGCATTATGGGGTGCAATGTTACTCCCACTAGTTAGGATTTGGAAATCTCTTAAAATGATATCAATTCAGAAAAGTTGCTTTGATCTTAAAGAGATGGGGCTATTTACTGACTTGCCAAGAGTCGTACATCTCATGAGATACATATGCATTTTGCACATCTTTCACACATAAATGAAAGAGCAGGAGGATCCCCCCACAGACGAGTCCCTTGGGTGTGGAAGTTATACAACCATAAACACAGGTAATCAGCAGAGAGACAGTGTACCAAGCTCCTCAGGGAAACAAGTAGATGACACCTAGAACACTGGAGGCAAAGTCAAATCTGGTCTTATGAGTTCTGAAATGAAATATGTGTCTTCTCAAAAGAAGGATTTGAAGGCTCACCCTAAGTATTGGATATAAGAAAGTTATTCTTGCTTTCTGTTGGACTCCCTTTGAGGCATCAAACTGAAAATTGTGTTCCCTTTCCTTCTGTAAATAGCGGAAATATTTTGTGCATGACATCTGCACCTTTTCCTATATGCTAACCTCCTACACACATAGGAGAGTTTACTGAGAAACTTCAAAGTACTAGAGACTTCAGGTTTGGTCTTAGGCTATGCTCAGGTCATTTTGCACTGATCCACAAGGCACACCTAAACCCAGCAGATCTTGACCCTGGGAGCTCTACTCTGCAAAGGGAGATGCTGAGAGGCATAGAACTTTATAGCAGTTACTATTATCTCTGGTGCTGGCTGTTGGTGCAGAGGATGTGGCCAAGAGAAGGGGGGCATGGCCAAGGTGTCCTGGCCCCCTGGTAATCTCACTTACTATGATAGATTGTTAGGCCTATTGGCACCTGGTGCAGGTAGCTGCTGTGTCATATGCCAGAAGACTGGACCAATGCAGAGTTGCTCCAGGAATGGGGAAGTTCAAAGAGCACCTTTGCAAACTACCTCAATTGCTGTGCTGAATTCACCTCAGTCTCAGATCAGGATCTGGCCTGTCATGACATTAATATTTCAGTGCCAAATAACATTTGTCTTTGAAATCATGGTACACTTCACATGCTACTGGATATTCAAAATGGTAGTCATAGTGACCCTAAGTGGAGGTCAAGAATAAATTGTTAATATTAGCATACTTCTATGATAACATCGCCAAAAGGTATTTTTCATTTTTAATATTTTAAGAAATTGTCACTTTTTAACAAGTCTTGGAAATGTAGATGGCATTTCACTTTCAGACTTCAAAATATTATAGATCCTACCCCAGTTGACATAGCAAGAAACTTGTTAAAAAACAATTATAAGAAGTTAAGCCAAACCACACACTTTATAGCACACCACTTTAAAATGAAGCCTTCTTAAATAACACATTAAAGGAATACATCTGTTCAAAGACTTGTATAGAAACATTATTTTGCTTTTCTGATGGCCTGGGGAGAAGGACACCAGGACTGGGAATCAAACTTGGTCTCCTGTATGGTAGTATGCAATATTGTCTTTAGCTAGTATGTGGGCTTGTGACTGTCTCCTCTTGTCAGGGTACAAGGCTAGGGGCTCGGTCCTCCGCTATGCTGAGTTTACACTTTCCACTCCCTCAATCCTAAACCAGACTGCAGATTGTATGTCCTCTTTCCTAGCCAGGCACACTCCTTTCACACTCTTTCCAGTCTCCCACCATGTAGAGGTGGGAGGAAACAGGTGCTCAGAGCCAGTTTAGTTGGCTTTGCACCCCTCAAAGATTCTTCTGCAGCAGGGCAAATCCTTTAGGGTAGCTTTCCAGCTTCTTTGTGCAGCTTCAGTAGATCAAAACAGTCAGAAGAGGAGCTGAGGATGAGGTGTGCACCACTGTGGTATTATTAAACCTTGCTCTGGTGGCTTACTGACTGGTATTTCTAGTTTCAGAAGAGATTATAAATCCCCTCATGCCTTTAGGCCGAAGTCTTAATTGCAGATGCAAACTATGGGAGAAAAAATGATGGCCAAGAAATGTAGACGTACAAAATCTTTGGAATGTGCTGCTTAGATAAATTGTAATTTGAGTACCTGTTATTATAGCTCATTGACCTTACAAATTACTATGTAAGGCTAGAAACAACCTACTTAAATGATATTGATAGCAATAGATTGAAAAATAAACAATGAAAAGCTAATTTTTCCTCTCAAATGCAGGTTCCTTCAAATGATGGATCATATGTCAGATCCTTTGCTGAGGTATATCACATAGCTCCTATCGAGTAAGTAGAGATATGCTGATTTGGAGCAGCTGAGGATCAGGCCCACAGGGTTTGACTCTCCACTGCCTTGCAGTTTATCTGGTTATTTACATCTATGCAAGGTGGATGTAACATACCACTATCAGTGTAAGCAAATGAATAATTCTGATCTGGTACCACTTTATACCACCCTGCACTTACTTTACACAGGTGTAAATGATTAATCAAGGAACAAGGCAGAGAAAAATCAAACCCCCTTTTCTTGGACTGATTTAGTCAGCATCTCTTCATGTGGCTTATTCACTCATAACTGCTTTTTGAGGATGTGCTATGTGCCTTTCTCTCATATTCACTCTGCCGTCAGGAAGTAAACGTGTTTTCTGTTAGATAAGGGATATATTTTACTCTGTTTTTATATAAAAATTTAATATAGAAGTATGCCTTAGCTAATCTCTCTGTTTTCATCTAACCATATCTAACAGATGAGTCACTCCCTCTGCTGGGGATAGATCTACAAACTGCTCGTTTTGTTCTTTAAATGAAAACACTGTTGTTTTTAAGGGAAAGAGTAGAAACATTTTATAGTCTCACACACAAAAAAAAATCATATTCTTTATTTGACGGATACATCTCTATCCTATTCCTAGCTGTTAAAGTATTTACTTTTTGCTTCAGAAAATGAATATGTATAGAATACTTTAAATGTAAAAAAAAGTTATCATTGATGTTCCACTCATCTTGTTTTAAAATATTATTTTTATTTAACAAATTTTAAATGTAATTATGTACTGGTTACAAAAGAAGCCAGATTGACAGTCCTAAAAAATAGAGTCCCCAGATTAGACACATAGTGGATTCAGCAGCAGTACAAGATTCTCCATACTTTCCTGTCAGTGTTCCTCAAACCAGTTGTGGAGGGAACATTACATAGCCTTCAAGGCCAAAAGGGACCATCGTACTCATCTAGTCTGAACTGCACACCACATGCCATAGAACCTTGCTCACCCAACCGTTCCTTTAATAACAGTTAATTAAGTCCTCAAATCATGGTTTAAAGACTTGAAGTTACAGAGAATACACCATTTACACTAGTTTAAGCCTGCAAGTGACCCATACTCCATGCTGCAGAGAAAGGCAAAAAGCATCAATCTGACCCAGGGAAAAATTCCTTCCTAAGCCCAAATATGGTGATCAGTTGGACTCTGAGCATGTGGGCAAGACCCACCAGCCAGACACCTGAGAAAGAATTCTCTGTAGTAACTCAGAGCCCTCCCCATCTTGTGGCCCATCACTGGCCGTTGGAGATATTTGATGCTAGCAGTTGCAAATCAGCTACATGCCATTGTAGGCAATCTCAATATACCAGCTGTCACATGGTAATTACAGTGGCAGGGGAACAGACTATATGAACAATGGCACATACTACATTGTCAACAGGGCATACTGTAATTCCATTGATGTCAATGGGGCTAGACTGGTGTAAACGTGGTGTAAGTGAAAGGAGAATCAGGTCATGTGATTGTTTGACTAACTTTTGGCTTCTGTTCACCCAGACTATTTCTAAATCAACTAGCTACACTATGTCCCAGGGCCCCTGCTCTACTTGAACTAACTACATTAAAAACAAAGTGTTTTAAACATTTAAAAGGAAAGAAAAAGTGGACCTGTGTTCCAGAGCAGGTTGCAATTCCCACCTCCAGTTGTGATCCCACATATTTTAGAAGTGAGTGGTCTGTTGGAAAAGGGATGACAAAAAATGATACTACTACAAACTCTTTACCTAACCAACACACCTTGCTAGTTATGAATGAGTAATGATGGTCCTAAGCAAAGGTCAAACATACTAATATCCAAGTTTAAAAAATATTATCATGGCAACAACCACTACAAATGAAGCAAGTAGATAGGAAAAATCATGGGATTATGTAACTGGAAAAGAGATTGGCGAAATAAAATAATCATTAGATCTCAGGAAACTACTAATTAATAAAGCCTATGAAAAACTGGTATGAGTCTGGAGGAACTAATTTGGCTTCAATGAAGTTATTTCAGATTAACACAGGTGTAAAAAGGAGCAACATTTGGACCTATGCATGCCTATTAAAGTTGAAAATTTTAAATTAAAAAAGCTCATAGTATTTCATCCTGTTTTATAATTTTATTTTTAAGCTCTATAACTTTTTCAATTTAAAATATATTTTAATGAGTTCAAAAATTCCCTTAATATAGAATAAGCCTGTGTAAAAGATTTGAGAACATTTGATCATCATCTTTTGGTTTTGGTGACATCATACTGCACACATATTATAATATGATATTTTATTGGTTGCAGACATTTAATTCCCAATATTGCATGTATGCTTGAAATTAGGAGACTTAAATTCAACCCCCATTTTTTGTAATATTGGGTGCAATATGCCCTATACCAGATGCTATTTGATTAATTATGACTATGTTAATATTGTCATGACTAAATATGAGAC
Source organism: Terrapene triunguis (assembly GCF_002925995.2). NCBI lineage: Eukaryota > Metazoa > Chordata > Testudines > Emydidae > Terrapene > Terrapene triunguis. The sequence continues at coordinate 5,348,078 of NW_020664964.1, read as the reverse complement.
TAAAAGTTTGCAATAAAATTATGTGGACTTAACAGAGTATAGGGATAAACGTATAGTATACAGTAACATGACCTGGTTAAGCTTGATACTATATTCAGACTAAAATCAAAAGGACTCCTAAAAATTGACTTATTATTATTTCATCTTGAGAGAGGAGCAACCATTCCCCTTAGGGGTTTCTTCATGCAATGCTGTACATGCTGGTAGCTGTATTGCTGGACTAAGTTGTGGGGGTTCATCAATTCAGAGAATATAGAATTGATTGGTGTTGGATATATGACAATGTGTTCTGCCTGCTGAATATATAGCTGCTGCTACAGTAAATGCAGTGGTCACTCTGGTTTCTCACCTGTGGCTCTTCCAGGTGTTGCAATAAATGCAACATCTGGGACAGAATGCACAGTTGTACTGAGGTCATCTATTGTTCTATAGGTTGCAAATGAAGCCCAGTCAATTAATATGTTTGCTGGAATACTAGCATAGAAACAGAAGAGATTGTTCTAATATGTTTAATTTCTCAAGAATTGATTTAACTCAAAAATGAATATAAATTGGCAGGTTAAGTTTTAGTACACCGTAGCATTTCTCCATTTGGGAGCTTTTGCTTTTTTCTGAATGTCCACACCCAATACTAATATTTATGAGCTTTGAATACTGATACAGTATTAAAGAGACTGAAGCTATCCTGTATAGTAACTCAGCCAAAAGCACATGCCATCTCACATTGGGTCACAACTTTGCTTTCATTATTTTTCCCGCTCCATGTCTGCTCTCAGTACCTTTATTATCAGGTGTATAACCAAAAATATGGCTCCCTGGTACTGTACTTGTTGCATCCCTGAAAAATATAGCAAAGGCAGAACTCAGAAAATTATTTTGAGTCTGTTCATTCAGACACTATATTTTCATTTGTGTATATTATACTTACTTTTTCACTAACAGGATTGTAGATATTCAAAAGCAGAAGTTTTAAGTATGATTTATATTTAAAATATCTATGAATTTGCATATTTAAGTATCTGCTTGTCATATTAACTAGCTGCCTTATGTGAACCTCACAGATAATCTCCCACAAGAACCTACATGTAAAAAGCAATCAACTATGCACACATGCCCAGAGCTATTAGAATGCTGAAAGAAGTTATATAATGAATGAGAATTTTCATTCAGTTGACAAATGCACTCAGGCACAGTGCCAATGGAAACTTTGGGATTGTGAACACGGTTCCTGTTATAACAAAAATCAGTTCACATACACAAATCAATTTTTTAAAGTCTTACAACATGGTAAAATAAAAATAGATTTTCATTGAAGCACTGAAAGGTAAGTCTACACTAGCACATCATGTCTCTTCCAAAAATCAAATTGCAGCCTCAAACCACTAAGATAAAAAAGAGTCACAATTTCATTTTTATAATGGCAAAAGTACATATTTTTCACATCTCCACACTTGAAAAGGCAGAAACATGTTTGCTGACACTTTTCAAAATAATTTGCTCTCACGCTGAAAACAAATATGGAAAATCACAGTCCAAAAGGTAAATTTTTGGCAAAGTTACAAACATTAAAAAAGGACTTTTAGAATGAAAATATTTAGGAAATCTAAACTATAGGTTTCTCTGATATTTAAGTACAGATTGTCCCCACCACTTGTGCGAGTAGAGAAGAGCTCTACGTGGTGAAACACAGGGAGGCAAGGAACAGTTCTCCTACTCCCTGAGATCCTGTAAAAATCCCAGTGTGGATGCATTGTAGAATCAGGCATCATGAGGTTTTGGGAACAGCCTTGGTGCTGAAGGATGTGGAGCTGGGGACCAGCCACCCTTCAAGGCACAGTGCTTGCTTAGCTTTGATAATATTAGTGAGGACAATGGGTGATTCAGCAGCCTCTTTGTGGCTGTCTCCTACCTATGCTCGTCTGTGAATTATGTCTTCACAGATCCCCAAGTTCTGTGCGGCTGGGAAGCCACACAACCTTGCTTTATTCTGCTTGGTGTATCCAGCCACCTTGAACACACCAGCCTTGTGCTCTAGTCTCTCGACTGTTTCCCTGTCTGCTTCTGTTGACGGTTCAAGGACTTCATCTTGATCTTCAAAACTCCCAATGGGTCAGGAATCAGTTTCACTACTAACTGCATCTCCATCTATGACCTGCCAGACATCTAGGCTACTCTGGGACAATGCTGTTCACTAAACTCAGGAGATAGCACATGAGAACTGGAGATAAAGCATTCTCAGATTAAAGGTTTTAGCTGTGGGGACAACTTCCAGAGGCAGTTAGACTAGTCTAGAGTCTGAGCAGTTTTTAGAAATGTTGCAAGCCTTTGATACATTTTTTCCACTGTAATTAAAAAGATTTAGATACACAAACACACAAAATGAAAAACAAACAAAATTCTAGAACTGGTAGAAGATGTTTAAAATGTTAAATATTTGATTTTTTCACTAAAATTTAGAATATCAATACCCCCTGTAAATGAGCACTCACCTCTTGTGTGCCTCCAAGTGGCAGGGTGCAATAGTACAGTCCTTTTCTCACTCCTGGTGCCCCTCGGCAGGTTGCCAGTTGATCGGGTTGGGTCTTCAGTAGCTCTGGCCAAGTCACAAAGTCTGAATGAACCCCTTCTGGGGTACTAAAGAGCCCAATACATAAATTTGCCTTTGCTAGGGTTGTCAGCCTAAGTTCTGGGCCCTTTAAATTCAGCCCTTTATAAAGGCTCCCAAATAAACCCTCTCCTCTTTTTGGAGTTTGTTCCACTTTATCTGTGGCCACTAGGGGAACTTGGGTCCACCCACAAACCAAGATCCTAGACACAGCATCCACGTACTGCTTATGTCAAACCTTCACTGCTATTTCCCTGGGCTTCTTCCCTCACAGCCCTTTTCTCTTCAGTCCCATCTCAGGGCCAACATCCTCAGGTTTTTCTCTCTGTAATCCCAGCTGTGTAAATTCAGACAGCCTTAAATTCTGTCTAATGGTTGGGCTCCTTTCGCCAGAGTAGAACACTCTTCTTCTTTCCTGTGGTCCCAGCCAAGAACTGACACGTTAAACTCCTACAGCTCCTTTTTTCTGGCCAAGCAGGCCCCAGATTGGCTGTTGCCAACCCTTCTAGCCCTTGGAGGACCAGGTCTCTGAGGTTTCAAAAATGGATATTCCAGAGAGTCCTCTCTAGACAAGTTTGGAGGGCCCTCCTTCACTGCTCTTTTCCTCTCAGCTTACTGCTTCTTGAGGGGAGGACATAGTAGGACCATGCCTCCCAGCAGGAAATTTCTAAGGCCTAATGCATCCCTTAACACTTCCCTCCCCAATTTGCTGTGAACATTTTTGCAAACATTTTGTTCCATTTTTTGACTAGCTCTACAAACCTGAGGAAAGCCTCCTGTAAAGGAAGATGTTACCAAGTTAAATAAAAAAGTAAGGGCATTTACTTTGCCAAATCCAGCCCTCATATAAGTGGATACAGGGGAGAAGAGTAAAAGACTCCATAAAATATGCCATGGATTCTCTATAAGGATGTAATTTACCTGGTAAGTACTAAGATACCACAGTGATGGATGCTATAGAAAACCCTCAGACAGATATCTGGTGGAAGCTCACTGCAGTTCTGAGGCCTAGTCACTGTGAATGCTTTGCTATCAGCTATGTTGAATTTCACCCCAGGAACTGCCAAGTGTTAGTGCTGCAATAAGGTATGGAGAGCAAGACAGTCTCAGAGAGTGGTTATTTTGTGCCAGATTGTTGTTTTTCTTACTCAGGTGCCGGTAGTTTGGCTGGCAGGGAGCAGTGGGTTTGCCACAAGTTGCAGCAAAGACCCATTGCCCATGCCGTGGGGCCATATTCATCATGGCTGGAACAGCAAACCAGTTAAGTGAATTGCTCTCATGACAGAAAATGTTCAATTGGTCAGCCTGAAAAAACCTCGAATATCTGTATGGGGTCTGAGCTTAAATACTCAGGGACATGTTTGTGAGCCCCAAGAGGAATCCAAAGCACACCGTGTTTTTAAGGCAACTCTGGTTGAACAGATAATCGGGAAAACAATCTGGTTTGCAGATGGTAGTTCATATTATAAGGAAGGGAAGTGAGTTATAGGATTTGCAGGGGTGTGCCTGACTGGAAACATGCAAATAATTTACTTTTTCCAGTACAAATTAGAAAAGGGAGGAACCCAGTCTACAGAATTGTTAGCGGTTCTAGAAGTGTTAAGAAGAATGAAAAACAAACACATTGAAATAATCATTGGTGCTGATTCTGATTATGTTTACAAAGGTGCCAACATCTATAATCCATGGTGGAATACCATGAGTTTTATGGGGACAGATGGATTTGAAATTAAACACAGAATACATTAGCAGCAGATAGAAAAATTGGCAGTTGAATTTAGCAAGGTCAGGATGGTAAAAATCAAAGTGCATAAAGGGAAAGGCCCATTACAAAGGGGAAATGAACAGGCAGATAAATTCACCAAAGAAGCAGCACTTCCTGGAGCATTATGGAAAGCTGCGCCCGTAGCAGTAACTACCCGGGTACAGACAAAACAAGAACAAAAAGTTGATGAAAACAACCAGAAAGAGTTGCAAATATTACAGGACATGCAATCAAAAGATGAGCTAATACAGGAATGGATTGCAGAATGCCCTGCAAAATGGCAGGGTGTTCCACTGAAAAATGAAAAAGGTTTAATTATAGCAAAACCAGACAGTGAATGGGTCTTAGCCATACCTCAGCAAATGCAATACCTCCTTTTAGGATGGCTACATGGTTCCGTTGTTGGGGGTCACCCTAAATTAGAAGAGGTATTGGAAAAACTTTAAAAGATGGGCTGGTGGCCTGGAATGAAAGAAGATTTGAATATGCATATTCATAGCTGTTTAATATGTGCAAAACAAGATCCTGCTAGAAGGAAAAGGTGAGGAGAATTAATGCATCAGGCTTTAAAGGGTCCCGTAGAGAGCTTGCAGGTGGATTTTGTCCAGTACACCTAGGAAGAAGAGATTTCTGTTTGTAATTGTAGATAGCTTATTTCCCACTGAGGAAAGAAAGTAGTCTGGCAGCTGCAAAAGTGTTAATAACTTAAATCTTTCCTAAATGGGGTTTACCACAAAGCATTGACTCTGATAATGGAGCAGCTTTCATCGGACAAGTGTACCAAACTATGGGTACATGGGCTGGCATTCCCCTAACATTACACATCCCCTACCACCTTCAAGCAGGAGGGCAGGTGGAAAGAATGAACAAGTTTCTTAAAACTGAATTATCCAAAGTATGCAATGAGTTGGGAACAAATTGGGCCATGGTGTTCCCATGGGTTCTTATGCGGATCCGGAGCCCTCCAAACCACATGACAGGATTTAGTCCTTATGAGTTGCTCTTTCGGAGACCCATGCCAGATTGAGAAAACTTGTTATATCTCTCAGACTGGGAAACTATAAAAGCACTGGCAACAACAATCTGGATGAATAGTCTTAAACACTGATTGGGTATGGTCCAAGGAGATGCTGCAGCGTAATAAGCTGCAGAACAGAAAAAAAATGAGTCAAGAATTTGATGAAAACAGTGATATTAAGCAATTGCAAATTGGAAGAGAAGTAATGGTTAAAAATTAACCAGTACCTAAGAAAAAATTTCCAAAGGAGGAACGGCAAGGTCTTGGCCAATCATAGACAAGTTAGGACACTCATTATATCTGGTTGATGTAAAAGTTCAGCCTCAGTGGAAACATGCCATGCAGTTAAAGGAATACAAAGTTTAAACTGTACATTACATGTTCTGTGCTTTTTTATAGATCAAGCATAAGGAATAACTGGTTAAGGTAAGCACAATGGAATCATTTCAAATGAATGATGTAGGTTTACTGAACTTAAATCTCCGGGCCATATCTGCACCTTGGATATTGATCCATATTAAAAAGATTTGAGGTGTATAGACCTTACCCCCCAAGACAATTGAGTGCAAGGGGAATGTAATCACCATCTGGTGGAACGACAGACACACCTTGATATGGAAACTAGACCAAGAAGGAAAACAGGCTATTTGGCTGTTGGGTCCAGGAATTGGATGGATGAATACAAGACCCATTGTTCCCCCATACACAAGATTTTTATTTATAAACCCCCTGAATGACCAGGAGATCCTGGCAATACTGGACTGCGAAGATGGCCTGGAAAAGAAATCCAAAATAAGAGTGAGTTAAGAGGTATATTATACCTAGCATTACTGTTGCTTAAAAAAAGAAAAAAAAAAAGAGAAGCAATTGTTGATTTGTATTTTCACAGGTTAGGATGCTAATCTGGGAAACGACAAGCAGAACGCATCCTTAGAGTATCACCATTTGCCATAAAGATTGCCTGGGGATGGATTATTACAAACATGACCAGGCCCAAAATGTTCCTGTTCAAGAAACTGATAAAACCCGATGAAGAATTTAAAAAGAATTGACTCTAACCAAAGAGACACAAGGAAAATATGTGTGTTGTTGGAAGGCTGATGATACTATTAATTGTGACCAGGTCATTGTCTTTACTGTATTTTCTAACACAGATTCCATTGACACACCTGAGATTGAGACACACATTGAACATGAAAGCACACAGATTAAGGGACAAAAAGTAGAAACTCCCAAAACGGAGCGAGTCCTTGTGACAGCACATCAAATAGTGGAATGACAAGTCACAGCAGTATTAGGGGAGGATCTTACTTTGCCATGCAATATTCAACCATACCCACAAGAAAATGCTAATGTAGCAGTTGACTGGTTTAAAGCAGTGAATCCAGTAATCAGTCATGTGGAAGGGATCTTAAAAACATATGGGTAATGGACAAACAGAGTAATGTTTATCGATTCAGAGGATAAATGGAGCACATCCATTCGCATATATAGCCTTCAGCTAAAAGATGAGGGAATGTACATAGGAACTTGGGTTATGATCCCAGGTATTAGCAAATGTATCTACCAAGTACAAGTATGTGAGGGTACCTGTCCAACTCAAACACCCAGTCCACCCCCATTCACTCTATTCACCACTGACACTACCCCACCAATGGAATTTCCAATTCTACAACCTTGGCCCACATCAGGAATCTTCCTGCACCCTAGCACAGAGTATATGGTAGAGAACGTGGGATGGATATATGTCCCACTAAAACTAAATTTTGCTAGTATGATCATGCCAATACAATGCCCCCAACATTACATTACAAAGATTGGTTCAATTCAGAAACTGACATGCACTTGCAATTTTGGAAGGGTTTTCAAATGGAATAGGTAAGGCAGTCAAAACAGGAGGAGGCATTAGCAGCCTATTGCTTGATCAACATACGATTACCATTGACAACATACATTCTATTGCTCAAGGGTTCAGCCACCTGAATTCTACTATTTTGTTAATTATTAACAGCATGGAAAAGAATGACGTTTCATTGGCAGTTGCCTGTGTGGCCTATGGTGACAGAGTAATTGAAATCATTGAGCGAAGTTTATTACAATTACAAAATTGGCCACGAGTACTAGACCGCACAGTAATTTTAAAACAAATACAGGAGCAAGGAGTAAACAATATTGCTCCTGTGTTCCTACAATTTTCTAAATTTGATAAAATTACAAATTTAAATCATGATGACAGTAAAAGCCTTCACATCATGTAACTGATCGCCATATTTGGGGTCGGGAAGGAATTTTCTTCTGGGTCAGATGGGCAGAGACATTGAGCTTTTTTGCCTTTCTCTGCAGCATGGGGCACAAGTTATGTGCAGATCTAAACTAGTGTAAATGGTGGATTCTCTGTAACTTGAAGTCTTTAAACCATGATTTGAGGACTTCAGTAACTGAACCAGAGGTTAGGGGTCTATTACCGGAGTGGGTGGGCGAGGTTCTGTGACCTGCAATATGCAGGAGGTCAGACTAGATGATCATGACGGTCCCTTCTGACTTTAAAGTCTATGAGTCTATGAGTAACTGATAGGTCTCATAATGTAACTGTAAATGGGGGTTCATTGTTGAATGGTGTGTTTCCAATGGGGTCCCACAGAGATTGGTTGTTGGTCCTACACCATTTAATATTTTTATCAATGACATAAAAAAAACATAAAATCATCACTGATAAAGTTTGCAGATGACAAAAAAATTGGAGTAGTAGATAATGAAGAGGACAAGTCCCTGCTTCAGAGAGATATGGTGTAAATTTTTAATGGTGAGAATAATTAACCATGGAATAATTTACCAAATGTCATGGTGCATCACTGACGATTTTAAAATCAACATTGGATTTTTTCCTAAAAACTATGCTATAGGAATTATTTTGAGGAAGTTCTATGGAGGACAGATTAAATGATCACAGTGGTATATTACAAACAATCTATTACTACCTGAAGCCAAACTGACTAGAGTAAAAAAAAAGTGGATGATTTCAGATGCTGTTAGAGCCAGCCCACTACTTCCTAATAACCTTGATAGAAAGTGAAAGCAAAGGCTGGGAAGTAATTTTCATTACCAATAACATCAGATGACAGTTTCTTGAGCATAGTCTGGACCTTAGCAATTTAAGGATTGCCAGTAGTTTGTTCTCTACAGTAGTTGGCACTTGATAGTGCCCACTCTGGTTGAGGTTACAAAACAGTTTAATTTCTAGCCATTTGCTTTCTCCTACTTATAGCTAAGGTATTATATGTCTGTGACTTTTCCTGGATAAAAAACAAGGGCCAAGATTATTACTATAGGTGTAAACTCCATCCACTTTAATACAGTTATGCTGATTTACACCATCTGTGATTCTGGACTCATATAATCTATGTATGAGAAATATCTTAACATCTACTGGTAGCATTTTCTGTCTGCTGAAATTAAGTGATCCCATTCCGGAGTCTCTTATGAACACTGGCCACTAGACTGAAATAGGGATGGTTTGTCCAAATGGGTAGACATGTAAGCGAAATACAAGTTTTATATTAATAACAGCAAATATCAATAGAGAATAATGGAGATTAACAGTACCATTCAGTGAAAAGTCCAGTGGTGCAGGGTATAGTGTGGTGGTTCCTGCAGACATTAATTTACTTCCATACTCTATGAAGCACACTTCATAATTCACACAACACTAGTTAGAAATGTCTTAGGCTAGGTCTACACTACAGCGGTGTTCCGACCTAAGATACGCAACTTCAGCTACGTGAATACCGTAGCTGAAGTTGCGTATTTTAGGTCGGCTTACCTGGTGGTGAGGACGGGGGAAAGCCGACCGCTGCCGCGCTGCCGCCGACTCCACTGCCGCCTCTTGTCGAGGTGGATTTCCGGAGTCGACGGCAGAGCGATCAGGGATCGATTTTACCGCGTCCTCACGAGACGCAGTAAGTCGATCCCTGATAAACCGATTGCTACCCGCCGGATCGGCGGGTAGTGAAGACGTAGCCTTACAATGCTTTACTCCTCAACCCAAATCTGATAAAGCCCTGGAATTCACTAGATCTGAAGATTAACAGTCAGTCTGGAAGAGTGAGATTTCCAGACCTGCTGAAGCCTGTGACAGATTTCAGCTACAGCTGGTAGGGAAATTATTGACAAAATAGTTGTTTGCTGGAAAATGCCGATTCATGGAAACAAAAATTTGTCCTGTGAAAGGATCTGTTTAATTGAAACTTTCATCAGGAAAGGAGTCTCCTGTCCATGTTAGAATTTATGGTAAAAAATCAAAGACATACCAGAATAATCAATAGCCTGGTGGTTAGGACATGCTATTTATTAGGCCAGAGAGAGAAAGCAAGCATGTATGAGAGAAAGTGGCCACAGAGCTCAGTGGTTTATGCACTCAGCTGTAGTGTGGGAAAGGTGGACTCAGTTCTCTGCTCTTCAATTATTTATACAAAGCAGAACAACTGAAACAGAGATCCATCCCAAAGCCCTCACCTGTCTGATTCAGATCCATCTCCCACCTCCTTCCAGGTGAATGCCCTAACCACTTGGCAATTGGCTATTCTGGGCTGTGTATCTGTTTCTGCTTTTTCATTAAAGAACTTTGGAAGGTCTCAGTTTCATCTGATGTACAATAAGAAATATTTTGAAAGCTTAGGAAAGCCATTGCCTGCCCAGCTCTAATTTCAGCAAGGATAGGTGGATCTACAGTATATCTACACTGCAGCTGGGAGCAAGCTTCTGAGCCTGTGCAGACAGACTTGTGCTAGTGGGGCTCAAATTAACATGCTAAAAGTAGCTGTGTGGACTTCGGCTGGAGCTTGGGCTCGCAAGCCTAGGGGTTCAGGTGGTCTTGAGAATCCAAGCTCCAGGCCAAGTTACTTTCCTGGTTGGGAGGTTTGCTCCCAGCTGCAGTACCGACATACCCTTAAGGGCCAGAAAGAAAGAGTAGGGTGTATGCTTCTATCCATTCTTCAAATGTAAAAAAGTTTCCAGATTTGATGCAATGCATGATTTGTGTAAAAGTTCGGGATGGTCCAGTGTTGTTGTTTTTTCCCCTAAAATGGTTCACTTACCTTTAAAATGAATCCTTAATATGGATTTAGACTAGATTTGTACTTTTATGGACATATATTTATTATGGGTCAAAGCCTAGTCCTATGGAAGTCAATGGAAAAAAATCATATTGATTTCAGTGAAACCAAGGATTTGTCTAATGGAACTAATTACATTTTCATAGTATAAGACCATATTCAGATGTGTTAACATGCTACGCATATGTCACGAGAGAGCTGGAAAGCCATTAGCTTATCTGAACATTATATTACTTGTAAGTGCTGAAATATATAAATATGAAATTATTTATGCTGAGTATCGAGTTAGCTGAAGTAAGAGCAGCCCAATCAAGCCACAACATTTATAATACCCATTATGGATTGGTCAATCTCACTATAATTGTGTAGTATTTGTTTTATTGTAGTGCATAGACGTTGCAAAAACACATTGTAAAAGGAATTGCCTGACCCAAAGAACTTACAGTACAAACAAAGGCTGATAAGAGAAACCCAGAGACAATGTGACCTGACCAACATTATGTGGCAGGTTGGTGGCAGAGCCAGAAATAGAACCCAGATCACCTAAGTTACAGTCTAGGTCAGAGCTTATCCATTAGCCCACACTGCTTCTAAAGGAAAAACTTACTTCTTCTTCCTCTGAAGTAACAGTGTGAAGTATCTTGCATTTGTTTGCAGTTTGAGAATGAGCCATCATATCACGTGAGTTCTATTGTGTAACCATCACATAACTTCTATACAATGTGGTTATTCTATAAGAGTTGGTAACCCTTTTTTAAAAGTCTGTTTAAAAAAAACCAGATATACGATTTTTAATTTTGGATCTGTAATAAAGTCAGTTCTTGGCTGCAAGCAGTATTAAGATTTAAAATAGGAAATATTTTGAAGGAAATGGAGCTGCACCCATCCCCCGGGTGATTAAATGTGGGTTTTTTGCTAAACTTCCTACATTCATCTCATTGTTTCAGGGAGTTCTAACTGCAAGCTTTTATAATAAGTATTTCAATTTGTCTTACTTTGGAGCTATGTAATGATATGCACAAGGCTTTAAAATAAATTGTTCAGATTATAAGGAAAGTCCATCTCTCACATCCAGATCAGAGTGCACATTAATAATTGTTCAGACTAAGAAATAACACATATGGTATAGTGGATGTCTTAGGGAACTTGTCATGTGGTATTAAGCCTCTCCTTTTTTTTAGAGCATCAGTTCAAATACAGCTCAGATTGGTAGTCAATAAAATTCATAACCAAATACAGTAAAAGCTTTGTTATCTGGCATGTTGGGGGAATGGGGGGTGCTGGTTAGTCAAAAATTCTGGTTAACTAAGAGTTATACTTACCAATGGAGGGAGGGAGCTTGGGTGTGGGAGGGGGCTTGGGGCAGAGGGTTGGGGCATGGGAGGGGTTTCAGGGTGCCGGATCTGGGCGGCACTCACCTTGGGCAGTTCCCAGCAAGTGGTGACATGTCCCTGCTGCTTCTAGGCGGAGATCCAGCCGCTCCCACAGCTCCCATTGTCCAAGATCCCCAGCCAATGGTAGCTGTGGAGCCAGCACTTGGGGTGGGGCGCGGGCAGTGCACGGAGCCCCTGTGGCCATTCCTCCACCTAGAAGCATCAGGGACATGTCACCGCTGGCAGGGAGCTGCCCGAGGTGAGTGCAGCCCGGATCCAGCACCCTGAAATGCCAGTTTCTAGGGCTTTCCGGTTGGTAAAATGCTGGATAACACAGCTTTTACTGTAATAGTTTGTTCATTTAAAATGAGTTGGTTATTTCAGTCCTTTTCTTAGAAGACAGGCATCCAAATAAGGGACAATGTTTTCATAAATGTCATTAATTGACTAAATCTAGAACTCTCAACAGAGAGGCTAACACCTAGTGGATACTGAGGATAAACTAGCCTTTGACTCATGAAGATACTTTGCAGGCTGGGATCACTGAGATGCTTTAGCGGACAGTATGGAGGAAGCTTACAATACTGCTATCCAGACTGTGTCTCTTCAGTGTATCACCAGAGGTCTCTACAGCTATGTTAAATTAATTCAATAGTAAATACAAACAATCCCCGACCCACCCCGCCCACACACACACACTTGGTAATATATAAACTAGGTTCAGCACTCACTTTTTTTGGGTGCCTAATTCCCTTCAGATCCTTTGAAAAGTCCAGCATTAATATGTTTTCTACTTTTTATGCCACCTATTAACTATATAATATATAGTATTCACCATTCAAGATGGTATTCACCCAAGAGTTCTGAAGGAACTCAAATATGAAATTGCAGAACAACTAACTATGGTATGTAAACTATCACTTAAATCAGTGTCTGTAACAGATGGCTGGAGCATAACTAAAGTGATGCCAATTTTTAAAAAGGCTCCAGAGGCGAGGCAATTCCAGACTGGTAAGCCTAACTTCAGTATCAGATTGGTTAAAACTATAGTAAAGAATAGAATTATCAGACCCATAGATGAACAAGATTTGTTGGGGAAGAGTCAACGTGGCTTCTGTAAAGGGAAATCATGCCTCACCAATCTCTAAAAATTCCTGAGGGTGTAAACAAACATGTGGACAGAGGTGATCCAGTGGATATAGTGCACTTAGACTTTCAGAAAGCTTTTGACAAGGTCCCTCACCAAAGGCAGTCATGGGATCAGAGGGATAATTCTCTCATGGACCAGTTATTAAAAGATAGGAAACAAAAGGTAGCAATAAATGGTCCACTTTCAGAATGAAAAGAAGTAAAGAGAAGTGTCCCCCAATGATCTGTACTGAGTCCAGTGATGTTCAACATATTCATAAATTATCTATAAAAAGGGTAAACAATGAGGTGGCAAAGTTGAAGACAATACAAAATTACTCAAGGCAGTTAAATGCAAGGCAGACTTTAAAGAATTACAAAGGGATCTTGCAAAACTGGGTGACTGGGCAACAAAATGGCAGATGAAATTCAGTGCTGATAAATGCAAAGTAATGAACATTGGAAAACATAATCCCAACAGCACATACAAAATGTTGGGGTCTAAATTAGCTGTTACCACTCAAGAAAAAGATCTTGGAGTCATTGTGGATAGTTCTCTGAAAACATCTCCTCAATGTGAAGCAGCTGTCAAAAAAGCTAACAGAATGTTCGGAACCATTAGAAAAGAGAGAGATAATAAGACAGTAAATATCATAATGCCATTATAAAAATCCATGGTACGCCCACTCCTTGAATACTGCATGCAGTTCTGGTTACCTCATCTCAAAAAAGATATATTAGAAATGGAAAAGGTAGAGAGAAGGGCAACAAAAATGATTAGGGGCATGTAACTGCTTCCATATAAGGAGGGATTATAAAGACCGGGACTGTTCAGCTTGGAAAATAGATGATTGAAGCGGGGATATGACAGAGATCTATGAACTCATGAATGGTGTGGAGAAAGTGAATAAGGAAGTGTTATTTAAACCTGCACATAACACAAGAACCAGGGGTCATCCAATGAGATTAATAGGCAGCAGATTTAAAAAAAAAAAAAAAAAAGGACATACTTCATCACACAAGGCACAGTCAACCTGTGGAACTCCTTGCCAGGGAATGTTGCGAAGGCCAAAAGTTTAACTGGGTTCAAAAACGTAATAGAGAAGTTGATGGAGGATAGGTCATCAGTGGCTATTAGCCAATACGGTCATGGATGCAACCCCATGCTCTGGGAGTCCCTAAGTCTCTGACTGTCAGATGCTGGGACTGGACAACAGAGGACAAATCCCTTGATAAATGCTTTGTACTATTCATTCCCTCTGAAATATCTGGCATTGGCCACTCTTGGAAGATAGGATACTGGGCTGGATGGACTATTGATCTGACCCAGTATAGCCATTCTAATTTTCTTAATATTTACAATATAATATGAATGCATCAGCTGCAGCTTCATAGTTAAAGTTGAGCTAAATTTTGCACTTTTATATGTATTGATATAGTGCCAGCAATGTGCTAAGCACTTTGCAATAAATCTGGAATCAAAGGGCCTGATCTAATGACTATTGAAGTCAATGGGGAATCTTTCTATTGATTTCAGTGGGTGATGGATTGAAACCAAAGACCTTGCCCTGAAGATCTTATAGATTAAATAAAATAAAGTATTTAATCAAAGAGTATCCAATAACAACAGAAAAGACTTCAGAAACTGATTTATTGATTAGATTTTCACTTTGCCATTTGGTCTAAGTATGATCTATAAATAATTACTTTAAAATGTTTATCAGGGAATAAATGTCCCTGCCCCTTTATTCTTGCTCTTTTCCCTATAGATATATATAAACAAACAAAAAATCCTCTCTCTGTAATATTCTTTTCTGTTTCGGCAAAATTTTCCTGGACAAGTTGAAGAACATTGATGGGATAATGTGATGGGGGACGCATTCCCACTGTTTGTGTTGTATTTGTTTTGTAGAAACAATAAAGTTTGTAATTTTCAAGGCTGTCAATTTGTCATTTTTCACATCCTGTACATTCAACTAAATATTTAAAAACAAAAGTAAGGAATATTATTTTCCCCATTTATTCACAAAGTTTCCCAGTAATTTCCCAGTGTTCCCAGGAGGATTGCATCATTTCCTCTCCCTGTTACACCACCACCCATACGTTTTCTACTGAGTTTAAGCACTGCTGTCACATTGATTTAGCAGGCAAATCATGTTATTGCAAGCAAAAGCTACACTTTGAACTCAAGTTTTATTTTTACAGCCAAAATGAGTTAAACTGCACCTGCACAAAGGATTTTTTCCCCTTTGTTTTGTGAAACTGGCCAAAAGCCAAAGATTGTGTGGTTTCTGTATGTACAGATTTTTCCACACACCTTTTTCCAGCAGCACTACTTGCTTCAATGGTTTGTACGTTTCCCTCTGGTAGGTCACAATTAAAAACATGTTAGTACTCATAATTGCCACACCTAGCGTTAATATGCTATGTTTTGACATGGCTGACATAGCTAAATATGTTGTTTATAGTGTTGTTATACGTGCTTTGGTCCCAGGATATGAGAAAGATAAGAAGGGTGAGATAATATCTTTTACTGGACCAACTTCTGCTACTGAAAGAGACAAGCTTTCAAACTCCACAGAGCTCTTCTTCAGGTCCAAGAAAGGTAAACAGCGTATCACACATGTTACAAGAAACCATTCAAAATGAATTGGGCAATTAACATCGTCTGCAGTCATAGAACAAAGGAGAGTTAGTTAGTTACACATAGTTGTAATGAGACATAAATTTATGTTCCCAGGCTCATCTTTTGAAGATTTTGTGCAGGTTTCCTCTGAGGATGAGGACTGAGAGGTCTGAAAATTGTTCACCCACAGGCGATAGTTTACTTTGTCTTTTATCATTTTTCAGTGTGAGTTCATTCAGGAGTGTAGTGATTGCCTTAGTTTTACCCACATAAGTTGTTATTGGGGCATTTGTTAAACTGGATGTGGCATATCACATATAGGCTTGAAAGCTTGTCTCTCTCACCAAAGAAGTTGGTCCAATAAAAGATATTACTTCACCCACCTTGTCTTTCTCATACCCAAATATGACATAGTGATCAATGGCAGTATTTTTTGAGCTTATCTGATAATGCTGATTGACAATGGATGCCTCAAGTAACGGATAACGATATACAAAGACTTTCACAATTACAGCACCAGATCAAGCTCAAGTCAGTGATTAGGAACATCTGGACATAGGAAATGCCATGCTGAATCAGACAATGGTCCACCTAGTCCACTCTCATGTCTCCAACAGTGGTCAGTGCCAGATGCTTCAGAAGAAAGTGTAACAAACCCTGAAGTAGGTAGTTGTGGAATTGACTTTACTATTAGATAAATGAAGGACACTGACAAAGTTGTGTGGGGGATTCTGGCTTACACTCTGCTGTACAGACTATACCCATTCTCAGAATAAACAATGGATTCTCAATTGGTATCAGTCAATGCCCACCACAGCTATCATCTCAGCACCTTTCAGAACAACTATGTTCATTCAAAAATACAATAACACTAGCACTACAGTGGGAGGTCTGTCTATCTGCGGCATACAAAGATTCAAATCTAGTAGATTGTCTGTCTATTTTTCTACTTTAAATGGCTTTTCTTTGGTTAATTAGTGCTCTGAGCAGATTTTTTTTTTCCTGTGGAGGGATTAGCAGAATTCCAATGTTGAAATGTTCTAATTGTAAATTTGTGTGATTGAGGAAGATTATAATGATTGTGAAATGTACAAGGGTTTTTTGCTTGAGCAAAGTGGAGAAAATGGTTCTTTGTATTTAATTAAAATCTATGCAATATCTAGCATTGAACCAATATTAGACAACATCCAATGCAGTTGTTTAGCATATTTAAATAGTAAGTGGCCCTGATCCTCCTCTCTGGCTGAGCTCTGTTCAGGGCAGGATCTGAAAGGGCAGGCTGTATGCCAATCTTGCACTCACCGACCTCCAGAGCAGTTGCAGGGCAGCTCAGTCTCCAAGGAAAGTTAGAGCAGCCCTCAGGTTGAAAAGTCTTCCATAGTATTCTTATGCCCACATGGGATTCATGAAGCATAGCAAGCCCTGGCCAGGATCCTTCCCTCCTTCTCTTCACACATCCCTGACATGATCTATTCACACAGGGAAATTGTTTTCAATGTGAAAAAGGTGTGAGTTCAGTAATTCAAGGTAAATTACTAGAGAAGACAAGGTAGTTGGTAGTTTTCATGAGTTAGCTCCCACTAGACTTTAAATCAACATACTAATGCATGTGAAAGCTACAAACTGCCTTGTCTTCTCTTTGAATTTAATTCAAGTTAGCTAACTGGGGTCAAGAACACACTTTTCTTCACCACACTGAATACAATGATGAGAAAATAGAGCAGGCTATGCTGCCTTTACACTGGCCAGAGGTTTTTCAACACCGCAGGAATCAATAGCTATTTAGAAAAGATGTATGGCCCTTTTGTACACCTGGTGCTGTGAACTGTAGCATTGGCCAAATCCTCAATCACTATAACTCCATCTTTTTCAATGTTATACAAATTTATACCAAGTGAAGACCTGGCCTTCTGAGCAACAGCTTTCCCTCTCCCTGCATACTGTGTAGTCATTTTCACCTGTGCAAAGTGACTGCAAAATATAATAAAAATCCTACCAAATCAGAATGGTAATACACTAATTTTGTAAGACAGTGGACAATCAAGTCCATTGTATTTTCTAATTTCTGGACTATTGAGACTGGGGCCATGTCTATACTACAAACTTTTGCTGACCCAAGTTACATCAGCATAAAGCTGCCACAGTTACTGTATCACTTGTGTGTTTGCATACTTAACATCTTGAATTGGTGCTGCACGTACTCACCAGAACTACTTGTGTGGTACACCATGGGGATGTATCCCAGCGTGCAACTCATCACAGTCCAGTGCATTGTTTGGGAAGTTTTGGCAGTGCATGGAGAGACAGAATCAAGTCTTGCAGAGGTGTCTGGGAGCAAGAGGTCAACTTTCCAGCATTCAACTTTCTCCATCCAATAATGTTACCCATATCCATAATTTTCGCAACTTTAAAAAAAAACAACCCATGAACCTGAGTGGCTCTCCTTGCCATGCTCTCTGACAGAAGCCTGGAACAGCTCTGCACTATTGTCATGAATATTGCAACCACAGGATGCACAATCCTCCAGTATTTGCAGAGCTGCAGAGGAACCACATGAGCAGAGAACCTCATGATTTTTTGGAGGACAGATTGCTGTGGGACATAGGTTGTTGGTGGCATTCATGGAGCAGCTGCAAATGGTGGAACACTGTTTCTTGGCCCAAGAAATGAGCTGATGGGATCATATCACAATGGAGGTTTGGGATGACGACCAGTGGTTGTAGAACTTTCAGATGTGAAAGGCCCAGCTCGCCCAAACCCTCCAGCACAGAGACACCAGAATGGAAGCTGCACTGACAGTAGAGAAGCAAGTGGTGATCACACTGTAGAAACTTGCATAAGGCAATTTTATGGTTTGCTGTATTCCTAAGGGCAACTAATCATCAACAGGATCCTTTCCCTGCTATCTCTCTGCTTTGACCGCAGTGGTTTTCAATGGACTGGGTTCTCAGTTACTAACTGGTGATGCCTCTACCTGATTGTTTAATGTATTCAGGAAACCTACCATACCTCCCTATGTAGTTTTGATTATCCCTGACTTGGGACTTATCCCTATGACTAGTCTGATACCTTATACACATATTCTTCTGACATCTCTGTAATGTATGAACCAACAATCAATGTACACTTTATTGGCAAGAGTAAATATAGAGGAAGTATACTTCATAAATTAGGTTCCTAATCTTTGAGCTAAAGGAGATATTCCATTGGTATTGAGGGCTACAATAACAGACCTAAAGAATACCATATTCACAAACACAGGTCTGACTTTCCATACAGTAGAGGGCAGGGATATCTACACACTATCTACCAAGAACTTCTGCTTCTAAAAATGGGTAAATGTATAAAGAGTAACAATATCAGATTCTTGTGTGTAATATGTTTCATAGCCTGTAGATTAGGAACTGAGTACAGACTAGTATGAATAAGAATTCATCCAAACCTCTCTCCCAGAGTTCAATTTACCTGACCCTTAAATGGTTTTTGGTTTTAAAAATATTTGATTCAGGGATTTTGTTTTTAGTTTTGTTCTTTTTCATATTTTTGTATGCCTTTGAATGTCCTGGTTTCTATCAAGACTGGAAACATAAATAATGTAATAACAAAAAGCAAAGCTAATACATCATAGTATTTTGGACTTGAGTGAAAATGTGCAGCACTGGCATTTTCATAAGAAAATTTTCTCATGAGATTTCAGGCAAACACCTTATGATAGAGCAAATTTTGGATAAGACTTTGAATTTCTGGAAGCTTATTCAAATTGAACAAAATCTTTGGAGATTTGCCCCTTCCCCTCTGCTTCACCACAGCTCTGAATTCAGTCAAAACAGACCATGAAAATGAGAGCTGATATTAAATAATAACAGGAGAATTTGATTTAGGAAAATAATGCAATGTCTTAACAATCTTAGATATTTTCATGTTTGTAGATTTTTTAATTGTAAAAAGAGGGGAAAAGTAGAGTTTTGAAATTAAGCTTTGGTGGCTCACTGACCATGATTAGTCAGCACAGGCAGTTTTAATTGACTGCTTGTGGAACAGAAATAGCACTGGGCCTCAGAAGTCAAATTAGAGTGGTCCCAGACTGCACTGTACGCAGTTTACTGGGTCACACCAAAAAAACTTCATTAGTGATATAACATGTCAAAATTAGTCACTTAAGAATGTAAACAGCTCTAGAAACAGGAATGAGCAGGCCTCCAGCCATCTGCTTTGTGTGTTTGTCCCGCTTTTTCACTGTAGACATGGATTTTTGTTCCCTCAGCCAGATGATTGTCGTCTTAGATTCAGCTGAGTGTCCCGAAGTAGCAGAGAGCTGGAGATGTCAACAGATTGCTATGCCTTCCGGTGGGGGCTCAGAGCCCTGGGCTCAGCAGGGAGGAGCAACATCAACAGCTGGTGCATCCCAGGACCTCTCTTCCATCTTCTCTTTTCATTTTTTGCTACAGATGTGAGAAGCTAACGGTCTTGTCATTATTAGCAAAGGCACCCTGGTGCAACTCTACATTCCTTTTAACTCAGCTCAGTGACTAATTTCTCTCTCTCTCTCCCCCTCACATTCCCACCCCCTTCCCCTGCTATTCTGACACATTGACCATGATTTTGGAATTTGATTTATAGTTTCTTTTCTTCATAAGAAATTATGATAATTTCCTTTTGGAATTCTTGTTGTCACTCATTCTGCAGTAGCTGAATTTTACGAGCTTGATTTTCCATTCCATTAACCCAGATGTACGCTGGTATAACTGTATTAAAGCAAATTAAGTTATATTGGTGTAAAACTGATGTAAAACAGTGGAGAAGAAGGACCTATATGTTTTTTTTTAAAGGGTGAAAATACACATTAAGAAGATAAAATTTCAGCACAAATCAGGAAAGTATGAGGCAGCCACCAACCAACCAGCCAACCAGAAAACAAACTAATAAACCCCAAAACGCTTAATCAAAAGAAAATGTTAACAAATCTCTGAACAGCAGCACCACTTTCAATTGCCAGTTTGTATAAAAGAGCCAGTAGGGGATTAGACAATTGCTGCATGAAGAATAAACCAGTGGCTTCCGATAATTTGGTGCTCAGCTGATAGCAAGCAATTTAATTAAACTGGTTGCTTTTGCATTTGTGAACCCTAATGGAATATAAGAGTTTGGGGAGCAGTAGAAAGGGAGGAGCTGAAGAATAAAAATAAACACAAATATATGAAGCTTTTCTCTCTGCATTAAATCCATAGCATTTCAATATAACATTATTCCAATTGAAATAAGTATAAACAAAAAAGTATTGGATTTCTTAGAACAGTGGGTTTTAGGGAGAAATCAGTTTAGTTTTATCAGAAAAATAAGGACTAGCTAGCATCAGCCTTGCTTTGGAGATGATGGGGATCTTCATCACCCCACAGAAAAATCAAGGAGAAAGGGATTGTGTGTCAAAGATGCACAATCCCCTTTTAAGCTCCCACATGCTCCTGTCGCTCTCCACAAGCCAGTATGTAGAACACAAGGGCAGATTAAATTTATTGTTGAAATATGAAATCTTGCATACATTGATGGAAATAATATGAACTATATACCTTACTGGCTTTTTAAACCTGGGTAAGCTGCCCTAGTGCAAATCAAGCCACACCAGTGTAAATTGTGTCTACAACAGGATTTTGCATTGGTGCAGCTGTATTGATGGATACAATCCAGTATACAAAAGACCCTTTCTCATACTCCTAATAAAAGTGGACATGCAGTGAAACTGGAAGGCAGCACATTGATAAAGGGAAACTTTTTTACACAGCGCATAATTAACCTATGGAAATAACTGGCACAAGATATCACTGAATCCAAGAATTGATTCGTATTCAAAGAAGGAAATGGAAAATGGGATTATCCACAATTATATTAGAAATATAATGGAATTAAGCCCGAATGCTTCAGAACATATACCAGTCAATAACTGATGGGCAAAAAATTTTCATGCAAAACTTTTTTCTGTCAAAAAGTCAGATTTGGATCTCCCAAAACAAGTCACAAATTTGGGTCAATGTCATTTAAATGTTTTGTTAAAGAAAGAAAGAAAGAAAGAAAGAAAGAGTCAAAACAGTTCATTTCAACATTTCTGAAAAAAATCAACTTTTTGTTTCATAAAGACATTTAATTTTGGAATGTGCCACAACTTTATTTAAAAGCCACTTAAAATATTTAAAAAAAAGACTCAAAATCAAAACAAAACCTTTTGACTGACCCATAACAAAACTTTCAGTTTTTTGGACCTGCCTCTGAACTGAACATTCAGTTATTCACACAGCCCTACATTTGAAATGCTGTCACAAGTAAAATCTACCCCATGCAAAGGACAAGCACAAAGCTTACACACCATTTAAGTCTCAACTAAGGGCTAGATTCAGAAAGGTACTTAGGTGCCTAACTGCCACTTTAGGTGCCTAAGTCCACCATTAGGCACCACTTACATTCACACAACCCTGCTCACTTGCTGCCTAACACTGCAGATGCTTAAAGTTCCTAGGCAGATGCTTAAAGTTCCTATGTTTCCACCGGTTAAGTCCCTTAAGTGCCTAAATGTTTGTTGTTGAGTATGTGCACAGCCTCCTCTGTCCTGGCACTACCCCACCAAGCCAATCAGCACCTAACTCACACCTAGGCCCCAGTGGGATTCACAACCGAGGCATTCCCCTAACTCTCTCTCCTGTGGGGCATGCATATTCCCTCACAAAAGACATATAGAGGAGGAGGAGGTGATGGTGCCACCTCCCCCCTTTTATGCTTTTACTTAGCTCAATGATTAGAGCACTCACCCAGGAATGTGGGGTGCCTAGGTTCAACTCCCCACTCTTTTCCTGATGTGGATCAGGGACTTAAAAACAGGACACCAACCTCCCACATAAGTGCCCTGACCACTGGGCTATTGGGTTAAAGGAGGCACCCCCACTCCCCATTTCCTACTTCTTGTTCTCTTACTTCTTGAGAAAGGGCTCACATGGTTTAGGAACCTAACTTCATGGGGCTGTGAATCCTGATTGGAAATAGATGCCTCCTTCCAACCAAACTCCCTTTAAGGATAAAGGTTTAGGCCACCCCACACCTCAACGTTTCTTATTGGCTGGCTAAGGCAGCTCCCTGCTCAGCATTCTGGCTTCTGTGCCTTTTTAGGCATCTAATTCTTCCCATATATTGTATAGGGAACCTGAGCTTCTAACTCAGGGCTGCAGATTCCACTAGGCAGCAGGGAACTTAAAAGTTAAGCCTTGCAACACCTAACTCCCTCTTGTGAATCTAGCCCGAAATGTCCAAAACAAGTAAGTGGCCTTTGTGCCAGCCTTCTATACAGGGTGAGTTTCACCCAGAGACAATACAGTTATTCATGATTATGAACAAATTGTTTGTATCTTTTAAAGCAGTTCTTATTCTTGAGGCTAGTGACCTCTAGGCAAACTCGATCTACAATGATACTGAGAGAGATTAAAAAGGCTTACTCCTTACAAAGTAAGATATTTACATTCCCTTTCTGAATTCACCATAAATTCCCCAATTAAACTGTTTTCTGGCTTCCACTGCCACTTAGCAGGCGTGATTTTTCTGAGGGAACATATTAGGGTAACCAGATGTCCCAATTTTATAGGGATAGTCCCAATATTCAGGGCTTTTTCTTATATAGGTGCCTATTACCCCCCACCTCCTGTCCTGATTTTTCACACTTGCTATCTGATGACCCTAGAACATTTAAGCGACACAGAATCTGACCATACAGGAATCCTTGGGCTATATTTTCCCCCAATTACTCCTTAATAAGCCAATGGAAAGAGAAGAAGGAATGAATACCACATACTACTGAAAATGTAGGGGGAATTTAAGTAGGCAGAAATGAATTACCCAAATTATATATGTAATTTATTAATATTAACATGATTTGTCTTAAAACTGCCATCTACAGCTATAACCACTTACACATTATATAGAGAAACACATACAGAAATATCAATGGATCAGTATCTGAAAACAATCCTACTTCAGCCCCATACAAATAAAATTTTACCCTCTCCATCCACTCATGCTGCATTTCAACCTACCCCCACAGAGAAAGCCTGGGGAAAGAACTGGACTTTACAGCATGTCCTGAATGAATGACTTCATTTTCATCCATCCCCAGAAGAAGATAATTGAAAAACACAGGAAGCTCAATCTTCTTAACATATTTAGATCTAACCTAAGAATTGTAAGGATTATACATTCCTTATTATTTAGTGTTCCTCATTATATTATTGGTGTAGCATAGAGTCACAGAGTTTGAGGCCAGAAAGGACCATCAGATCATCTAGTATGACCTCCTGTATACCACCATCAGAACCAAATTCCCAATGTTAGCACTCAAGCCATCTTCCCTCCCATTTCATTTATCAAAGGTCATCTATATCTATACCATTGTGACATTAAGCCAAGGAAAAGAGTACATATGGACAACTGTGTTAATAGCAAAGTGGTCTCTAAATTGATCAGTATTCTTCCTCAGAGAAATCTAGAATTAAAAAGGATCAAATAGCCTTTAATGGCAGAAAAATAAAATTGGTCCTACTTTTCAATGTGAAAAGCATTCCCCAACCTCAAAATGGAAGCTACTACATAAGAAAGATATAACCACCCATCTTCAACTGCGGATGAAAAAAAACCCAAGGTCCACACTGAGGCTAACTTTGGGCCTGGTCCAACTCCCATAAAAATCAGTTGAAAGATTCCCAGGGACTTCATTGGAAGTTGGATTATGCCCTAAGTGTGTGGAACAAGAAGTAGCGCCATGGTTATCACAGAGGACATGAGATCTTGAACTATATCACAACAGCCATCATTCCCACAGGCAGATATTAAGCTGTTTCTTTTTGACTTGTGTTTTCTTTCCTATTCAAAAATTCCAGCTATGAAAATAAGCTCATTACTTTTTTTATACTCTTGGTAGTAACATTAAAGAGGTATGGCACCACAACTTCAGTCAGACCTTCCAAATTATATATACCCCAATGATTAAGGAAATAAGCTCTGATAAAACAGCATACAGTTTAGAAAACAGCATTGCCATTGTATTTATGACAGAGAAAAGGAAGTGTGTTGCCTGTTAGTTTACAGAACTTCAGCTAATGCAAAGCACTGTAACGGTATTTGTAAAACTGAACAGTTTTGTATATATTTTGTCTACTTTCTTCTTACATTTTATCTTTCTGAATGAAGCATTTTCTCAGTATTTATTTTATATATGCACAAATAACAATCAGCCTGGGAATAAAGATGCACCAGCAGTAGTAGCAGAAAGATTTGTGCAGTCTTTACAGGGGAAGATCATGCCACAAATTTACTATGCTGAATCAGATTAAATTGCTGAAATCAAGTAGAAGTATGCTTCTGTCCAAAACAATCATGTCCTAGTGACAGCTCCATTATATTATAAAGCAAAAGTGGGAGTCTCATGCACTGTGATGCAAATCACAGAACTATTTAAGTAAGACTTCAGGGTAGTAAATTACAATCTTATTTAAACTGTGATCTTTCTTGTAAGACAGAAATGAGTTAGAGTGCTTCTGAGGCTTAGATTTTCTTTGTTCTTGAAAGTTTGGAGGGTTGTTTCTTTTTCTTTTGAGTAGCATAATGCTCTTATCTTAACTGTAATGTGCCACTTGTCACAGTACAAAGTGTTAGGAGTTAGTTTTAACCTCTTGAAGAAAGAGGCTGGATGCTTTCCATCTGCATAAATGATTTGCAAAAGTCCAAAACTGTGCAGTGGCCAGTGCAGCAAATGTATGGCCAGATTCTTGATAATGATCTAGACCCTTTGCACCACTCAAACAGTGTTTCAATTTGGGCTGTAAGTGGCAGGCAGTAGTGTGAGGTACATCTTGACTTGCACAGTCTAGGTAAAAGGAATAGCCTTAAGTCCATAGAAGGAAAAAGGGCATGGTATAGCGAAGTCCATGATTTTCTCACCTCCTTGCTCAGGCAGAGACTTCTGAGGAGGCCAAAAGCAGAGAGTCTCTCTTCTGTTCTTTTGCCTGGAGTTTTCCTCAAAATTCCTGCCAAGTAGATTACTGGATCTTGAGTCCCCGTATCAACAGCAGAAACTGCAGAGAATAAGCTGACTGTTCCATTGCCCTTGTAACTCCCCTAAGTGTTGCCTCTTCTCATCCTTTTACTTACTTTCCCCTCATGGTAAAGTCTTTGACTTTTGATTGGTTCAAAAATTCTCAGAGGACCTTTCCCAGCTTCCTCACTGGGAAAAGCCAGAGATTCATGCAGAAGAGTGGACAGTTTCTGTCTTGGTATTAATGTTGCAAGTAAGCCTGTATTTACAAGAACACCTCCCTCCTGCCTCATACTCACCCCAACCCCATCTTGCAATCACTGAAGAGAAAAATCTTCCCAGGGCTCTGCTTGGAGAAGTTATATTAGAAAAGTATTTCATGTTTTTTAATGTGATTTGACAGCTGGAAACGAGAAGAAGGAGTCATTTATCTGTCATTTCTACAAGGATTGTTAGCAAATGCTTCATAGAGTACAGCTTGGAGACCTCTGTCTTATATGACTCATGCTTTTCTTTCCTTACCTCAATTTTTCTAACGATGATAAAATGTACTGAAATAATATCTCAATTAAATGATAAAAAAATCCTTTTTTAACTTGTAGCTTGGAGTCTCATTTTTAAAAGAGGGCAGTGATGAGTTATAAATCATTGAAGATCTATTTAAAAATATTAGCATTTTACTTTGTTTTGGGCTCATGTCAACTCTTTTTCTCCCTAGTTATAAAATGAAGACCCTCCCCTTGCTCATGAGGTCAAAGGCAAGAAGAGGAGAGGAAATTAGCTTAGTCTCATTATCCTTACTCCCCCAAACACCTCACAAACTAAGGAACACAATGCCCATGCCTTCAAACAGGAAAGAAAGAGAGTCAGAAAGGGCTGCAAGGGCTTGTAAGATTTCCCTCCCAAATGTAGCACAAAGGACCGGCAGAAACAGATACAGGAATAGGCACAGAATACAGCAGGCCTATCCTCCACATTCCTGTCAACCCCCAGATCCATCTTTGAATCTCTTGTGTAGGATACATGCTTCTCCCTGTATTTTCTTGTGGGTTTATATATCAGGGCTCATAGATGTTAATCTCAGGCTAATACAACACCCTTTTCCATAGGCATGAGGAAGGCTATGCAGAGATGTCAATTTCTGCTCACCTATCTCTTCCTCTCAGATTCCCCCCTTCCAGATTAGTTTAGGTGCTACTTTGCAGCAACTGCTACAAATAGGAAGAAAGTGGGAAAAACAGATAGGGATCCAATGAGGTAAAAATTAAATTGATGTTTTTACTTAAACACATTCCCAATTGCACTCCAACTCATACTGACATACCTTTTTTATAAAACTTGGGGATAGGAAAAAGAAGACACTTGCCAGACTTTTCAGTACTATGAAGCATCTAACACAAAAAAGTAAGAACATTTATAGTGAATATTAAATGGCTCACCTAACACTTTGCTTCTTAAATCAGAATATTTTGTCCCTTTTTAATCTTCTCCAGATTTTTTTTCTGAGTTTGAAATGCATTCTTCACAATTTGTACAATGAGGCTATGTTTACATATTTGAAAGACATTAAACTTACATCATTTGCATCATACAGTATTTACTATTCAAGAAACCAGGCAGGTTTCAAATTTGTATGAGCAGCATATGGGTGTACATTTTCCCCAAGGTGTTTATTTTTTTCCATTCACATATCCATTCTCTACACAATCCTTACTTAGAATTACCACTTCACCTCACTGGAAAAAAAAAATTATCTGACCACATCTGTAAAACATTTTAAATATGTTCAAAATGCAAGAATGCTGTGTTTTTAAAACAAAGCAATATCACTGTAGAAAAGCTCAGCCCTGTAATCAATATACATAACTTTCCAGTATGTTATTACAGACTTTTATTTGTCTTCAGGTTTTACCTGAGAGCATTGTTAGTTGTGTGGCACAAAGGTCATTTTATGGAAAGTACACATATCAGATGTGACAAAGGTAACATGATACCAGAGTATCTGTGTTCTAAGAAAAAAATAGCATAAGCTACACTTAGTCAAAATAAATATGATAAAACTATGTTACCATTTACAAATGCCAGTTTTAGGAATATAATGAACAAAAAGAGATTATTATATCCAGGTGCTGCTCCACATATTTTCAGTTTTGCCAAAGTTGACATTCAGCATTTTCAAATATAAAAGGAAAATTCTCTCTGCTTTCTCAGCTCCATAGGAAGAACATGAACTTCCCAGAAAGAGCTGTTCGTTCTCATGGGTTTTGTTTAATCAACACAAAGGACTAAGTATTTCTTACCATGCTAGGCACTTTAAACATTTCATCATTTGGAAGGTAAGCAGCTTTTCTAGAAACCTGGGTCTGGTATCTCACAGCCAAGTGTGGACAGTTGAATATCAGTAACTCAAGAACTCTTTATTCAGGCCAGATGCTTGCAGCATCTCTAAAGGTTCTTTGATTAATTGAGGTGAACCACCCTGTATAACAGGGTCAGCACACACAAGCTTTCATTATTTTCTTCATTTACATCAATTAGAATTATGGAGAGCCTGGGGCTACTCCTGACTTCTAAAAACATGATCTGCTCCGAGGTGATGTTTAAATAGAACACTGAAAAGACTACATCATATTTCATTAACAAATAAAACTTGTATTTCTTCCATCAACAATTGCAAGATTTATATTTGTTGTATTGCTAAAGTAAGTCATTAATATATATCACCCAAGCTGGTCAGACTCTAAAAAATTGGAGCTTGGTGTGTACCACAGCAATCAATCTAAAATAAGTGAATTTTGCATAGATTGTAGTTACAAACAAAAAACAAAAAAAGAGAGAGAGCATAAACTCTAGCAGAGTTTGTGAATTCCAGCATTATTATTATTAATTATTATTATTATTATATACTTTAAATGGAGTGCAAATACTAGTTTGTGATATGGGTCTTTGCCAGAAAAAAAATGAAAGAAAGATAAGAACTTGCATCATGAGGTCTACATGAACACATGGAGCATATAACATGGAAATGTCATGTTATACCGATTTTCAAAATTAGAGGTGTACCACAGAAAATGAATTGAAAACCAACAACATAATATGATTTTCTATGATCCAGTTTCTAACAGCAAATATCTCCTTGTGGATGCTATGTACAATGCCATGGAAAAATCAATGCCACATTTTTGGCAAATGTTCATTACATAATTATGTATGCATAATTTTTAATATTCATCTATAGACAATTTAATATAAAATTTGACCTGGCTTTGGGTTTTGTTATGAAAGTTTCATATAGCTTTGAAGAAACCATATTCAATGTTACAAATAAGTATAAATATACAATAACACAACTGTACCATATCTGAGATGTATGTACTTATTCACCTATTTGTTGCCTAGTGTAACCAGTATGAAGTTTACCTGTTTAAGTACAGATAACAGACAGCTAGAGGGAAACACAATTACTTATATGTGTTAGATATCAGAGTTGTGACTGATTATGAGGGTTGGGAGGGGAGAATTGAAATTTCTGCCTACTGATCAACTGGTATATGAAATTATTATGGGATATATGCTCCATCAGATATTCTGTGTTAACCCTGATTTCACAAAGTTGGAAAGGATTTATTTTCAAACAGAACTTTGCCCTGAATTGATAATATAATGACTCTTGTAATTTTGGTCTTTCTCTGTATCTGATCAGATATGTTAGATGTTGACAGTAACTTTGAACATATGTTTCTTCTGTAGATTTTGACAGAGTGCTGTTATTTCCTGTATAATAACAGTTTCAATTTCCTGTTCACCATTTTAGTTTCTTGTACACTGATCACAAAATAAAATCTTCAGGGCAGACTGAGTATAGCTTGATCTGTAAAGATGGTTGATTAATGAAGTGATTGCATCCATTCTTTGCACCTAAAACACAATGTTGAAATGATTACACATCCCTCTTCCCTTCATAAAGCAAGTTTAACCACTGACTAAAATACAGAAATCCTATCAAAATATTTCAGAGTTTTTAACATGTTACCAGAAAATGTAATCTGGAATGGATCTGTTGTTAAACAAAAATACAGGAGTTTGCCCACTGGTAGAATGGAGTTTTTAGTCATGGAGTATACCTACAAAGGTACAGATTTTTTTGTGTATATGCTGCTTTAACAAAAACAAGAAAGAAAGAAAGAAAGAAAGAAAGAAAGAAAGAAAGAAAAAGAAATTCTACTGATAACTGTATCACACCATAGAGATAGAATGGGTCAGGTCTTCACCTGGTACAAATTGGAGTAGCTCCATTGACATTGTTGTAGCTATGGTGATTTAGACCAACTGAGAATCTGGAGGATTTGACCTGTTGTATAGTCTCAAGGAAGCTTCTAAGGCTATATTGCCAATTGGATTAATTTTAAGACATTGTTACTAATTCCCCTAGTTACAGGTCAGGTAGCTTTTGTTATTATTTTTCCTTTTCTATGTCTCTAACCAAATTTGTTTGGTTTCAGAGTAGCAGCCGTGTTAGTCTGTATCCTCAAAAAGAACAGGAGTAATTGTGGCACCTTAGAGACTAACAAATTTATTAGCGCATAAGCTTTCGTGGGCTACAGCCCACTTCTTCGGATGCATATAGAGTGAAACATATTTGTTTGGAGTCTTTCATCCCTCATTTAAATAAACTCAACAAATAAGAACAGCTGGTATCATGCCCACTGCTCTCCATTAATCTATTCCAGTGGTTTCTACCCACTGATACTTGTACAGGCAGTCCTCAGACTTACCACACAATTGGTTCCTGAAAATTGTGTTCTAAGTTGAAACGTTGTAACTCGGAACTGCAATACACTCCATTGTGGGACCAAGCATAGTAAAGTCAAAACCAATGGTCATAAATTGAATCAGGGTGTCAATTCAGAAATATCGTAAGTGCTGTTCATCTTAAGTTGAACGGCGTAAAGTCGAGGACTGCCTGTATTAGTATTTCAGGCTCTGTGATCCTTACTCTGAGTTCCACACCCATACCTCAGTGTGAGCCTCTGGAAAGTGCTGTGGGCAACCATCACTGCATGCCCTTCATTTCACTGTGTGCACTCTACCCTGCAATGGGATTTGGGCTACTTCAGAACGCAATTCATGAGACTGTGCTAAATCCCTTATGCTTTTTTTTCTATATAGTTTTATCATAAGCATCCAGATACTATTGTATTAGGAGCATTACAGAAGTTATAGACACATAGGTAGATGAATAGGTAGAAAAATAGATTATCTTTAGAATACTAATTATGTATAACTTAGGAAAATATGAAGAATGGAAGAAAAAGAATTGGTATAACAACCTTCAAAGACCCTGTACTTCACCCATTGAAGTGAATTACAATGTTTCCAGTGATTGCAGCTGGAGGTCCCAATCCAACAAAATACTTAAGAAGAGTTTACGTGCATATTTAATCCCACTGAATTCAAGTACGCCTACCCATATTTTTAAAGTTAATCATGTGCTTCAATATTTTGCTGGATTGTGGTAGACACACTGCATTCTAGATTTTAATAAATAACTACTAATGAATAATTTATTCAACAAATACAGTCTCTTTTTTGGCAAAATGTCTGCGAACTGGTCATGATTTCTTTGAATTTATTCATTATTTGAACCAATTTGATGCATTTTGCTGTGCTTTTTTAAACTCAGTCAATTGAACACTAACAGTTTACTCTGTGAGCATTTGATAATTGATATTTAATAAACAGATAAATTCCACAGTATTGATTCTGTTACCTGACTGGATGAGTGCATAAATGCTTCTAGTATGAATATACTTGCTAGAAATTTAAAAATGTATTTCTGTGGTTGCCTGCACAAGGAATCATAAAAGGGTATGCACATAACCAAAATGACTTCACATAAAAATTATATATTTACTGAAAAATGTTGTGCTATTCACCTACCATATTCTAGGTATTTCCTGCTATTAATATTAGTTGTGTTGCACTTGCATGTTTTTATGAGACTACTTGTCAGAGCTGACATAAAAAATAACCCTATAATCTAAACATTTTAATTTATCATGTACAGTGTATTAATCTATAAAGCTCCATAAACAATGTGAGGTTCCTACTTTTTAGGACCATTTTTGTTTTTGTGTTTTGCTAAAGGTTAGCTTGCTGGTATTATTACACTAGAAGAAACACAAGATGACAATGTTATTATACAAGGTCTATGAGATTACCAGATAAACTGCTGTCACTGGTGAAAGGAAACCTTCATATGTTTGGATGAAGTGTGCAATCTTATGAGCACAAAGGCTAAGCTCATTACTGGTCAAACTCCACTGATATCCAGGGTGCTATCGGAAAGACAAATTTGGTCCTAAATATATTATGAATACAATGGTAATCAGTAAAAGAAATAGTTCAGTTACCTACATTACAGATTTGTCTGCCCTTCTTTTCTTCACTACCTGTTTTAAAGCAGAAAAGGAAAAATGAGGTAATATAAACATGATCTCTTCTAACTTGAATGTATGGATTCCTGAACAGTTCTGTGCCTTGTGACAATCATTTCTTAATATTTCTCTGTCATCTTCTGATGTAACTCCATTAGCTAAACATTCCCTGGTTTGATTAGACTTAATCCCTTTTTCCACTTGCAGCTTGGCTTTTCATTCTCTTCACTACCCTATTGTTCTGCTTTGAGACTCTTTTCATGGTATACCTGCTTTCAAGGATATGTAAGGTTACAGTTTAATGATTATAATCTAGCCCTCCTAACCATATGAGATGTTGTCTTTTGTCTTTTGAAAAGGCATGTTATACCTACAATTGAAAGCAGAGGGACCCATTTCCTTCAGGTTGACAATGAAACTTCAATTGAAAGTTTTCAAAAATAAGAAAATAACTTCTAGTAGGCTTCAAATCCTTTCAGAAGAGCTGAACGCCTGAAAAAGAAAAAGTTATCTACCTTTAATCTTTATTGTTAATATTACATTTTTGTGGCATCACTCATGTTCTCTTTAGATGCTTTTGTATTTCTCTGCGAGTCTTTAGATGACATTCTGGTAAAGGAGTGATTTATAACACACACACACCCCACACCCTGTAGGCCACATGCCCGAGAGCAGCATTTGGCCAGCCATTTCCCTCTACAGCTAGTGTGGATGAGTAGCAAATTATTACCCTGTGGGTAAAGCAATGCATGAATGAACTGTGTCTCTCCAGCACATCAGTGTGTCATCCCATACTATGGGCAGAGTGGAGGAGCACAATGTAGCTCACTTTGTATGCAGCTTGATATACTTTGGATTATAAAGCCGACTGTTACAAAGTTACTTACAAATGTTAATAGCTATGTTACATATTTAATACATGATAGCAATGTTGAATTACTCCTTATAAACAGCTGTTGAGGATGACCAGTCCTGTTATGTTTGCAGTGATGTAGCCATGCATCAATTACCCAACAACAAATATGTGGGTGAATCAATCAATGGATGAACTCACACAGAAAAATGATAAAAGAGGCAAAAACACCACATCACCTGGGGCGAACACTTTTCCCAAAGCGATCACTCCATATTTGACTTCTCAGTACTTGTCCTCAAAGAAAACCTGCACAATACCTTCAAAAAGTGAGCCTAGGAATTTAAATGGATAACTCTACCAGACATTAAAAACCATGGGCTCAACAGAGACACTAGTTTTACGTCTCATTATTACAATATGTAACACTCCCCTCTGCTAATCATTAATTGTCCACTTCATTTTAAGTGATCACCCACAATATGTGTAAACCCCTTATGCTTAACAATCTGTCCTAACTCAGACACTGTGTTTTCCTTCCCCATGCCTGAAATAGAGTGCTGTGAAGCTCCATCCACCAGCAGAAGTTGGTTGAATAAAAAATATAACCTCACCAATTCTTTGATGTCTTGTTTCTAAGGTGTTAAAAATGTGCACATAGAATTCACTCTGAATTATAATGGTTAGGGACTATTGTGAAAGTTGGCTGAGCAATATAAATTACACTGCTCTACAGCCAAAATGCTTCTGAAATAAATGTAGT
>NW_020664964.1:5296281-5309336 GCF_002925995.2 Terrapene triunguis | reverse complement strand
TCGTGGGTGAATGCCCACTTCGTCGGACATGCATCCGACGAAGTGGGCATTCACCCACGAAAGCTTATGCTCCAATACATCTGTTAGTCTTAAAGGTGCCACAGAACTGTCTGTTACTTTTTACAGACCCAGAGTAACACAGCTACCCCTCTGATACTTGACATCCATCTGAATGTCTGACTTGTAGTGTCTGCAAAACATCCTGTGTGATAGTCCCAACCATTTAAAAAAAAATCTATCTCCTATAACACTTGGCATGAGGAATTTCAAGCAGATTGACCTAGATTTGTTGAAGATGGGGACAGGGTCTAAATCAGAATTATAAAAGGAAGGTAACTAAAAATTTATTGGGTAAAGAGGTGTCCCTGTAGTCTATTTTTTTAGCTGAATAACTAAAATGCATCAAGGAGTGCCTAGAACAAAGGATATTTACTCCTTTTTCTGGAATGAATGTATAAACCCAAGTAAATAAATACACTTTAAAAATGTAGAGATTAGCATTTCTGAATATTTTGAATGCTTTATTTTGAATAAATCATGCCTTACAATGTCTCAATTCATCACATTGATCTTATCATAGAATCATAGAGGATTAGGGTTGGAAGAGACCTCAGGAGGTCATCTAGTCCAACTCCCTGCTCAAAGCAGGACCCAACCCAACTAAATCATCAGCCAAAGCTTTGTCAAGCCGGGCCTTAAAAACCTCTAAGGATGAAGATCCCACCACCTCCCTAGGTAACCCATTCCAGTGCTTCTCCACCCTCCTAGTGAAATAGTGTTTCCTAATATACAACCTAGACCACCCCCACTGCAACTTGAGACCATTGCTCCTTGTTCTGTCATCTGCCACCACTGAGAACAGCCTAGCTCCGTGCTCTTTGGAACCCCCCTTCAGGTAGTTGAAGGCTCCTAAAAAAAAACCCCTCACTCTTCTCTTCCGCAGACTAAATAAGCCCAGTTCCCTCAGCCTCTCCTTGTAAGTCATGTGCCCCAGCCCCCTAATCATTTTTGTTGCCCTCTGCTGGACTCTCTCCAATTTGTCCACATCCTTTTTGTAGTGGGGGGTCCAAAACTGGATGCAAAATTCCATATGTGGCCTCACCAGTGCCGAATAAAGGGGAATAATCACTTCCCTGAATCTGCTGGCAATGCTCCTACCAGGGGTGGCTCTAGGCACCAGCAAAACAAGCAGGTGCTTGGGGCGGCAAATTACCAGGGGCGACATAATGCTGTGGCCCCAGCTCCGACTTGAGGCAGTGTCCTCGGCTGGATCCTGACCTCCCTTTGTTCTCTAACCAGGTGCCGCCGGGGCTGTGTGGCAGGACAGGACTCAGTGGGGAGCGTGTCCCTGCCGCTCTCCCACGGGCAGCGGCCAGCCCCCCTCAGGCAGGAGCCAGTAGCATGGCCCTGACCCAGACGCGGAGCGCAGGGGGTGGCAGCGGAACATGGCGGCCAGGCGGGTCGCTCCTCCACCACCGGCTGTGGGCTCCTCCGCGGCTTGTCTCCGCCTCCTCCCCCTGCGCCGCCTCTTGCCCGCGGAAGGGAGGGGAGGGAAGTGGCAGCCCGGGCTGTTCCGAACTCTTGCCGCTGCGCAGGCCGAGCCCGCGGCCGGCTCGCGGGGGTCCCGGGGAGCAGGAGGCCCGGGCACACTGCCCTGCGATCACCAGCCACGGGCTGCTCTGCCCCGGGCCCCGGCAGCCAAACCCCGCACACTGTTGATTCATATGCAGCTTCTCGTCCACTGTAAGCCTCAGGTCCTTTTCTGCAGAACTGCCACAGATACAAATCCAAAATCACACCACAGTATCATGTAAAACATGAAAAACATACACCTATTTCTAAATGTCCAAAGAGTTTTATTTTAATGGATTATCAAAAAATAGGAAACTTCCACAAGTGAGTGAGCACCCAGGTCTCCAATGAATAACTCACCTTTTTCCCAAAAATATTTTTCTTTATATGTACATGCTGTAGGTTATTTACTCTTGGGATAGATGCAATAAGAAAATGAGCAGCTTGGACATTTGAAGAGTAGCTGCTGAAAAGAACTTGAGAAAGAATAAGAGTCTCAGAACCTGTATTTCTTGATTGGTTCATACCCTCATCTCATTTAGTCAGAACACAATCACTTATCAATACAGTGGGCATAGGAACATAGCCAATTTCTGGTTGACATTTTTGTACTATATTTTCTCAGTGTTTTGAGAGACTATGATAGTTCTCTTTTCTCTACCAGTTTAACACAAAACATGTTTTATTACTTAACCCATTTCACTCATGGAAAGTAAAAGAATATTTCAAAATACAGTTTGAGACTCCCTAATTATACATGGGCTCAATCTACATTCTTCTATGGACAGAATCAGCACATCTCCAAAATGAGAATATTTAATTCTCTGTCTCCAGAGTTTAAATGTACTTCTGGTAAGGACAATACTGTACTCCGTTTTTACATTTTTTTGTCAGTGGAATGAAAATCTGAGGTGGTTTTGGCAGCTGCAAGAAACAGATGTTGAGGTCTGAAATGATTTTTTCCCCAACCAGGGCATCTGGCTGTGTGGCTGCCTTTCTGGCTGGCTACACCATTAGTGACTCTTTGTGGTGTACTTATATAACCACAAGTTAAGCTGATGTGGGGTCAGCCTGCTTGCAGAAGATGTCTTAGTCTTTTGGAAACATACAGTTTCCTTCAGTACATTTCAATGTGACTTTCACTGGCAATAATATTTGCTGTTGCTTGCTGTATGTAGTAGAAGTTACAGTCAAATTAAATATCCATTGGTAAGGAAGAAGAAGTGCAGTTGTCCATTTTTGTTTGAACTGGCCTTGAAACAGACTATTACTTGTGCATGATCTCATTATATATTAGTTCTCCTTAGACCAGTTTCTCAGCTGCACAGAGACAAACTCATGCACTAATACACACCAATTCCTTCTTTGCAAATATGGCCCAGAATGTTCCTTCACCTAATGATGCTTTATATCTTTAGCTTTGTTATTTTTTTTTAATTAAAACATGTTAACAAAGCCTAAGAAAAATAAATGAAACTACTCACAAGGAAATTACATTGAGAAGCTAAGCCCATTTATAATTATTGCATTTCAATTAGGCAGTACTAGGGCTGGGTGAACAGATAGATAAAAAGAAACAACCCTGATGTCTGAGTTTCGTAAATATTTCCTGTGTCCTGCATGTGAAGTCCACAATATTAATGATAAATAACATTTTAAAGCATACAAACATTTTCATGCCAACTACTGCACTAAAGAATAAAGTCATAATATTATATCAAAATGTATCCAAAGAAAGGATAGGCCAGACCCTCAGCTGGTGCAAATCAGCATAACTTCATTGACATCAATGGAGTTATATTTATACCATAGATTGATAGATTTTAAGGCCAGGAGGGACATTATGATCATCTAGTCTGGTCCTCTGCAAAACACAGGCCGTGGAGTTTTACCAAGTGATTCCTGCATCAAGCCAGAGCATATCTTTTAGACAGAAATCCAATCTTGATATAAAGACTTCAGTGACAAAGAATCCACCATAACCTAGGTAAGTTGTTTCAATGTTTAATTTCCCCACTGTTACAAATTTGCACCTGATTTCTAGTCTGCATTTGTCTAGCTTCAGCTTACAGCCATCATATTTTGTCATTTTCTCTGCTAGATTAAAGAACAATCTATTAGAAATCTTCTCCCCATGTACGTTATTATAGACATGATCAAATCATCTCTTAACCTTCTCTTGGATAAACAAAATAGATTGACATCCTAAGTCTCTTACCCTACAGCATGTTTTCCAGACCTTGAATCATTCTTGTATCTCTTTTCTAAACCCTGTCCATTCTGAACCCTTTTTTCACTAGCTGAGCCTTTGGCCCAATGTTTCTATTTTGAAATTAGTTCAAGAATTAGAATTTAGCTCAATTTGGGAGAGCCAATATCAAATTTAAATTATGTTTGAATAGCCTAGTTTGTTAGTAATTTTCCTTTATTTGAGATACCTTTTTTCTTTTTAAAAAAATTCAATAATTTTAGATCTAATTAAAAAAATACTATACATCTGAAACAGTAGCAGAATATTTTCAAATTAAATCTGTTTATACATATAAAGTATTTTCTATAAAGACAAAGTTATTTCTAAAAAATCATGTCAACATTTCTTACAAAATGCTGGGTATTATTTTTTAAATTTCTTAAAATAAAAAGCATATTTAAGCCCCAATCGTGCACACACTTATGCATATGCTTAATAGTAAGCATATGAATCGAGCCTCTAACTTCAGTGGGATTACTTGCATATATGAAGTTAAGCCTCTCTGGCTTTAAGATTAAGCTTGATACGTTTATGGAGGGGATGGTTTGATGCGATAATGTGATTTTAGTCAATAGGTCAATAACGTGCCATCGCTGGTAATTAGTAACAATGGTCAATGATGGGATATTAAAAGTTACTACAGAGAACTTTTTTCCGGAGGGTCTGGCTGGAGAATCTTGCTCGCATGCTCGGGGTTCAGCTGATCGCCATATTTGGGGTCAGGAAGGAATTTTCCTCCAGGGTAGATTGGCAGAGGCCCTGGAGGTTTTTCGCCTTCCTCCGCAGCATGGGGCAGGGGTCGCTTGCTGGAGGATTCTCTGCGACTTGAAGTCTTTAAATCATGATTTGGGGACTTCAACAGCTGAGTCAAGGGAGAGAATTATTCCAGGAGTGGGTGGGTCAGCTTTTGTGGCCTGCATCATGCGGGAGGTCAGTCTAGATGATCATAATGGTCCCTTCTGACCTTAAAGTCTATGAGTCTATGAGTCTATGTGCTTGGAGCCTTGGAGTCTTGATGTTGATAAATGTTAAGATTCACTTTTTCATTTCAATATTACAGTCACTATGGGACAATCCTTTGCAATTTTTCTTTAGTTTTGTTTTTGATTAGAAATGAAATTTTAAATTCATTGGTTTCTTTCCCCAAACAGAAAACGGTAATTAATGTATGATTCCCTCAAGTTGTTTAGGACTATTAGTTTGAATGGATTTCAATGTATTTGTTGTAGTTAGTGTTTGTCACAGCCTTGTCTCCTAATTTTGTAACCTTACAGTGGCATTTGGATCGGCCTCACGTTGGCAAGTGATTACACCATCAGTCTGATCAGGACTCACAGGAATATAAAACACAAATCTGGGCATGGATTTTAAAGCAGAAGGTTGCAATTTTGTAAATTTTTAATTTTACGGTGGGGAGGGGCTAATTCCAGGCATTTATTTGCATCCTGTTGTCTTCTTGTCAAATAACTAATTTTCAGGGCCGGACCTCTTCAGCCTAGCCACCTCTGAATCCTCTTGCTCCCCCTCTGCAAGGGGGAATGAAGATACACATGAAGGGTACCTCAGTCTGCAAAGACTTATAGTCTCCCCTTCTTTCTCTAGGATAATAGGGTTCACCTCTCATCTCCTAGGTTTCATGATTACCACTTGGAGTTGGCTTCCTTGAGCTCTTCAGTCCAGCTGGACACCAGTCACAAGTTGTGATGAAATTACAAACTCATATACAATTTTTAAAGCCTGTCTTACTCCTTATTAACCTAAAACCAGGCCTCCAGGATGCTGCAAGAAAGGTGAAAAAAAAACTCCCAAAAAACTTGCTATGAGGGAAAAAATTCCTTCCTGATCCCCAAAACTAGAGATCGGTCAGACACACAGCATCTTGGTAACACAAATCAAATTATACTTCCATAATAGTGTAGGGAGCATGGGAAGCAACCACATCGGAATGGTTACCTCATGCCCTGAAGGCTTCATACAAAAGAAAGGGAGGGGGATGAGACATGAATTGACTCTCCCCTCTCCCACCATAAATGGGTAAGTTGGAAGGAAAGACACAGGGAATTCTGTCCTCGTCATCTTCCCACAACCCACACTGACATGACATGCATTCTAAGAGGGGGGGAAGGAGGGAAGGCTGCAGAGTAGCCAAGCTTGCCCTTCCCCCTCCTCTCATGGATTAGCTTTCCCTCACTGGTTTGATCAAACATCCCCCCAGTAAGAGTGGGGAGGCATTCTGAAACTGGGTAAATATGTAAAAAAAAATCATTTGAAAGAGCAACTATCAAAAGACACAAAAACTAACAGCAAAAAAATTATGTTCATCAGAAGCAGGAAGCCCACCAAACAATTAATGGGGGCCACTGCTAGAGGTGCTAAAGGAATACACAAGGGAAAAAAGTCCATTGCTGAGAAGCTAAATGGATTTTTTGCATCCATCTTCACTGCAGAGGATGTGAGGAAGATTCACACAACTGAGCCATTCTTTCTAGGTGACGACTCAGAGGAATTGTCCCACACTGGATATCAATACAGGAGGTTTTGGAAAAAACTGATAAATTAAACAGTAATAAGTCACCATGACCACATGGTATTCACCCAAGACTTCTGAAGGAACTCAAATATGAAATTGCAGAAATACTAACTGTGGTATATAACCTATCACTTAAAGCAGCCTAAGTACCAGATGACTGGAGGATAGCTAATGTAATGTCAATTTTTAAAAAAGGATTCAGAGGCAATCCTGGCAATTACAGGCTAGTAAACCTAATTTCAGTATCATGAAAATTGGTTGAAACTATAGTAAAGAACAGAAATATCAAACACATACATGAAAATGTTTTGTTGGGGTGGTATTTACTCTTGTATTCGCTATCCCTTTCCTAATGGTTCCTAACATTCTGTTAGCTTTTTTGACTGGAGCTACACACTGAGAAAATTTTTTCAGAGAAATATACACAGTGACTCCAAGATCTCTTTCTTGAGTGGTAACAGCTAATTTAGACCCCATCATTTTGTAGGCAGTGTTGGGATTAGATTTTCCATTGTGCATTACTTTCCTTTTATCAACATTGAATTTGATCTGCCATTTTGTTGCCCTGTCACCAAGTTTTGTGAGATCCCTTTGTAACTCTGCTTTGGACTTTACTATTTTAAATAATTTTGTGTCATCTGCAAACTTTGACACCTCACTGTTTACCCCTTTTCCCATATAATTTATGAATATGTTGAACAGCACTGGTTACAGTACAGATCCCTGGGGGACCATGCTATTTATCTCTCTTCATTTTGAAAACTGACCATTTATTCCCACCATTTGTTTCCTGTCTTTTAATCAGTTACTGATCCATTAGAAGACCTTCCCTCTTATCCCATGGCTGCTTACTTTGCTTAAGAGCCTTTAGTGAGGGACCTTGTCAAAGGCTTTCTGAAAGTCCAAGTACTATATCCACTGGATCACCCTTGGCCACATGTTTGTTGACCCATTCAAAGAAATCTAATTGATTGGTGAGGCATGATTTCTGTTTACAAAGCCATTTTGACTCTTTCCAACAAATCATGTTCATCTGTGTATCTGATATTTCTGTTCTTCACTATAGTTTCAACCAGTTTTCCTGGTACTGAACTCAAGCTTACCAGCCTGTAATTGCCAGGATTGCCTCTATTTGACTTTATGCTTTCTTTCACATACAGTGCCACCCCATCCCTGTACCAGCACAACCTATGCTGTCATTCCTATATATTTTGTACCCTGCTATTACCATGTCCCACTGATTATCATCATTCCTCTAAATATATAAGATGTCTAATATATCAATATACTCATTTAATACCAACCACTGAAGTTCACCCATCTGATTTTTTAGACATCTAACATTTGTACACAAATGTAACACTGACAGACCCTGGTCATCAGTGGGCAGGATCGAACCGGGGACCTCTGGAGCTTAGTGCATGAGACTCTAAAAGCCAGCTGGCTATTAGCTAAGGCTGTAGAGCACACTCATTAATCTCTCTCTCTCTCTCTTTGCAGATGATAGAAAATTATTTAAAATAGTAAAGTCCAAAGCAGACTGTGGGCTGGTCTATACTTAGCCGCTAGTTCGGCGGCTGGAAATCGAACTTCCTGGTTCGATTTATCGCGTCTGGTCTGGATGCGATAAATCGAACCAGGAAGTGCTCGCCGTCGACTGCGGTACTCCAGCTCAACGAGAGGAGTACCGCGGAGTCGACGGGGAGCCTGCCTGCCGCGTGTGGACCGCGTCTGAACCGCGGTAAGTTCGAAGTAAGGTATGTCGACTTCAGCTACGTTATTCACGTAGCTGAAGTTGCGTACCTTACTTCGACTTGGGGGGTTAGTGTAGACCAGGCCTGTGAATCTCACAAAAACTAGGTGAATGGGCAACAAAATGGCAGATCAAATTCAGTGATGATAAATACAAAGTAATGCACATTGGAAAACCTCCTCTCAATTATACCTACAAAATGATGGGATCTAAATTAGCTGTTACCACTCATGAAAGAGATCTTGGAATCACTGTGGGTATTTCTCTGAAAAAATCTGCTCAATGTACAGCGGCAGTCAAAAAAGCTAACAGAATGTTAGGAACCATTAGGAAAGGGGTAGATAATAAGACAGTAAATATCATAATGACAGTATATAAATCCATGGTATGCCCACACCTTTAATAGTGCATACAATTCTAGTTGCCCTGTCTCAGAAAAGATATATTAGAAACAGAAAAGGTACAGAGAAGGGCAACAAAAAATATTAAAGGTATGGAACAGCTTCCATATGAGGAGAGATTATAAAAACAGGGACTGTTCAGCTTGGAGAAAAGACGATTGAAGGGGGATATGACAGAGATCTATGAAATCATGAATAGTGTGGAGAAAGTGAATAAGGACATTTACCCCTTCACATAACAC
Source organism: Terrapene triunguis (assembly GCF_002925995.2). Classification (NCBI taxonomy): domain Eukaryota; kingdom Metazoa; phylum Chordata; order Testudines; family Emydidae; genus Terrapene; species Terrapene triunguis. Next base: position 5,300,587 of record NW_020664964.1, on the reverse strand, counting down.
AAGAAACAGGGGGTCATCCAATGAAATTAATAGGCTGCAAAACAAACAAAAGGAAGTACTTCTTCACACAAGGCACGGTCAATCTGTGGAACTCATATCCCAGGGATGTTGTGAAGGCCAAAAGTATAACAGGGTTCAATAAAGAATTAGATAAATTCATGGAGGATAGCTCCATCAATGGTTATTAGCCAAGATGGTCATGGATGCAACCCCATGCTCTGGGTGTCCCTAAGCCTCTAACTGCCAGATGCAGGGACTGGATTACAGGGGAATGGATCACATGATAATTGCCCTGTTCTAGTCATTCCTTCTGAAGCATCTGACATTGGCCACTGGTAGAAAAAAGGATATTGGGCTAACTGGACCATTAGTCTGACCTAGTATGGCCATCTTTATGTTATAATGTACACTGTCTCTGTGACACAAGAGTTACAGCATCCAGTCCAACATATAACACATGTAGGAATAGTTTCTGTGGTAGGAAGGAAATGGATAATGTAGACCCAAGACCAATATAGGAGATTGAAGCCTAGAACATAAATGTTAGAGTGTTCGATTAAGTTACTGTTATTCATAACGTTATTCTATTGGGCATGATTTGGGGGTTGTTGGGTTTTTTTGAGTAAACTGTTAAACCACAAGTTTAGCCCAAGATCCATGTTGAAAATATGACTTTTGCATTTGATCAAGATATTTCAACCTCCATGGCAACCATGAAACTATCCCATATAGTTTCTGATTCAATCCATACTAATGCCACACTCTAAACCTTACTGTCATTTAATTCTGGAAACATGGTATGTTAAAAATACACATTTGTGTATCATGGTCAGTTTATCATCTGCTCAGGCTGAGGTCAGTCTTTTTCTTTCTTCTGTCAGGGTGTAGCCCTGTTTTGATAGTTTGTCTGGGAGATTTAACAAATGAGGTTCTGGAATGCTCTGCAGGAATTTACAGATAAGTCACATTTTTGATAGTATGGTGGAAAATTATAACCATTTGTTGACATACATTAATGGTATATGGACATTTATTCCACCCACATTATCTTCACAAGTCACCAGTAACCTGGAAATACAGATAATCTGAATTAGTTGAAGCAGCTGAGATTGGAATATGAGAGGCAAAAGCTCACTCCAACTTCAACTGAACGTGTCATAGGGGATTTTACATTCCTATATTATAGATGTTGATGCAGTGAGAACAAGAAAGTTTATTTCTCCTTGACAATAGCTTGCCATTACTTCAGCAAAATTCCGACCTGTGGAATTGTTCAAAGATGTGTGCAGTCTGATTAACTTGGACTATCACAGCATCATATTAAAATGTCCAGTGTTTCTCACTGTAAGGAATCATCAACTTAGTTATCTGAAACATGTGTAGATAAATATGTTAGAGATGTTCTTTAAATCCCACAGTGGTCTGGGACTCAGTTTTCTGAGAGCCCACCTGTCACTTGTTTATGAGATTTAGAATCAGCTGGAAAGATGATTCTGTTAGAACCTAAGTTTGAATATGATGCATTTAATTCTCCTCTCAAAACAGTCAGGATTTATTTCACTGAAGTGTAAAGTCAGTGTAAGTGAGTGGAGAACTATGTCCAGAGCATCTGGTGATGGGGGCTCTGATAGCTGAAGTATCCATTCTTTGCTATCTATATCTGCTGGAAGTATTCTACAGCCTGTGACTTGCAATCTTCAGGAAATAATACAAAACACTTTATTTTATTTAGCATTTCAGTACCTTGTTTTGTGTGTCAATTTAAACTTTGTCATTAAATTGCCTAGTCGCCACAGTGGTATGCTATAGACAGTAAAAAAAAAATACATAACAATAAATAATAAAGAAGATGAAGAAAAGTCAAGAAAAAGAGCTGAGATGTTCATGCTAAACAAATATTTAACAGCACTGAAGACAAGAACTCTCAGTCACATGGAAGTTGATTTCTTTCCTAAATGCTTCACCAATAAATACATAACTACATATTAACAACAATAATTACTTCTGATCTTTAATAGTAGCTTTATTTTCATATTGTAGGAAATATAATCATACATATGGTAGTAATTAGCACATGTTGAATAGTGCTTTACTTCTTCAAAGTGCTGACGGGCATTAAACAATTATTAATTAATTGATTTAGCCCATTGTATTAAACTATTATTTACCTTTTTCTTAATTAAATGCTATCACCAGTCATCCCTCAAGTGTATATAACATTTACGGTACTGCCTTAGTATTCATAGATTTTGTTAAAGACATGCACATATAACAAAAGAGGGGGCTGAAGAAAGCGATAGTAAGACCCCAGCTGATGCAGTATGACCATATGCCAGAGAAAAAAATGCAGAAGTAACTGCTTGGTTTAACATTCTCAGCCATCAAGCTAGGCCCAGTTTAGACAGTCCCCTCCCTCCCTCTGTGTGTGTCTTTCTCTCTCCCTCTCCCTTTGTTAGATTCACACACTCCGCTTTTCCAATTGCTTTAGCCTGAAGCAGTTGACATTTACCCCAGCTAGATAATCGAGGAATAACATTTGCGTTACAGTTTAACATGACCTCTGCCTCTACAGCTCTTTTTAGATTACCTTCCAAAAAAAAAATGGTTGCTGACACCATAGTGAGGCAGGAGGTGGGTGATGGGGGAGGTGAGGAAGAAAGAAAAGGGAAGCTTATTATTGTAGTGGTGCAGTCAATGTCAGGAGAAGCTGCACTGCCCTTTTCAGTTGTGGGTGAGCAACTATTAAGGAAAAGGTATTAAAAAGGAGGAACAACTGTGATGCGAGCGACACACAGGTTAAGCTAAAAGCAAAGGTTAATGGATTGACTGTTACCTGTGTATGAGGCTTAATGTTGGCCTATACACAAGAGGATTGCTTCTAGGTTGTATTTTTTTCCATGAAACTAAATTAAAGGGCTAATTTATTCCAGCGTAAAATAGTGAGATGGCTTTTTTCCCCCCTCAGAAATACACAAGGACATATTTTAAATTCAAAATCTTTGCTCTCTAGTTACACCACAATCAACATGCTTATGGGCGGGGGCTTGAGGGAAGGGAGGGAGAAATAACCAATATATTTAGCAAGAGTTACTCACATAAAATCTAAATGGAGTAGTTGACAGGACTGGTTGAGATAATTAAACATATGCTAAAATGCTTATTTAATATTCTTAATGAAAATAAAAATAGGTTGATTTCACAAAGAAATGGAGAAATACGAAGGTGTGAATATTTTCAAAGAACAGGAGAATACAAAAATCGTTATTTCCTCTAACTTTCTAATTTCTGTCTTTAGAATTCATTTTTGAAATGTGCATAAAGCAGAAGTTGCATGTCATTTCCTAGTGATTTTGGATTTAATTTTGGAGCTGGCATAAAATAAAAGATTTATTCTTTTATCGGTCAGACTATCTATCTACCTCACATACATGTGATAAAGATAAATTACCTCCATGAATTCCACCAACTCGAGGACAGAATAAAATAAGCTGATATAATTTAATGTTGTTATTCTCACTGCTGTTATTTCCATAAGATGGCATACCTATTGATTTAACACTTTGATTTCCATAAGATCCTAAAAACACAACACAATTTGGTATTTTATAAAGTTTTCACTGGTGTAGTCTAAGTGCACCAAGTATTGTGGAGCAGCCTTGAAGAGCTGCTAAGGGTACGTCTACACTTACTTCCTGGTTCGGCGGCAGGCAATCGATCTTCTGGGATCGATTTATCGCGTCTTGTCTAGACGCGATAAATTGATCCCGGATCGATCCCGGAAGTGCTCGCCGTCGACACCGGTACTCCAGCTCGGCGAGAGGAGTACGCAGCATCGACGGGGGAGCCTGCCTGCCGCGTCTGGACCTGCGGTAAGTTCGGACTAAGGTACTTCGAATTCAGCTAAGTTATTAACGTAGCTGAATTTGCGTACCTTAGTCCGAAGTGGGAGGTTACTGTGGACCAGGCCTAAGTGTGTTTGGGTGAACTCAGTCAATACCTTTCTGTCCCCAGAAGATGAAATAATGGGATGACAAACACATTTAAAGGAAAAAACATAGTACCAGGTTTAGAACATGCAAAGTACTTTGGATGTTGTAAACATTTTTTCATCATTGTGCAGATTTCATTATCTAACTTATATGTTTTAAAAGTCCTCTCTTCTATTTGTACCAATCCTATGAACATTAACAAAGTCTCAAAAATAACACTGGTCTACAATTTTTGAGAAGTCGTCTGCTTCAGAGATAAAATGTGCTATTTATTATGTATTTTGATGTGCTGAATGCAAATATGACAATTAAAACAA
>NW_020664964.1:5256694-5295881 GCF_002925995.2 Terrapene triunguis | reverse complement strand
ATTTATTTCAGAAGCATTTTGGCTGTAGAGCAGTGTAATAACATGGAAGTTAGAGGTGGAAAAAATTGGGAAATTTTTCAAAATGGTGTTAACATTGCACCTGCAATTTTGCACCCAGTTATTTGTTTCTGTAATTTTCTGAGTGCAAGTCATTTGAGGGGACAAATAATAGAGTTTAGAAGTCTTAATTACTTAATTAAGGAAAGCAATCAAGTAGATGTTTGAATACTATAATTTTCATCCTCAAATTATTTGAATTTGCAAAATTATTGGTGCCATTTTAGAGCCCACTTTGAGGCTCATATGAAAATCTGTCCTGTCATTCTCTTTCCCTGCCAGTGCTGGATTGTTTCCTACAGTACATTTTCTGCTATTTTGTCCAGTTTAGTTTTAAGTATCTCAAGTGTCTTCCATCACTTCTCAAGAGAGTCTGTTCTGCAGCATAATACATCTCACTGTCAGGAAGTGTTTCCTGGTATTCGTACTTATACTCCCGGGTAACGCTCTAAATTATTTTTCAGTATACGCGAGTCCAAATTATGCACTCAGTTATACATTAGAAGTAAATATGATTGCACTCATGTTCCGTAATTGAGACAAGAATTTAACGCTTATTTACACTCTTCAAATATCTGTTGTGATTCCTTTAGTTAGCTCTTAACCAATCTGTTGTTTTATAGTATTATATGATTTATTAAGGATCCAAACCTGCAGTATTTTCTCAGGCAATTCTCCCACTGAAATCAATTATTGAACTCTGTTTTTTTTCATTGAAATCAATGGGAGGTTTGCCCAATTACAGATTTCAGGATCAAGCCCAAACAATGCAATACAAAGGGATGAAAGTAACTATTTTTCTGTTTGTCTTGCTGTAAGAGATTAGCATACTAACGATCATGAAAGATTTATTTCTTTGATCATATTAGCAATTTTTTTCATATCTTTGTATTTGTTTATGCAATCTGCATAGGGTACATCTAAATTGTAAAAACAAACTCCGTGTCTCAAATCTCAGAATGCAGTTCAGCTGACTTGGGCTTGTGGGGCTTGCACTATAGGGCTGAAAATATCAGTGTAGATCTTCCTGTTCAGACTGGACCCAGTGATGGGGAAGAGCTTAGAGCTGGAGCTTCAACCCAACTGCTATTTTCAGCCCCGTAGCGCAAGCCCCAGGAGCCTGAATCTGCTGACTTGGGCTCTGAGATTCACTGTGGCAGAGTTTTCTTTGCAGTGTAGAAAAGCCATCTGATTCCTTCTGTAGCTTAAGAAAGTCCCATGAAGGGAACCATTTGGACAGATCAAGGAATGCTTTGGATACTTCAGACTGGCCTCTGACATAGGTGCCTCGGGTGTCTGGGTGCCCTGACTCCAGCTGAGTGCTCAGTCACTGGAATTTTCCAGTGGAAGCTATCAGACTAGTCATACCTACCTGTCTACTGATGTGCTCCCCAAATGCTAACTGCAAGAGTGTCCCTCACAAGAAGCTACAAATAGGCTAGGTGATGACCATAGGGCAACAGGAAGAACCTACACAGACACAAGAAACGTACCTGATATGAGACATGAAAAAGTTGTTTGCTTATACCTACTCAAGCTAGCTGTAGGGAAAAAGTTGGAGAAAAGGAAACTACACCATACAAGGGAAAATTGTACATATTTTGTATTTTGTACTAAATATTTTGTACGTCAATAAAAATTGTAGACAACATCTGGAACCACACATTGCCAGGAGCATCTCCGATCAGTAAAACCAGAGGATGCAGTCACCTATATCTTGATAAGCTTTGGTCTGTGCCTTTCACATAGAGCTTGGGACAGGAGGAGTGAGTGGAATGATCTCTATTGAATGTGAAGTTAGAAAGAACAGTGTTCTAACATTGCAGACACTTATATATAGGAACAGAAATAACCAGGGATGCTACCTGAAGACATGTCTACTCAGCATTCCCATTAGAAATCAACTCTACATTAGGTACAATGAGCCAGCAGCCAACTTTGCCCTCCAGGATTTTAAAAGGATGATGCCAGCCCACATCATGTCAGAAGTTAAGTGGAGTGCGAGCTTCAACAGGGACAGAGGAATGAAAGCTCTAGCTGATTCACTGAAAGACATCCTAGCGAAATGGGTTTACCAGAAGTTAGCTTGCCTGATCTGGGCTAAGATGAGAAGACACTTTGCAGTGACTGATGTTCCTTCCACTTAAGCACTGCTACACACTAAGGCATTGTGGCTGCTGGAACCCAGCAATGAACAAGGGACTATGGTTTACAAATAGAATTAAAAATCTGTTAAAGAACTGATCAGTAAAATTGGTTTGCATTTACGTGACATGATATCATGAAAGGTGAGTTAATACAGCGGCCAGGGACAGTATGCCAGGGCATGGGAAACATGTCTATATAAACAATAGATGATAGATTAGCACATGCAAATCAACAAAAATAGAGACCCTATTAGTATGGTGATTACTGGCCTCAACAGGCCTATGGCAAACATAAAATATTACCTTGTCACTTCAGAATGCCATCCACTCTGCAATCCACTGGTGGCAGAACTTGATGTGGAACAATTGGTGAGGGACTCCCCTTTCTGCCCCCATCAGCAAGTGGCAGCATTCCTAATGAAACTCAAGCAGGACACAGCGGCTAATGCCCCTGGATTTTATATGGGATCAGATTAGCCCCTCAGGAATTACCTGGTTAAAGGTGTTAAAGAAGAGATTTGAAAGGTGGAGTTTATAGATTTATTTACCTTGTTGTTTAGGAAATAGCAGACAAAGGAATGGGGCAAAACAGACAGAAAAGACGAGGACAAACCCCACAGACTTAAGGTGCCTCAAACTCTTGAGAACTGGTCTGTGACCTTCTGCATTTATAAGAGTATAATTTGTGTAAGGAGCCCCAAGGGATGCATTTCCTTCTTCAAGTATGAGGTCTTAACAGTGAGGGCTAATGCTACATATGGTGGAGTAGCATGGTTAAGGACTGACAGAGAATTTAGATAGAAGGCAGCAGAGAAGCATGAATTACCCTGGGGGTAATTTTAGTTGGAGTGTAGGACTTCTTATCATGCCCCCCTCCCAGCTGACATTCACAGACAGCAGGTTGCCAATACCAAAACCATGGCTTCAAAATGCAAATAGAAAAGCCAATGTGTGCTTTGCATTTAATGCTGTGAAATGTTTTTCTTCCAATGCAAGTACAAACACTGCTGCAGGAGGTGCTGGGATCAGCATATAACATGCTCTTGTTATGGGGGCAAAGAACAGTTCCAAAACAGTGTTTCCAAACCCAAGGCTTTGAAAAATGCTACAAGGAGAGCCAGTAACAAGGGCCAGCTCTAGGTTTTTTGCTGCCCCAAGCAAAGAAAATTTTGGCTGCCCCCTGTCCCAGCCCTTGGCTCCTCGCCCCACCCCCCTGCTGCCCCAGCCCTGGGCTCTCCCCACCCACCCACACCCCCTGCCGCCCCAGCTCTGGGCTCCTTCATTCCCCCCCACCATTGCCCCCCACACACACCTCCTGCCGCCCCAGCCCTGGGCTCTCTCCCCGCTCCCCCACCTGCACTCTCCTTCCACCGCAGCCCTGGGTCACTGGTAACTCGCTCCCACGGCAGGTCATTCAGCATGAATTTTAGATGTGCACAGAACACAGACAGGATTGGTTCCCATATGGTTACAGAACTGCAGTAAAGTGGAACAATTTTCAGCTTGTGTGATTGGAGGATATCTGGATGCATATTATAAGACTGTCCTACATAAATGAGGAAAAGTTGAGGTGCCTTTATTATTCTTTTCTTCCACTCTTTCTTTCTATGGGGAATTTGCCAATGCAATATCACTGTCTTCCTTTTAAACAAACAAACAAACAAACAAACAAAAACAAAAAGGCAATGGCTGTTGAAAATAGCAATTCCAGTCCTAATAACCACTGGGAAGCATTTCTTGCTCAATTTTATCCTACTTTTTCTACAGCAAGTTACAGTGGATCAGTATATTTGATTTGGGAGAAATGAAGTAACAGCTGCCCAAACTGAGCTTGAGCACTTCTGAATTTTGAGGTGTTCAAATCTGGAAGGCAGGTAGGGGGGAAAGGGGGCTGTGGCTCCGCAGGGGAGCACGGCAGCATGTATGTAGCAGTGTGTCTGGCGCTGTGCGGAGCCAGACATGCTGGTCTGAGTGGCACGGTAAGGGGGCTGGGGGGTTGGATGGGGCGGAGGTTCGGGGGGGCAGTCAGGGGCAGGGAGAAGGGGGGGTTAGATGGGTCAGGGGCTTGGGGGGGCAGTCAGGGCACAGGCAGCGGTTGGATAGGCATGGGAGTCCCGGGGATTTGTCAGGGGACATGTAGGGGGTGGGGTCCTAGGGGGGAAATTGGGGCGGTCTCAGGAGGGGGCAGTTGGGGACAAGGAGAAGGGAGGCTTAGATAGGAGATGGGGTCCTGGGGGGCAGTTAGGGGCAGGGGTCCCGGGAGGGGGTGATCAGGGGACAGGGTGCAGGGGGGGTTGGATGGGTTGGGGTTTCTGTGGGGGGCAGTCGGAGGGGGTGGATGGTGGCAGGGTGGGGCTACCCTCCCTCCCTGTGGAGTGTCCTATTTTTTGAATGTTAAAATATGGTATCCCTACCCTTCACAGTGCAGCTCTCCATTCATAGCAGGCTGCAACATGAGGTCTCAGCTACCTCACTCCCTCCCCCTCTTTCCTGTTGGTAGTGGCCAAGGGAATGCTGGGAAATGTAGTTCTTACCCTGCTCCAGGGCTGGCTCTATAGGCAGGGAGCTAACCAAGGAACTACAGCTCTCAGGGCCCCCGTTGGTTCTCAGCTCCCATGCTGGATCCCTGCCGCCCCTGCAAATGGGCTGCCCCAAACACGTGCTTGCTTTGCTGGTGCCTAGAACTGCCCCTGCCAGTAACCACGGGAAAGGCTCCTTCTCCTGTTAAGATATGAGTGTTATGGAATTTGTTATTGGACTATCCCAAGACAGAAGTCTCAGCTTATTGGTGGAATGGATTTTCAGCTGATTTTCAAAACGCATATGAGGGAGTGACATGCCAGTCCTAGGCAAAGCATGTGACATCCATTAAAAGTTTTGAGCATATAGTAAGGGCAAAGTTCACCATGGAAGTGGCAGTAGACAGAGTTCCAGGCCCCTTTAAGGCCCCTCCATCATTAGAGGTTTTTAAGACCTGGCTTGTCAAAGCCCTGGATGGGATGATTTAGTTGGGGTTAGTCCTGCTTTGAGCAGGGGGTTGGACTACATGACCTCCTGAGGTCTCTTTCAAACCTAATCTTCTATGATTCTATGATTTTTTAACTTGCTTGGGTTTCATTTTGAAGGCTACTACTATTTTGATAAACCTATGCCCATGGGTGCTTGGAGTGTCCTATGCCTCTGCCTTCTAAGTGCCCTATGCCCATGTATCGCTTTCAAAGGATTCAGCTCCATGTTGGAATGGGTGACTGTGTGTGTGACACAGTGTCACTTCTTATTTGCAGGAAGATTAGGAATAGGGAGCTGAAAGCACTTGCTTCAGACATTCCAGAACCTAGCCTTGGCATGAGAGGACAGAAGGCTCTGCCCATAGTTCAACACAGTTCTGGATGTTTCTAGGTTACCTGCATCAAAGTTGGAATTGCTCAGGGCACTGCTACCAGCTCTCAAAGGGGAAAAGAAAATTATGCTGAAGGAACTACAACTGGTCTTGGGGAACCCAAACTGCATGCCGGGTGATGGCTCCTGGTCAGGCATTCTGTGTCTGCCTGGTGCCAGACTCCTCTAGAGTGCAAAAATCCCACCACTTTGTCAAAATGAAGGAAGATTTAGAAGTATGGGAAAGATTTCTGGAGCAGTTTAATGGGATTTCCATATGGCATTCAGACTGGTTGCTCAAGATTGAGCTGAATGTAAAATCTGATGCCTCAGAAGGCATAGGTTTTGGGGTTTATTTTCAAGAAGAGCAGTGTGCACAGAGGTGGCCAGAAAGCTGGGGGGTTCAGGTCATTACAAGGGACATCATCTTCCTCAAGTTTTTTTGGTGAGAGTCCCTATTTGGGGAAAGAACATTCAGAACAAAAAGTCTGTTTCTGGTGCCACAGTCGCTCTGTGGTCCACATTGTAAATAGACAGTCAGCTAAGACTGCTTGGGAAATGAAGCTGGTGAGGGCCTTCATTTTATACTGCCTGAGTTTTAACATCTTTTTTCATACAGTGATGTTCCAGGAGTGGATTATGGTGTTGCTGATGCTCTATCTCAATTTCAGGATGACAGATTCTGCTTGCCAGCAGGGATCCGGAGGTGTTGCCCCCAACAACGCTGGAACCTTGGCTCATGGGAGCTGTGGGACAAGTCAAGGACTCAGTTGTCCCATAGACTCTCAGGGCCTATAAGGCCAGCCTTCCAAAGTTAATGAAATTTAGGGGACAGGGAAGGGCTTCATTGGGGGGTGACCCATATTTACTCACCACATGGTGCGATATGTGGTATATTTGGCCCACCAGGGACTGGCTCCCCCCACCATATTTAGCTGTCTAGTGGGCCTATCCTACTGGAATAGGCTCTCAGATTTCCCAGGTCCATGTTGGTATTTCAGAGTATGGAAGCTCTTAGATGGGTAGTCAGGGAGGGTTGGGCACTGGAAGGATGACAGGTTACCCATAACAATAGAAACACTGACCAGATTATTAAAGATCTATCACACATCTGCAGCCGTGGGAGGAAGGCCATTTTATTTATGTTAGCATTTGTTGTTGCCTTCTTTGGCACTTTTAGAGTGAGGGAGATGGTGCCTTTGGCATCTGTAGACAGGTTCCAGCATGCACTGAACTTCAAGCATGTATGATTATTTCCAGGAGCAGTGTTCCTGCACTTAAGGTGCTCAAAAACAAACCAGAAGGGAAAAGAGGTTGGTGTGCCGATGAATGTTTGTGCCCTACATAGGCAGTAAAAGCTTTATTAAAAATGTGGGGCCCACAGGTGGGCCTGCTGTCCGGTGATGGCAGTTTCCTGACAAGGTACCAATTCACTGCGATACTGAGAAAAATCTCGAGCTATTGCGGTCTTGACCCAGGTAAATTTGGTATTCGTTCTGTCCAAATCAGGACAGCAATGTCAGTGTCTGTAGGGGTTTTTGGCCCATGGATGGGGCTGGAAATGAAGGTGTGATAGGACTTACATCGGCATCAAGGATACAATGTCAGGGAATGGTAAAACATAACTAACTCAATGCACTTGTTTGTTTCAGAGGGTACCCAGAACATATGCACTATTTGGATTTGCAGGCATTCTGTAGTGCATTGCGTCCAGAAGAGGGCAGCAAGGATTGCAGCCAGATCTCAGCTGGGTGTCAGGGCCTAAGCTTTTTGCATCCAGCTGTTCGGCAGAAGAGGCATGCAGTGGGATCACCTTATGACTCTTCTGTACTCACCAATGAACAACATGAACCCACCTCACAGCCTGGTTATTCATCTCAAGGAGAATGATTTCAGGGGCTTCACAGGTGTCAATTTAAAGAATAAAATCTAGAGGGAAGTTGGCTTGCTGGCCAGAGGTCAAGTTAGTATGGTCAGACATACTTAAGACGTGGGATTGGTAGGGAGCCACAGACCCAGCCCATGTGGACAAAGTTAGTGAATAGAGAGGTCACCAGGATATTCCTGGAGACGGTGGTTCAGTGATACAGCATAGGGGCATCTATTAAATCAGCCTAAATTTTTCAGGGATGATGGTGTACGTTTGTCAGAGGGAGGCATTGACATATGGCTACAGAATGTGAAGGAATGGACTAGGCAGGAGTTGTGACAGAAGTCAGCATGGTTGGGGGAGACCATGCTAGTCACTGGTGCCCACTGTGATTGGTTCCCAGTGTGGTTGAAAGATTAATGAACAGTTACCAAAGGTAAAATATCTGGGATTTGGTGATGGACCTTGGGCTCATGGGATAGGGTAAGACCTTGTCAGATAAGGTCAGACCTTGTGGTCCTCACAGGCTGAGCTCCCCACCCTTCTGCACCCTCTGTCCTCCTCACGGGGCTGAGGAGTGCTTTGAGGACTCAGAGCGAGAAGAACCCTGGGAAGGTAGGCTGAGGAGTGCCAACCTTAAGTTCCAGGTTATGTGGTAAGGAGCCCTGTAATCCCTGCACTGGAACCAATTAGTCTGGTATAGGAGAATATAGGTGATGGGCGGGTGGTACTCTTCCCCTGTGTTCAAGTTTAATAAAAGTTGCAGCTGGTCACTTAAAATCCAGCCACATGTCTGTCCTCATTTCACCACTGTGTCCACATAAAATGGTACCCACCTGCCTGAATGGGTAGATGAGCTTTAGGAAGCCAGCAGTTAAAAGGAACAGCTTCAGCAGAGAGGGAGGGAGGGAGACACTCATTGGAGACATTAGGAAGCTCCTCTTCCCCCATGAAGTCTCTGGCACCTATTGGCCAGGTGGGAGACAGGGATTCTGATTGACCAGCAATCTCCAGCTCCTATGATTTAACCTGGAGAGGGGGCAATCTAGATTCTCTTCCAGCTTAGAATCATAGAAGGTTAGGATTGGAAGAGACCTCAGGAGCTCATTTAATCCAACCCCTGCTCAAAGCAGGACCAACCCCAACTAAATAATCCCAGCCAGGGCTTTGTCAAGCTTCATTTCAGCTGCCCCATCCTACCCACCCTGTACTAGGAATCCAGCCTAACAGATGCTGTGGATCTAATAGATTGCCCTTTTTGGGGGTCAGAAAGGATTTTTTTCTCCCATGGGCCAACTGGCAGAGGAGCAAGGAGTTTGTTTCCCTCATTGCAGCACCTTCGAGACACAGTGGGTTATGCAGGCAGATGCTTGCTACCAAAGTGAGGTACTTGGCCGAGTTGTTAATTTGTTACAACTTGTGGCTAATTTCCAGTGCAGTTAAAAGGATCAAATGAACAGTTCCCAGAGGTAACAAACCTGGGATTTTTGTGATGGGCTGTGGGCTTATGGGATAAGGTGAGACTTCTTGGCTCTCATGGGCCCCAGACCTCACGGCCAGGGAGGATGGTAGGACTGCAACCTGATTCCTGAGGGGTAGGCTGAGGAGAGCCTTTCCCAAATTATAGGTTATATGGTTGGATCCCTGTAACCTCTGAACTGGGACAAATAAATGCCTGGTATAGAAGAGTATGGGTGATGGGCAGGTGTCCCTCCCCCATATGTTTAAGTTTAATAAAAATTGGCACATGCCACTTACAATCCATCCATGTTCCTATCCTCATTTCACCACTGTGCCTGCATCAAGGCAAAAAGAGACTCAGGTTCATTCCTAAATCTTCTGTCAAATAGTTTGGTAGTTGCATTACTGCCACCAGTGATACACCTTCCCATCATGGCCTCATCACCCTACTCCTCTCCAGCACAAAGCAGCAGTGTGTTACAGAAAGCAAAATAGCAGACAGAATTTTGGCTGCTGCATGGCACAGTCTGCCTAAATAGAAATCAACAGGTAAATTAAGTACAAACCAAGAAACAAATGCCCCTCAATGGCTGCTCAGGCCATCAATACTGTGCTGATATCTTTTGTCTGATGAGTACAATGATCAGATACTCGCTGTTTGGTTGCCCACTGATTAATCACCTTTTCAGATACACACTGAGGTCCGATTGTTCAGCACCATGAGGGTCTGAGCAAGGGATGTGGAATTTCCAAAGCTAGATGGGTATATGCCCCATAAGTGCAGCCCTGAATGGGTCAACCCCTAATAACCTCATCTACATATGTAAACAGCCCATATCCATCCCCTGTGTGTGTGCTTGCTAGGCAAAGCAAGATGGTGGCTGCCACCAGAGCAAAGTCAAGAGGTGGAGCAACACCAGGATAAGATCCAGGCACGTGGCAGCATCCAGTAATGGCCATGGGGATGGTAGGCACACACATGCAGGGGAAAAGCAAAACAAATTGTACAGATTCAGAAATACAGTAGAACTCCTATTTTATGAACTAATTGGGGATTGGGGAGTTCATAAAATCAAAAAATTGATCACAGTAGATCTGATGCATAAGTTGCAGTATAGTGCACTGCATCCCTTTCTTTTTGTCCTTCACTCCATGTAAGGCATTGGGATACAAAAGGAAATTGACTAGTTCTTCATCCATATCATTTTTGTTTTGTGATTTATTTATTTTTCCATCAGGAAAATGGTTTGTATAACTGGTGGTTCATAAGTTTGGAATTTGTAAAATCAAGGTTGTACTCTTGGTGTGATTATCAAGGAGGTAACCCCCACCATGAAGTGCTTTTGGACCCACAGTCCAAAACACCTCCACTGTTGAGTTACAAATAAAGAGATGCACAGAAGCCATTTGCAGTGCAAGTCAGTAAATTTTATTGGTTCTACAAAACCCAGGAACTACAGCATATTCTTGAGCATCGTTTAGTGGCACCTTAACTATTTGCTAAATATTTACATATATAAAGACATAGATCACTCTTGTAATATCCACAGCCCAGAAGAACAAGCAGTGGGGACAGATTCAGAAAAATGCTAATTTGATCAGGTTCCACATAAGTCATGACTCCTGTGTGGCACCTCCTTCAGTCAACCCTACTGTAGGTGAATGTTGATTTTCAGGATGAACCTGTACCCCTTGACTATCTGCATCTCAGTTAGGTCAAAGACTCCTAGACTCATAGACATGGGTAGGAAGTTACGGGCACATCCGACATCTCTGAGCCACGCCATGCCTTGACTTCCTCCTCCTTTCCTCACTTGCCTCACAGAAACATAGGAATTGCCATTCTGAATCAGACCCAAGGTACATACAGTCCAGGATCCTGTCCCCAACAGTGACCAATGCCAAATATTTTAGAGGAAAGTTCAAGAAACCCTACACTAGGCAGATGTGGACTAATCTGTCCCCTCTGGAAATCTCATCTTAATTCCTAATAATTATACTAATTATAGATTGGTTTAATCCCTGAAACATGTGTAGTAACCATTATATGTCATGCTAGCATTGTCAGAAGTACAAAGGCAAGATGTACCCTTCCTCAAATCCCCATGCCTGTACCTTACTCATCCTATCTCCACAAAATCCAGTTCCCTTACACACCAGTCATAGCTCCCAAGCCACATGGAGATGGCTTTTTTTTTTATAAATAAATTAATGGAGATATCCTACCTCCTAGAACTGGAAGGGACCCAAAAGGTCATTGAGTCCAGTCCCCTGCCTTCACTAGCAGGACCAAGTACTGATTTTGTCCCAGATCCCTAAGTGGCCCCCTCAAGGATTAAACTCACAACCCTGGGTTTAGCAGGCCAATGCTCAAACCACTGAGCTATCCCACCCCCCTTTGTCCTTGCTGTTTCTCTATCTCTAGTTCTTTCTCACTCTCATTCTTTCTTACCCATACTGTCTTGTATTTAAGGGTAAATTTTAATACTTGGGGTGGGATTCTTGGGTGTGAGGTGTGCAGAGCAACCAGTGATGAATAGCTAATGCTTGAATGTCTTAATCTTCATCTGCCAATTTAGTGGTGCCTGTGCCTGTGCCACTATGGTATATGGTGTTTGTGAACAAATCACTTTTTGTTTGTTACAAAATACATATAGAAAACTCTAATCTGGAATAAGAAATACTTTTAAAAGTGAATCAAAAGTTAAAAACAATTAAAAGTTTTGAGTTAATTTCTGTTAACACCCTTCTGTAAACACTGTTACCTTGGCAATCTCTTTGAAAGGATGAGCCTTTGGTTTCTTTAATGTCTTCTTGAATCATTATTTAGATTCAGTAAGAAAGTATTGAAGAGAAGAATTATATCCCAGTACAATACAGTGATTCCAGTAAGAAATAATTTTACAAGAAGATAGAAAGCCTGGTTCTAAAGCCCTTATCCAAGTATTAATTGTGGAAATTGGATGGGTATGGCACTCATGTGACTTAGAGTTTACAGAGTCATGCCCTCAGGAAATTAATTTAAAATAAGGGGCCTGATTTTTCAAGGTACTGAGGGCTAGATTCATAAGCATGATGTAGGCACCTAACTGCCCTTTTAGGTGCCACTTGCATTCACAAAACACCTGCTCAGCTGCAGTTTAATCATGCAGGCACTGAAATTACCTAGGTACCTAAGTTTCCACTGGTAAAGTCCCCATAGCACATGCATTTCTGCCTTTGGGGATATGCAAATTCACCTAAGCCACTGAGCTGCTTGAGAAATCTAACACACACCTAAGACCCTGGTGGAGTTCTCAAACTAGGTATTCCCTCATCTAGTTTACCTGCAGGGTCCAATCCAGTAGGCATGCCCACAGAATGCCTAACTTGCATGAAAGGTAATGGTGATACCCCCATTATATCCAATAGACCAGTGATTAGAGTACTAGAATCATCTAGGATGAACACTGTAAGTTACTACTCTGCCAGATTCAGAACATGGACTTGAACCTGGGTCTGTCTCCTTCTGAAAGTAAGTGCCATAGCCACTGAGCTATGGGGTATTCTGAAGTGTCCCCCTCTCAATCTCTCCTGTCAGAACTGTTTCACTTTGTCTTGCACACTCAAATATTCATTGGATGAGAGAAAGGGGGAAAACGGCTCTTTAGGCTAGTGCACTTAGCTAGGAGGCTAGAAATCTGGTTTTAAGTCTGTGGTCTGAATGAGGTGGAGGGGATATTTGAACCCTAGTTCTCTATGTCCTAAGTGAATGCACTAATCACTGGGTACATTTTTTTGAGAGAGAGAAAGGACTGATTTGAATTCCAGGAGATGGTTCATAGCTATGAATTGTGAACCAAGATAAACGCTTCCCTCTGGCCAGGATTTAGGCACCCAACTCCCTCTGAGGGGTGGGATTTGGGACACCCTTCTCTTCAGCATCTTTTAGTGGCTAGTTTAGGTGGCTCCCAACTCAGCATGCTGGCTTCTGTGAATCCCTTTTATAAGCATCTAACTCTTCCCATACAATGAGTGGGGAGCCTGGAGGCCTCGCTTGAGGTTGTAAATTACACGGGGCAGCAGGATGCCCAAGAGTTAGGCATTGCTATGCTCAGCATTGCAACCCATAAGTTCCTCTTATGAATCTAGCCCTGAGTGCCTCCTGTTAGGAACTGAACATCCTCAATTCTTATTACCTTCACTGGTGGCTGAAGGTGCTTGGTACTTTGCAAGGCTGTGCTAAATTGGTTTCTATTAAAACCTACAGTAGCTCTAATATTTTTTTTAAATGCGCTAAATGATCAAATCATTCATATTATAATTGCTTATAAATTGCTTGATTCATTTAACTTAATCGTTTGTATCTTCATCTTCTTCATCCTGTTGTGTTTCTTCCTATAAATACAGTCAATTGAAAGATGAAGTTTAGGAGTAAAAGTTTATCTATTGGCTAAGAAATCAAAATGGCAATTCATTGGGAGATTGTCATTAAGCTATAATCAGTAGCTAGCTGACTTTTATATATGTTTGACTCCATACCACACAGAGAGATGATGAAAATAACAATGTTTTTCTTCAGTGTAAAGATTAATATTGTAATAGTTGGTTTAATTCTTAGTTTAACAACACACTAAGGCTCTACCTTTCAGCTGGATACATTTATTTCAAGGTACTTAGAAGCTGACTTTTATGAGATTATTTAGGCAGTGATTATTTTTGTTGAGAAATGTGTCTTTTATCCCTCTCTTTCATCCACTGCTAAGATATTTCTGTTTGTCAGAATGCCTCTATTTCTGATAAATGACTGAAGACTGACTGCTACACTTTATTAAAAAGTAATAACAATTTTTGTACGCACCCTTCACATTGTAAGGGGGGGACCATGAATCAAAGGACACTGCCTGTCTGGGCCTGATAAATGCATCGTTTACCAGCTGAGGAGTTATTTAGGACTGGCTATTAATTTAAATCACATTTATCTTCCCTGAATGGGGGGAGGTTGCTGTGATAGAACTGCGAATGACCAATGGTGCAGCTAAGTGCACATTATTTATTACTACTGCCTGCAAAGCACTGCACAATATGTTGGGGTTTTTTTTTTTCTTAAAAAAACAGTGCCAATTACCATGGTTAATCTACTCAGGGCAGTAACAAATTTCTTTCTAACACAAGCTACTTTTTACACTTATACTTCTTCTCTTTTAGATATTCAGTATTTGCTCAAAATTCCTGATCATTTAAAGCAGGTTATTCATCCTTTTCTAAAGTATGATGGGCAATATTAGTATCTCTAAGTCTCCTCTTTATTATGAAAAAGGAGCCTTTCACTTACATACTAGGGTGTAAATTTCATAAGTGCACATAAATCAGATAAACCATGATTTTAGGAGATTTTTATTTTTGTTCAGTCTGTGGGAGGTAGGAGGGGGAGAAGAGTTCTTTTGAAGCATTTTTTAAACTTTTGGTGGGGGGCAAGTTATACAAAACTGCCATGTGCCAATGCCATACACTTGCTTCAGTGAGATTTACATGGAGAATTAAGATAATTCCATTTTTAAAAGAGAGAGAGAGAGAGAGCTTTATAAAACCTAGTGAGAAAAGAGATGTGTGAAGTCAAAGCTATCTCATGTACATGTTAAATACAGCTCAGGTATACCCTAATAATTATGGGGCATGGTATCTATTTGAGAGCAGCTGCTGACTGCTCAAAGTGCTCCACAACAAGGTGATCAGAAAGGGAAGCTTTCTCTGTGCTTCTGTTACACCTATGCCAGCGTTGATACTAGGCCTGGAGTATACTATATTGAAAGATCTCAAAGGAGTATGCTGTCAGACTGGGGCATTGTTTGCTACAGGGCAGGGAGAGGCAGTTGACCTCTCTCCATACTTTTCTTAGCTCCTCACCAGCCAGTGCTGAGGTGTCTCCCCAGTCATGTGGGTGTTGTGGGTGTTGCCTGCCTAAAAAGGTCTCGAGATGGCAAACAGGGGTCCGTCGCCCGGTGTGCTTAGCACCAATGAAGACACCGAGGGGAGAAAGCAAGCCAAGTTTATTTCAGAGCTCTGAAATGGCACTAGGAGACCAGCATGTCTCAAATCCAGTGCAACAAATACAAACAACTTTTACCTTTTATACTTCAAACTATTCCTGTGTAAGCCTTTGTCTGTTACTCCCTCTTACCACTCCCACCCCTCCCTTCTCTAGCCGTTACAATTAGAAAAGTTCTCATTCGTCTGCTTATCTTTTGGCCTTGCAAGGCCTGTTTACAGCAGTCTGAGCAAAACAGCAGCTGTATGCTAGAAAAACGCTGCCCCTTACATTTCTGCTCCAGCTTGCTACAGAGCCTGTAAGCAGTGAACACAAAAGTAGGTGAGAGTTCACAAGATAGAGTTTGGGGTTTCAGATAGGCCCAGAGCAAAAGAGCTTCATCGACACTTTGGCCTTCCACTCTCCCGAGTTACCTGGTAGCTATGCCTAGTGGCCCCCAACATGGGACAGGCCAGGTCAGGGCTCCTAATTGCCACAGTATCAGCACCATCCCCCTGCCCTGCCTTAGAGAGGAGGCAGCAGCAGGGGCCTGGGCCGCAGCTAGGCACAGAGTGAGCCAACGTCCTATCCCTACCCCGGCCATTGTGATACATTCCCCCAGCGTGCCGCCACTACTCTCTGAAATAGGACCAGCACGGCCCTTCCCTGCCCTCTTTGGGAAAGGGCCAACCACTAGGCCCCCTCGAGCAGCCCCTGCCCCAGAGGCACCATGACACCACCTTGCCCCCCAGAATTGTTCTGAAATGATGCCCCTGCTGCTAGATCCCTTTTTACTCTGAAATAGTTTTGAATCCAGTTCAACATCTGGAGTGGTAGATGATTGCCTCCAAAAGGCAGGATCAGAAGCTACTGAGATGGACTGTGTGATCTATGTGCTCATAGTGGAGGAGTCCTTATAGGAACATGGCATATCGTCTGTCCCCAAAAGGCTGGCATGTGATTGATGTATTCCTTCTCCTATGGCTGATTTCAAGGAACATTAGCAGGGCACAGAGATGTGTCAAGGAAAATAGCAGGCATTTTGTATATCCAGCAGAAAAAAGAAGGAAGACACTGCATCAACCATGACTTTATCCCCAAGCTTATCTCCTTTCATTCCTACAGTACAGTACTGATGAAAGGCTAGTAGTAATAGGCAGCATTGATCTCTCTCTGCCTTCAATCCCTGTGTTCAGACTGGCTGTAAATGTTCCCCACCTGCCAATCTAGAGTCCCTTCTGATGTTCCATGTGAACATTATTTTTAACATTAACATTTCCCAGCTGCTCATTTCTTCTGCACACAACTTATTTTCTCTGGTGAGTCTGTGAACCTCACTGTGAACATCACTAGTAAGCACATTGATATAAAGATATTCCCCAGCCAGCAAGCAATGATGCTGGGTAGCCACACCCAGGATGTCCTTCCTGCATGCCGGTAATTTCTTCACTAGAAAAAAGTGAGCAATGACTATCAGAGTCTAGCACTGTCCAAAGCTATATTTTCACTGGCCAGCTGGGCCCTTCTTATGAACCTGCACTCATGTTCCAACTCACAATAATATATAGGTTGGAGCTCATCACTAAAAGAAAACTACTGCCTAATAACTGTTTTAAGCATTTTTTAAAATCTCTATTTATCGGAACACAAAAAGATAATTCTTCTTACTGAAGACTGTTTCCTTATCCCACATGTGTCAGCTGCAGCAAAAAATGTTGTAAGAACTTTTTTTATAATGAGGTTTTAAAATGGGGAAAGTGTTAGGTTTTTTTGCTGTCCTTATACTAAGAAAATGATGGAGCCTTTTTTGCTAAAATATTGAAAAAAAATCTGCAAAAATTTAACCTAAATAGTTTAACAAATTTCTGAAGGAATTAAAACAAGGGCTCAGAATGGAAAGACTTAGGCTAAGTCTACACTATAGCCTATGTTGGCATAATTTATGTTGCTTGCATGCACTGTGCTATGTTGGCGAGAAAGCTTCTCCCACTGACATAGCTTCTACTGCTGCAGTATGTATGTATAGACATGGCCTTAGTCAGTCTTGACTATATCTGTGTCTAGTGCTCCAGTAACTATATAAAACATGAATGCACACTAGTTTGATATACTTTCCTGCTTTGAGCAGGGGGTTGGACTAGATGACCTCCTGAGGTCCCTTCCAACCATGATATTCTATGATTCTATGATATGGATTAAGTGTAGGTCATCCCAAACAAATGTTGATAAAAACTTTATACTACACCTAGGCTGTCTTCTGTATATTACATATGTTTTGGAAGGTTTTAAAATACTTCATTGGGACTATTTTTTGGATACTTCTACCTGTAAATCCAGTTGCCTTCATTTTTATGAGCTCAACTCTACAGAATGCTAAGAGAGAAAAAAAATATACCTAAATGTTCCAGGGAAACTAACTGTGAGTCAGGCAGCCTTGGTTCTCAAGGACCCTGGACCGCATATGCACCGCCCCCCACCCTTTTTCTTCCAACCTTTGCATGTCTTGTATATTTACATGTTTAGCTTTCTGGTGCAGGGACGGTCTTTCACCATTAATTTATACAGTAATTAGTATAATAGGGGCTTTTAGGCACTACCATAATAAAACTAAGAATAATAAATATAAAATGACTTATAAATTGAAGAAAAAGATGTGGAGGTTGTGGTGGATATTCAACTGAACATGAGCTCCCAATGCAACACTGTGGCTAAAAGGGATAATGTGATCTTTGGACGCATAAATAGGGAAATATTGAGTAGGAGCAGAAAGATTACAATTACCTCTCTATTTGTCAGTGGTGCGCAACAACTGCTGGAATACTGAGTCCAGTTCTGGTGTCCTCAATTCAAGAAGGATATTGAAAACATGGACAGAGTTCAGAGAAGAGTGACAAAAATGATTAAAGAATTAGAAAATAACCCTCATTGTGAGAGACTCAAGGAGCTCAATCTATTTAGCTAAACAAAGAGAAGATTAAGGAGTAACTTGATCATAATTTGAAGTACCTATGAGACAATGTCTGGAAGTTGAATGTAGGCAAATTCAGACAAGAAACAAGGCACAATTTTTTTAAAAAGTGAGGATAAGTAATCACTGGAACAACTTATTTAAGAACATGGTGGATTTTCAGTCACTGGACATTTTAAAATCAAGACTGGATTTTCTCCCCGAAAAGATATGCTCTAGTTCAAACACAACTATTGGACTTCAAGCAGAAATTAATTCAGGTAAGTCATATGTCCTGTCTTATGCAGGAGGTCAGATTAGTCCCTTCTTTTCTTAACATCTATGAAGTTCTGTGCATCCCTTTGGAAAGCTGGGAATTTCCCGTTCTAGGGATGTAAAGCTCCTGGTTCTAGCTCTGCAGATTCATGACATGCTGGACTTAATGGGCCAGAATGAAATATCAACCTCCAGGAACACAGACCAATGAAAATTTGAGGGGAAATTCCACTTTTTGGAAAAGAATGAAATGAACTCCTTATACAACAGCATCATGTATTCTGTATATGTCACATATTAATACAAACATTTTACTAATATTTTTGAAAATGTTCTTGCTACTATCTATTCTCCTATAAAACCAGATGGATTTGTTTCCATGAAGCCAACTGTACAGAACTAAGCAGGAGAGAACAACTATAATAAATAAACTCTTAAAACCTCTACAAATTATTTTAAATATTTTTTCTATATGTCACAATTTTAATGTTTGATATCTCAGGGCCTTACAGGGCAAGTGCTGTGTGCACCACAGGAAATTAAGGAGTCTCCCCTTTCTAGTAGTATAAATAGTCCATTTCTAGTCCTTCTGGGCTGCAAAACTTTGAAACCCAAACCTGTCCCTATTGCAGTACTGACTACTAGCCATCCTGTACCTCAGAGCCATGTCATGGGGAGGTGGAGGAGGGGGGATTCACATTTGGGAAAAGAAGGGACAACTTCTTAACAGTTTTTCTTTTTTTTAGAACAAAAACAACACAGTGGTTTTGCTGAAGATGCTTAAAGGTTAAAAGTAGTCCTGGGGTGAAGAACTAGGGAGAAAAGTGTAGGTTAGACTGTAAAGATGGATGAAAAATACAATTTATTACATGGGCATCATCATCAGATAGGATGCAGATAGATAGATACATATGTGTATATACTGTCAGATATCACTAAAAATGAAGTATTCAGATCACAAATAGTTTGAAAACTGGGAAAAGAACCTATTCCTATATCCCTAAATAAGGTGTCATCCTGGTATCTGAGCATCTCCCAAAGATAAAATAAACATAGTGACTAACATGTCACTATAGAGAGAGGAAGTGCAGGCATTTTCAACTTTCAAAATTCCCTACTCATTCTTCTATTGGAGTATGGAAGGGGGATGGTTGGATTCAATCTCATTAATATGCAGATGCCTTAAGATCAGGTGTGAATCTCAAGCATATCCAGAAGGCATCTATTATTATTATTTTTATTGTGATTGTTTAACAATTATATATTACAATAGGGCTTAGAGAATCCAGTCAGGATCAGGGCCACATTGTATTAAGTGCTACACAAATACATAAGATACAGTCTACTACTCTAGACTGTGAGAGCTGTGCTTCCATGAACTCCCTTTGTGCAGCTGTCTTGCTGTCCCCTGTCTCCCACACCTCTTCATCCTACAAAGGAGACTTCTTAATAACAGAGAGAAATCAGCACACATACGTCCTGAGGGGGAGAATTTGGAGGATCCCAGCCATCATCCTCATCCTGCCTCTGGCAGCCCCTGGAACCCTGCGAGGCTGTGTTGACAGGTTAGGGGGGAATGGGACAACCTTGAACAAGAAGAAGCTCACTGTTGTGCAAAGATGAAGACGGAACTTTGGGTCCCTGGATATTTTAATCCATTACAGCCATGAAACTGACTTTTGTATTTCTACTGGGGAAGTATATGAATAGTTAAAGGCTTTCCCTGTTCATATCATTTTCAATTTTCAAGCCAGCAGGTATGTACCAATGTGACAATATGGCAGCTCCCTGCCAAAAACGCAGAATATTATGTCTATTGACAGGTAGCAGAGCTGCTATCATTCCATGTAGTAGTTTTTCACAATACAGAGATGTATAGGTTGAATATTCAGGGCAGGAGGATTTGCCCCCTAGAGTTTACACGTCAGCCATTAATGCAAAGAGTAGAAGATAGGCCATCTCTACATATCACCCATACTTTAGTTTAACTGTCACAATTTCTACAGACAAATATTTAAAAACCACCATGACAATAAATAACTAGGATCATATTTGCATTATACTATGACTTAGAACTGTTTTTTCTACTGTGATACAGGAGGGCCAGGGAGCAGTGGGAAGTGGTAGAAGGGAAGTATATAAATCCTAGGTTAATTAAGGCGTGGTTCCCTGTAGACTAGGGAGGGTTGCTACAGGTTAATTGGAGCACCTGTAATCAATTAAGGCCCTGTTAGAAACCTAATAAAACCCCCTGCTTCAGGCAGTCAGGGGGAAGGAGCGAGCCGAGCCGAGCCGAGCCGAGCCGAGCCGAGCCGAGAGCTGTGCCCTGCAACTTGGAGTAACAGAAAAATGGAGTAAGGGAGACCCTGCCCCAGCAGGGGAGGGACATTCCCTCCCCCAGCGTGTAAGGACTGAAGGTACCCCACCCAAGGGGGAAGAGGGTAAGAACCTGCAGGGGTTGAGAGGGGCTGGGACTCAGAGTGAAGAGCAAACGCAGACCCCTTCCCTGCTTCCCTCCTTTACCACCTTCCTGGGCCACTAGTGGGGCCCTCGGTGCCCCAAGAGCAGGGGTAAAGGGTAGTATTTTAGCCCCCCCCACCAAGAAAAGTGCATCATCACCCACCATACTATATCAACCATCTTGTCACACTACATACAATATGGAACCAGTTAATCAAGACATTCTGTCCCTTTTCTGAGTAAAAGATATACAGACCCCTTAGGAATTACACAGAATGAGTACAGTACTAATGTGTATGGGTTTTATTTTCTCCTTTTAGGTGTTATAGTGGGTCAGCCTCTCTTGCTTCCTCTGCTTGTGCTGCAGGCATTCAAAAGGCAGTCCACCCAAATTATCCAATACCCCTTCCTACATCCGCAACCCAATTAATAATGTTCAGTGATGTACGAAGCTGAGTTTACATTAATTTAGGATTTTTAATATAAAAGTGCTGCATGCTCCAGACTTTATAAACAAATGTCACCAATTTATAAATAGTCACACTGCTTTGGGGGAGCTTAGAGTGTGAAGGGGAGCAATGAATGGGGTAACAGTCCTACCTCTTCTCTACACCTTCCCACTCTCTTTGTGGCAATGCATGTCCTTGGCAGTATACAAAGGGATTAATCCTTGCACTCTTCCTATATGTAGCGTTTGCTCAGGATGTGACAGGGCTCATGCCTACCCTGTGGGCACTAGTCAGAACAGCTCCAGCACCCATTAGCTATTGCCTTCATTGTAAATATGAAGTGTTGTTTTTTTTTTTTTTTTTAATCGATGAGCAGATCCATGGATGCTCAGAGTAGACAGAACCAAAGAAAGCTGTTTCTTGGACCATATCACTGTTACTGATGGTGAAGCCTGGAGCTCAGTGAGACAGATAACAAGTGAGTGCTTCACTGTGTATGGAGTTAAAGTGTGGAAAAGGTTTTAAGTGCAATGTCACAGTGACAGATAAATGAAATGAAGATTATCTGTTGCATAAATCGGAATGAATTGGAGTTAATACATGAAGTGAATTCCACATTGCCGCTATGTGTGGAAGGGTAAAATATGAGCGAATTGTGTACAACAAGAAATGTATTTACATATCTTATTTCAAAAGTAGCCACTGATTTTGTCTGCCTCAATTTTAGATTTTGGCAGAGGAAGCAACTGAGACCTGGCCATATGTGAATGTTTCATTGATCATCTAGTGTTCTGTGATTGCTGCTCCTCAATGGCTAAGAATTGTGCACAACTTACATTTATTTGTCAGCTGTTTATCACATTTTGCCTTTTAGATTGTAAGCTCCTTGGTTCTGTCATTATCATATGTTTGTACTACTCTAGCACAATTGGGCCCAACCTGGTTGTGGCCTTTACATGCTACAATAAAATAATAATGAAGTTAAGCATATGCATAAATTCTTTTCTAGATTGGGCCCTAAATATATACTCAAAATGTAAATGGAAACTTGTATTTACATTAATTACATTTATTTTTAAATGTAATTAAGTAAAGAGAAAAAAAGGACATGGTTGAGTTTCTCTTCCCTGGGTTTTTACATAAATAATTAAACTTTGTCTGCTAAAAGGGGTGAATAATTTTTGTTAACACATTTCATCGTTTTTCCCCCTGTATATCTGAGTTCTTCCATCCTTGATTCATAACAAATAAATTTGAACATTTTTGTTTCTTCTTCTTCTTCTTCTTCAAACCAACAGCTAAGGGTTCTGTATAAACAATGATATTTCCCAGGATGAGTTTCTGATTGAAGTATTGAAGTTTCACTTTTAGCTACTATCTACAACCTTTTCTACAATTACATTTCCTGCCAGGAAATGTCTTGGAATATGCAGTTACATTGTTCCTTTTGGGCTATGTGTGCAGACCATTTCTAACCAGCATCAATTGCAATCTAAATAATCCTCAGAAGTTGCTTCATTATTCATTAGGAAAAGCAATCTGGCATGCAGTGTGTTATCGACAGCTGGAATCCAATACCCAAAGGTCACCAAAACAAATACCAGAAAGAAAAGGTGTTAAGGCAAATAAAAATACACCTTTTTAATTTTGACTGAATTGATTAAATAACAATTGAATGGTGTCACAGGTCATAAGGCTTTGAGACGTAAGGTCAGCTTAATAGAAAAGAGCCTGGGGCCATGTCACAGGGTATGCTCTGAGGCCTAGAACTGAGGCCACATCATTGTGCTCCTTCCTGCCCTTACCCCATGTAGTCTGAAATGAAGAAATGCCTAAACAGAATAGAAAACATTCTAAATAGACTAGTGCTTATTGCTGAGGGCTACCCCCTGAGTGAATGCTGCTTAGAACTGATTGCTTTATTTGAAGTTAAAGTACTGGGCATCTTTTAATAAACAGTTATAAAATATACTAGTCCGAAAAGAGAAAAAAAATCCTTCTTCCATTGCTAGTACTCTGTAATGTATGTACATCTCATTATTCTTCAAAACAGCTTCACCATTCAGTCCAGATATTTCAATGCTTAGATTAAATGAATGCAGTAGAAAATGATGCACTCACTGATACACAGAAATCCAAATCAGTTTGTGCATCAATTTTGAAAATAGTATATTTATGCCAATGTATTCAAATAGCTAATAATTGGTCCTTTTTGTACTAGTTTGTTGGTTGTCATATGTTGAAAGTTATGTTGCCTCAGACAATAGTTAGTCCATGGAATCCACTGCCATGGAAGGTCATAAGGTCAAATACTATAGGTGGATTTTAATATTAATAATATTATGACAAATCCTGGTTCTGGACTTGATCCAGCAAACTACTTAAGCCTGTCACTAACTCCTACCATGTGAGTAGCGCTGATAACTTTAACGGGATTCCTTACATGTTTAGAGTTAGATCTGTGCTTA
Source organism: Terrapene triunguis (assembly GCF_002925995.2). Lineage (NCBI taxonomy): Eukaryota > Metazoa > Chordata > Testudines > Emydidae > Terrapene > Terrapene triunguis. The sequence continues at coordinate 5,272,361 of NW_020664964.1, read as the reverse complement.
AATAGCTTGCTGAACTGAAGCTACTAGTAATATCTAAGGAAACTTCAGAAGCTCTGTGGCCTGCAAGGGCTCCACAGCTGTGAATCCTGAAGCGTGTATTATCCTTTCTGAGATTGCTGTGCAGCCCCTCCTCCCCTCCAGAGGATTGAGTCTGCCTTACACTGCAGTATAGCACTTAGGAATTATGTCTGGGGAGGTACTGGGCATTCAGAGTGCCTTCCCAGTCTTCCAGCAGAGGGAAGGTCCCTCTCAACATGGATTCATGAAGGGCAAGTCATGCCTGACCAACCTGATTGCCTTCTCTGATGAGATAACTGGCTCTGTTGATATGGGGAAAGCGGTGGATGTGATATACCTTGACTTTAGCAAAGCTTTTGATACGGTCTCCCACAGTATTATTGCCAGCAAGTTAAAGAAGTATGGATTGGATGAATGGACTATAAGGTGGGTAGAAAGCTGGCTATATCAACAGTCTCAACAGGCAGTGATCAACGGCTTTATGTCTAGTTGGCAGCCAGTATCAAGTGGAGTGCCTGAGGGGTCGGTCCTGGGGCCGGTTTTGTTCAACATTTTCATTAATGATCTGGATGATGGGATGGATTGCACCCTCAGCAAGTTCAGGGATGCCACTAAACTGTGGGGAGAGGTAGATATGCTGGAGGGTAGGGATAGGGTCCAGAGTGACCTAGAGAAATTGGAGGATTGGGCCAAAAGAAATCTGATGAGGTTCAACAAGGACAAGTGCAGAGTCCTGCACTTAGGACAGAAGAATCCCATGCACTGCTACAGGCTGGGGACCAACTGGCTAAGCGGCAGTTTTGCAGAAAAGGACCTGGGTATTACAGTGGAGGAGAAGCTGGATATAAGTCAAGAGTGTGCCCTTGTTGCCAAGAAGGCTAATGGCATATTGGGCTGCATTAGTAGGAGCATTGCCAGCAGATCGAGGGGAGGGCAACAAAAAATGATTTGGGGACTGGGGCACACGACTTATGAGCAGATGCTGAGGGAACTGTGTTTATTTAGTCTGCAAAAGAGAAAAAAAGGATTTGATAGCAGCCTTCAACTCCCTGAAGGGAGGATGGAGCTCGGCTGTTCTCAGTGGTGGCGGATGACACAACAAGGAGCAATGGTCTCAAGTTGCATTGGGGGAGTCTAGGTTGGATATTAGGAAAAACTATTTCACTAGGAGGGTGGTGAAGCGCTGGAATGGGTTACCTAGGGAGGTGGTGGAATCTCCATCCTTAGAGATTTTTAAGGCCTGGCTTGACAAAGCCCTGGCCAGGGTGATTTAGTTGGGGTTAGTCCTGCTTTGAGCAGGGGGTTGGACTAGATGACCTCTGAGGTCTCTTCCAACCCTAATCTTCTATGATTCTATGATACAAATTGCATGGGCATATACTCTGAATGCATCTCCTAATCTTTAGGGTCACAAGTCCAAAACTGAACAGTCAGCCAGAGAGCAGACTCTAGGATTGAATAGATGAAAATTCCTTCCAACATCTTGGCAGTTGTGGGGGAAGGGATTCTTAGAAGAAAGACCCAAGTGAAAGACTCTCCTGCCCACAGAAAGATCGGTTCCTTCTCCCTCCTACCACTTACACCTGTGCTAAAACAACTTCTGTCCCCTGGGCTGAAATAGCACCTGCAGTGCATGGAGGGAAAATAGAGAGGTTTGGAATGAACATAGGATTGCTCAGAATGCAGGAATCTCATTCACAAGATCTAAACCTCCCAAGTATCTCTGACATACCAATATGTTCAATATGGGGAAAAAAGAAAAATCTATTTTTCCCACATTCATTTCCATGGATAATCTAACTTTTAATTAATAAAAATGAACTTAAGAATTTTGGACCCAATGGAATTCTGGCTGTGTACCTGAGTCCACATGACATTGCAGGGATGCAAGATTATTTTAAGTGTGTGTCTACTTCTTGGAATTCCTCTTTAAGTCAGTTCCCCAGCATCAAAGGGGCTGTACAGATAAGTTAAAGCCTGTAGCTGCTTTAATTATATATGACTGCAGGGAAGAACAATGCATGTCTCTCTTATAGAATCATAGAATATCAGGGTTGGAAGGGACCTCAGGAGGTCATCTAGTCCAACCCCCTGCTCAAAGCAGGACAAATTCCCAACTAAATCATCCCAGCCAGGGCTTTGTCAAGCCGGGCCTTAAAAACCTCCAAAGAAGGAGACTCCACCACCTCCCTAGGTAAAGCATTCCAGTGCTTCACCACCCTCCTAGTGAAAAAGTTTATCCTAATATCCAACCTAGACCTCCCCCACTGCAACTTGAGACCATTGCTCCTTGTTCTGTCATCTGCCACCACTGAGAACAGCCGAGCTCCATCCTCTTTGGAACCCCCCTTCAGGTAGTTGAAAGCAGCTATCAAATCCCCCCTCATTCTTCTCTTCTGGAGACTAAACAATCCCAGTTCCCTCAGCCTCTCCTCATAAGTCATGTGCTCCAGACCCTTAATCATTTTTATTGCCCTCCTTTGGACTCTTTCCAATTTTTCCACATCCTTCTTGTAGTGTGGGGCCCAAAACTGGACACAGTACTCCAGATGAGGCCTCACCAATGTCGAATAAAGGGGAACGATCACGTTCCTCGATCTGCTGGCAATGCCCCTACTTATACAGCCCAAAATGCCGTTAGCCTTCTTGGCAACAAGAGCACACTGTTGACTCATATCCAGCTTCTCGTCCACTGTGACCCCTAGGTCCTTTTCTGCAGAACTGCTACCCAGCCATTCGGTCCCTAGTCTGTAGCAGTGCATGGGATTCTTCCGTCCTAAGTGCAGGACTCTGCACTTGTCCTTGTTGAACCTCATCAGGTTTTTTTTGGCCCAATCCTCTAATTTGTCTAGGTCCCTCTGTATCCGATCCCTACCCTCTAGTGTATCTACCACGCCTCCCAGTTTAGTGTCATCTGCAAACTTGCTGAGAGTGCAGTCCACACCATCCTCCAGATCATTAATAAAGATATTAAAAAAAAACGGCCCCAGGACCGACCCTTGGGGCACTCCACTTGAAACCAGCTGCCAACTAGACATGGAGCCATTGATGACTACCCGTTGAGCCTGATGATCTAGCCAGCTTTCTATCCACCTTACAGTCCATTCATCCAGCCCATACTTCTTTAACTTGCCGGCAAGAATACTGTGGGAGACCGTATCAAAAGCTTTGATAAAGTCAAGGAATAACACATCCACTGCTTTCCCCTTATCCACAGAGCCAGTTATCTCATCATAGAAGGCAATTAGGTTAGTCAGGCATGACTTGCCCTTGGTGAATCCATGCTGACTGTTCCTGATCACTTTCCTCTCCTCTAAGTGTTTCATAATTGATTCCTTGAGGACCTGCTCCATGATTTTTCCAGGGACTGAGGTGAGGCTGACTGGTCTGTAGTTCCCTGTATCCTCCTTCTTCCCTTTTTTAAAGATGGGCACTACATTAGCCTTTTTCCAGTCATCCGGGACCTCCCCCGATCGCCATGAGTTTTCAAAAATAATGGCTAATGGCTCTGCAATCTCATCCGTCAACTCCTTTAGCACCCTGGACCCATGGACTTGTGCATGTCCAGTTTTTCTGAATAGTCCCGAACCACTTGTTTCTCCACAGAGGGCTGGTCACCTTCTCCCCATACTGCGCTGTTCAGTGCAGTAGTCTGGGAGCTGACCTAGTTCGTGAAGACAGAGGCAAAAAAAGCATTGAGTACATTAGCTTTTTCCACATCCTCGGTCACTAGGTTGCCTCCCTCATTCAGTAAGGGGCCCACACTTTCCTTGACTTTCTTCTTGTTGCTAACATACCTGAAGAATCCCTTCTTGTTACTCTTAACATCTCTTGCTAGCTGCAACTCCAAGTGTGATTTGGCCTTCCTGATTTCACTCCTGCATGCCTGAGCAATATTTTTATACTCCGCCCTGGTCATTTGTCCAATCTTCCACCTCTTGTAAGCTTCTTTTTTGCGTTTAAGGTCAGCAAGGATTTCACTGTTTAGCCAAGCTGGTCGCCTGCCATATTTACTATTCTTTCTACACATCGGGATGGTTTGTTCCTGCCACCGCAATAAGGATTCTTTAAAATACAGCCAGCTCTCCTGGACCCCTTTGCCCTTCATGTTATTCTCCCAGGGGATCCTGCCTATCTGTTCCCTGAGGGAGTCAAAGTCTGCTTTTCTGAAGTCCAGGGTCCGTATTCTACTGCTCTCCTTTCTTCCTTGTGTCAGGATCCTGAACTCGACCATCTCATGGTCACTGCCTTCCCATCCACTTTTGCTTCCCCTACTAATTCTTCCCTGTTTGTGAGCAGCAGGTCAAGAAAAGCTCTGCCCCTAGTTGGTTCCTCCAGCACTTGCACCAGGAAATTGTCCCCTACAGTTTCCAAAAACTTCCTGGATTGTCTGTGCACCGCTGTATTGCTCTCCCAGCAGATATCAGGGTGATTAAAGTCTCCCATGAGAACCAGGGCCTGCGATCTAGCAACCTCTGCTAGTTGCCAGAAGAAAGCCTCGTCCACCTCATCCCCCTGGTCTGGTGGTCTATAGCAGACTCCGACCACGACATCACCCTTGTTGCTCACACTTCTCAACTTTATCCAGAGACTCTCAGGTTTTTCTGCGGTTTCATACCGGAGCTCTGAGCAGTCATACTCCTCTCTTACATAGAACGCAACACCCCCACCTTTTCTGCCCTGCCTGTCCTTCCTGAACAGTTTATATCCATCCATGATAGTACTCCAGTCATGTGAGTTATCCCACCAAGTCTCTGTTATTCCAATCGCATCATAGTTCCCTGACTGTGCCAGGACTTCCAGTTCTCCCTGCTTGTTTCCCAGGCTTCTTGCATTTGTGTATAGGCACTTAAGATAACTCATTGATCGTCCCTCTTTCTCAGTATGAGACAGGAGTCCTCCCCTCTTGCTCTCTCCTGCTTGTGCTTCCTCCCAGGATCCCATTTCCCCACTTACCTCAGGGCTTTGGTCTCCTTCCCCCGGTGAACCTAGTTTAAAGCCCTCCTCACTAGGATAGCCAGCCTGCTGGCGAAGATGCTCTTCCCTTTCTTCGTTAGGTGGAGCCCGTCCCTGCCCAGCACTCCTCCTTCTTGGAACACCATCCCATGGTCGAAGAATCCAAAGCCTTCTCTCCGACACCACCTGCGTAGCCATTCGTTGACTTCCACGATTCGACGGTCTCTACCCAGGCCTTTTCCTTGCACAGGGAGGATGGACGAGAACACGACTTGCACCTCAAACTCCTTTCTCCTTCTTCCCAGAGGCCCCTATGCCTTGCCATGCTCTCCCCTTCTTCCAACTCCTTGCCTTTGCTCCACTCCCTATCGGCCACCTCAGTACATGTGGTTTCTTGGACTAATGGACAATCCACACCTATCTTGCTACATCACTGTAAATCCCGTCCTGGGACTCTCATGTACACACTTCTTCTAATCAGCTCCTGGGCTTCACTTGGTTCTGGATAATCTTGCTAAATTGTGTGCTAGATTTTGGCCTGATCATGCTCTCTCTGTATTTAATAGCTAAACTCCTATTGCTTTTAGTGGGAGCAGGGTTGGGCCTGTTGTGATGAGACTCCATTTTCATTTGTGACCTGAACTAGAAATTGGCAAGCTAATGCACTAACTCACTACATCATTTAACTTTCAAAAGATGGAAAACATTAAATAAACTATACATTTTTCAGTGTTAATCTATGGAGTTTTTAAGCAGAGAGAAAATATTTTACAATATGTAAAATTGTCCAAAGAAATGTAATACCTTCATCTGACTGTTCAACTATTAATTAAAATGTGCTTTCTGATGTAAGAAATACTTTAGAAAATAGACGCAATTGAAGACATTGGGCTAGTTTCTAAGATGGAGTAAATCAACCTCTCTTTATTACAGTCAATGGAGAAAGACTGATTTATACCAGCTGAGAATCTGGTCCAAAATAAGTTTAACTCTGAAGTTAAGAATAAGCTATTAGAGCAGTTTTTATTTTGTTTGGGTTTAGATGAGTAAAGCTTGTTTTAAGACCACCAGCCTGTCTAATTTTCTGTATTTCATGTCCTGTATTTCATGTCTTCTTAGGATAAAGGTTCGTTTCCCTTTCTATGTGTTTATTTTAAGAAATATCCATGGCTTTAAAAATAATACTTAAAAATGTAATTATATAAACAGTGAAGTTCAGGACCTAGTCTGTCTACAAACATCTAAAGCAAGGATTTGAATTCACAAATGTCTTACCAAGAGTGGGGAAGCCTATAAATCACTCAACAATGGAGAATTTGATTGGTACTCTTTAGAAGGGATTTTAAACAATAACACTGTACAATTATAAGATTAAATTTTCTAAAAATGGCCTTTTTTGGGTGTAGAAACAACTATGTATGCACTTTTCAATCACTAACTTTTGCAGATACAGTTGATTGATTCTAATACCTGAACTCACAGGAGATATACTTTTCCTGATCATAAGTCATTTGGTAGCTATTGGGTGCTCTGCACTTTTGGTAATCGGCTTGTTTATTTAGGAGTCTGAGATTCAGAGTTTCAAAGAAGCCTGATGGAGTTAGACATCCAACTTTTATGGAATTTCATTTTCCTTTGAAAATCCCAGCCTCAATGAGGATTTAGGAGCTTTTTCTTTTTGAAAATCTTGGCCTCCTTGCTTAGAATTTTTACATCAGGTGCAATATAACATCCCTCCCTTCCTTCCATATTCCTTACATTGTCTTTCAAATACAATGTTTTATCTTACTTTGAATAAGTATAGGGAGACTGCTTAATTAAAAATGTCTATGCTAAAACATCTGTATATGTATATTTAACTTTTCAATTTCTGGGGCACATTTCCCTGTACTAATTTTAAATTTTATTTTAATGTATAATCCTTGCTTTTGGCTCATTCCCCCATCTAAAATTCTACTTTACTGTTTAATGCTTTGGGGTTTCATTGAATATTGTCTTCTCAGTAACTAAGCACAGAGCACCCTTTCTGGTTTAAGAGTTCATCAGTGTTTGCATAACCTCTCTCTGAACTTCCCTGACTTCTCAAATTCATTTAGATAACTGAATAAACCCACTCACTTTCTGGTGGACAATGTGAACAAAGTTGTTTTAAGCAGCCATGCATATATTCTAAAGTATTTAAGAAATATTTTTAAAGTTTTAATTATTGGTGCACTGTGTCTGTGTTTGCTCTTGACAAGTTGTGATTGACTTCAGTGGCAGGGCTTGTGTGAGTAAGATAGTCACAGTTTGCCTTCTCATTAGTTTATGGAGTAATAGAAGTGGACAAATTAAGAGCTCTTCCATAGGGACAATTTAATTGGTATGCCAAAGCCATGTTCAAAGGGCCTGATCCTGCACTCTCTGTGCACTCAAAACTTTCAGGGACCTCTTCATTGCCATGAAGCCCCTTAAGATAGCACAAGAACTGTAGGGCAGATGTAAATCCCCTGGGAATAACTGTAGTGTTGAGGATCCACTACACTCAGGTACCGAGCTGGCTCTGCCAGCTCTCCTCAACTTCTACATCACCCCCAAGGATAGGGGGAGAGTATTTTGAGGGATGGGCAAAAGCTGGGTGGACTCATGGCAGGGACAGAGTATCCATAGGGAACATTGAAACAAGTGCTCAAGTTAGGGAAGCCTAAGACAACTCTAACTTAAACTGGAGGCTGAACCAGCCCGATCAGCCCTTGAATAGGAAAGGTGAACACCACTCCCCTCTGCCATGGAGCTGGTTCACAATAACTACAGGATTAGGACTGAAATTCTGAAATAGTTGAACTTTCAGTACAATTCAGATTACCCGAAATGTACTTATTCCAAGCCTCTGTTATTAGGTGTTCCAATGGATTGATGATTACTGGAAAAACAAAGAGCCCTCCAGACGTTATCACATTGTTTAAAAGTGTCTGGGATACTTTTATCATGGAAAAAATCACAGAAAATACAAAAATGCATTCTAATGATTTCAGTATATTGGGATTCCTTTAAAAATGCGAGCAAAACAACCCTTCAAAATAAAACCAGAGACCAGATCCTTTTAATTAAATAACTTCTGCTGACAGCACTAGGCTCCCATTTGTCTCTAACACCCTAGTTTTAGACATATTTGCTGTTACTCTGTGTTATCTCTTGCCTGTTTTCTTTGTTCTAATATTTTTTACTTTGTTATTTCTGAAAATGGTTAAATACAAAGTTCAGAAAAAAATGAAAAAGGGGCTATGGAGAAATAAGGTAACTATAATTTTGGCTGCACCTGATGTTTCCTAAAGCTCCATAGCTGACTGCTTCTTGCAGAAGCAGCAGCAGTATTTTTTCCCCTGTAAAGTTGTCTCTAATTGTAAAGATACACTAATTTCTCCAAGCACTGGCTCAGCAGCACTTCTTAGTACCCAAGCCAACAGAAGAGAGAGAGAGAGATTTACCTGTCAGATAGCTATCTATCTATCTAATAAACAATGAATAGATAGATACATTCCTATCTACATATACATTCCTGAAAATCTGAATTCTCTGGTAGACTTAATAGAAAACCAGTACATTTTTGAATTAAATATTCACTTTGACTCTTATTTGACAAAAATTCCCAGACCACTGTTTCCTTTCACAGTTCAAATGTCAAGCATCCCTTGCACAGTGGTCAGGGTGGCGTGCAGATACAGAGGAAACCCCTAAACAGAAATCTTTAATGATGACAAGCCTGGTTAACTCAATGACCACAGTATCCTTTGTCTCCCTTTCTCCCCATGCTAGCTCCTGCTGACTCAGATTGGGGAAAAAAGTCAACTAGCAGGGCAGCTGGTCATGCATAGTCTGGGGAAAATGCTTTCTTCACCTTTGTGCACAAAGTGCAAAAGGCCCTTCTATTTCCTCTGGAGTGTTTTTGTTTTTTGTCTTTTTTTTCTGATTGACTAGCTTTATATTGATTGAAAAGTCATTTCCTTTGCCCAGTCTTCTGAAAAATAAAATAAATGTTTTCTGTGACCCTAACATCTTAATTCTTCTTTCACAGAGCTAAAGAAAAAGTTCCCTGTCAATTATATTGAGGAAAAAATTATATTGTTGTTTTGTAGCACTCTTTTTCTCCCTGTGTGTCAAAAGGGAGCAAATGATGCATTAAAAGCCTAAAAGCTGAAATAAAGATTAGGTGTAAAGTGCTATTGATCCTTTTACATAAAGAAGCTAAGACAGATTCCACTTGCCTGTCAGGTTGCATTTTCAGTAAGTTACGCAGACACAATATTTGAAACTTCTACAAAGGAATCTTTAAAGTGTTGCTGAAAGTATCAAATAAGACTGGACAAGACAGCAAGAACAACCATTAAGAAATGGCAGAAGTGTGGCTGAGGTATGATAGGGTTGCTTTGTGCCACCACGCTTAATGGAACCAATGCCTGGATGTCACGTTACCTCTATGAAGAACTAGAATTTTTTACTTCACTCTTCTTAATATCCTTACATGTACACTCAGGGGCTTATTTTCAGAAAGATCCATGCCTAACCATCTAAAAGTTCATGTGCAAACTGCGGAGCAATTTCCACTGAGTGCAGCAGAGGGAAGATTGTCAAGGATTTGCTTAGAGCTGGGCAGGAAATGGTTTTCTTGTCCTGCAAAAATTTTTGAGAATTCAAAAAAAAATTCCCATCCTAAATCAGGCTAAGAAGTCGAATCTGGAAAATTTTGTGAACCAAAAATTTATGTAGTGCTCCTACCTACCCGCTTACCTCCTTTAACGCCTATCTCCTTACAGGTTTTGAAGGACAGTTCATCTGGATTCATCTCCAGCTCATCAGGGTGTAACTTCCTTATTTTCTTCCTATATGAATTTATTTGGCAATGCCTCCACCCATCTTGCTGCTTCCTGGCAGGATCAGCAGGGCAGCTCAGAAGGAAAGTTCTAAATACAGGGTAACCCCCACTTACTTGCCAGATAGTTGGAAACGCCCAAGAAATAACACAAACACATACAATATATTCAACACAGTAATTATATTAACAAGGAAGTAAATATAGCAGTAAAACACTACTCTCAGGATCACCAGTGCCCACACTGATAATACCCATGAATTTCTCCAGTCACATGACCTAATAGAGCTAGGGATGTAAAATGTTAACTGGCTAACTGGTTAACAGGTAAGCATTAGTCAGAGTGGGCCCAGCTGCACCGCTCAGCTAGAGCAGCTGGAGCAGCGGCACCCAGCAGGAGTGGGCCCAGCCACGCGACCCAGACAGAGTGGCCAGAGCAGCCCCAGCCCTAGCCACGCAGCCCTGGCAGGAGCGGCCCCAGCTGCACTGGCCAGATGGGCACCAGCTGCTTAATCAGTTAACCGTTTAAATGAAATATTTTAATAGTTTAAGCAGTTAACTTTTCTAATGTTTTTTACATCCCTAAATAGAGCAAGAGCAAAACTTAGTGTCCCATTGGTACACATACTTTGTAGGAGCCCTTGATAATCTGTGACTACAATATCTTCTGTAGCAGCAATAAGCAATTTAGCTGACTTGGTTTAGTAGAACCAAAAGGCTCACACATGGGTAAAATGGTAAGTCCCTCCACAGGTTTAATAAGGAACAGGTGGTAAAATCCCCAAGCCCTTATCCTCGAGCTTGAGGCCATGGGGGGCGGGGGGTGTCTCCCACACAATTTCCCTGACTATCTAACTAAAAGAGGGTACACACACAATTCTGCAAGTGATCCTCAGGTTCAGAGATGAATCTGGACTCCTCAGTAACTGCAGAGGGGCTGATACTCACATCTGGCAAGTGTCCTCTTCATACAGGAATGAGGCTGCTTCTGCTCCCAAGATTTTACCTCACCGTAAAGGGGTGTAGGGCTCAAGTGCAGATTATAATAACTCTACTAAAATCCTAACTCTAATCTCCTACCCTAGTGCTCAGTTTAAGGCTATTGCTTCCAGGTAGCCAGAGGCCAGTTCTCAGGGGGACCCTGCTTGCAAGCCTGGGACTCGAGCTCCCCCACAGCCAGTTCTGCCCTTTCAGTGGCTGGCTCCAGAACACTAATAAAACCCAAAAGTATACCCTTTCACAGTGCTCCCAGGGTGGGCTTCTCACTCAGAACCTTTCTATTGGTCAAGCTATCTCTTCTTCCATGGCTTTTACTTGTCAGTCATTTGACTCTAACCCCCCTTCTTGAAAACACTCCTCCTCCTCTGAGCCCACTTGCTGGTAGCCATCAAGGCACCCTGCTATCCTCCCCCAAGCTGACAAGGCTCCTCTGACTCAAAATACTGTCTCTCCCCACTCCCTCTTGGTAGCCTAGCAGACTCTGAGTCTGCCCTTGGCCCCCACTTCTTCCCAGGGACAGTGACTCTCTCTGAGTTACAAGCACACAGAGACCCAGAAAGCATGGTAAGCTCCTTGAGGTTTACATTTAAATAAATAAACAAATAGACTTTTAAATATAATTTTAAAGCATTTAATTTCAAATTTGACTATTTTTAATTTTGTACTTTAAGTATAATTAGCTTACATTTCAAAAAGGAAAGTTCTTTTGAATCAGAAAGCCAGGATTTTTCATTTCAAAAATGTCAAAGCAAAACATTTTGACAATTTCTAAACTCTGCCCCCTCCCCCCCCAAAAAAAAAATTTTCGCTTGAAAAATCCATCAAAACTGACCCTTACTTATGAAAAGTTTTAGGTTCAACAAATCAGCATTTTCTGATGAATTTTTTTAAATAAAACAATCCCTGAACAGCTCTACTTACAATTCCCTTGCCTCATGCTCTACTCAGCCATAGCAGATGTTAGATCAGTTTGCAAACTATTATAACCTGCACCAGCTGGCAACAGTCCCAATGGGATTAAGGGACTGTCTGCCAGCTGAGTATAGTCAAAGTATATATAGCCTGCTATGGCTATAGCTGCTCCTGGCTCCTGACATGCACCTCCCTGCCCTTTGGGCATCCCTTCCACCACTGGGATTGAGGTAGCCTAGAAACTGACTGAATCTTTAACAGAGGAAATAGGACTAGATGCCATTTCCTTTGCACTGCTGTGGTGGTCTGGCAAGGCAGAATCTGGTCCAAAATCTGCTATGTCCACCCAAGATATCCACATAATCTTTAATTCTTCATATAAATCAAAAAATAAATTCTGTTATCATATGCAGGGAACAGGAGAAAGATAACGGGAAATTCTGAGGAGTAATGACAGATTCTGTGCTTGGAATTATGACTGAGAAAACAAGAGAGAATAGAAACTAAAAGACAATTGTAGTTCATGACCACTACAGAAAAGAGAACCAGTAGAAAGTCAACACCGCCAGAGGTATACAATTGATCTCAGGTTCTACACATAGCAACTGCAGAGAATATAACAGAAGATTCTGCTAGAGGAAAGAAACAGAGAACTGCAGAATACATATTTGAGGATGGCAGCTCAGAAAAATCCAAAAGGACTTCACGCATGCCCAAGAGACAATCTCCATTTGTCCAAAGAATATTAACAATCCTTGTCAAGGACTCCATGTTAACAAAAATGGATAGAACATTTTTCAAGGCCATATAAGCAGCAGGATGGTGTGCTGTCTTCCTGGACTTAAGAGGAGAGATGTTATTGCAAGACTAAAAGATGCTGGTCAGGGCCGGCTCCAGGTTTTTTGCCGCCCCAAGCAAAACAAACAAACAAACAAAAAAAAGGCCGGAGTACTGCCCCTTGAAAAGTGCTGCCCTAAAGAGCCGGAATGCCGCCCCTTGAAAAGCGCCGCCCCAAGCACATACTTGGAACGCTGGTGCCTAGAGCCGTCCCTGATGCTGGTCAAGACTCCACTGGCAATGGCTGACACTAATAACATGGTTTCACTTCACAGATTATTCAAGATCTCATGGATCTCAGAAGGCAGCTGAAGGAGATCTTCTTGTCACATCAGTAGGAGAGGACAGGTTGCAGAAGATACCAGAGGTGAATCATTGGAAAGGTAGGATGCAAAGCAGGGGCGGGGGGTTGGTTTTGTGAAATATTAGACCACCGTCTCTGGGGAGAGGGTTCTAATGTTTGTACAGTCTCATTTCAACAGTAGAGGATCCAAACTTCTAACTGACAAATTAGTTAAACTAATCAGGAGGGTGTTAAACTAGCAGCAAAAGAGTAGGGTGTCAACAGGGAACCACAGTACAATCATTTAAACATACCACTCAGATTCAAGGTGTTATGAACAGAGTAAATCAAGATATCAAGAGACATAAAAAGCAGACCTCATTCTGATAAGTAAAGGTAAACTGATCATTGAACTAAAGGGAAATTGGTAGCTATGGATATAAAATAGAAGTTATGAAATGTAAACAATTGAAATGGGGAGCTAAATTTATGAATTAAAATTCTATGGCTAGTTGAGTTAGAGATAGTAAAAAGGAATTATTTAAATATATAAGGAACAAAAGGAATCCTGGAAGTGGCATAGGTCCCTGATTAGGTGGAAATAATAAAATTGATAATAATGATGAAAAAGGCAGAAATATTTAAAAAAAAAAAAAACCTTCTGTTTGCCAAGAAGCTAGATGATGTACTTATATTACATAATAATAATAATAATGAAATATTTGTGTTCCAACACAATAAATGAAGAGGAAAACAGCTAATATGCAGCACTATCCATAAACTTGTCCATCTCACTACTTATCACCCCACCAACCTTTGTGTCGTCTGCAAACTTTACTTGCAATTATTCTATATAGTCTTCTAGATCTTTAATAAAGATATTGAATTGCAGTAGATTAAAAACTCATTCCCTGTGAAACCCCATTAGAAACACTCCATTTTAGGATGATTTCTCATTAACAATTATATATTGAGATCTATCAGATAATCTGTTTTTAATACATTCTGTAAGTGGTGTATTTTGAATATTTTAGTGTTTTGTGTTAGAATGCTGTGTGGTCTTAGTAAAAAATGCAAGGCTCTCCTCTCCATCCCTACAGAGGTTCTTTTCCAGAGGTCTCTGGGGAGATTGGTTTCACTCAAGATAAACTTCCACAACCCCCTTTCCATTGGTATGAACACCCATGGATGCCTCCATCCATGCCATATGCACCACCCCATTTGGAACCTCTTGGTAGCCTATTACCAGCAATTCTCGAGGGCCTTGAGCATCACTCATCACAGAGATAGACAACCTTCATCAACCTCCATCTCTATGAGGCTGGAACTTCAGGAAGAAACCTTTGAGGAACAGGGAGACAACACTGAAAAGGTTTCTCCAGCAACCAACTTCTCTTCTTCATCCCTGGATGAAGCTGCTATGCCACCTCCTCCAAACTTGGCTGGTGATTTCAAGCAGCCCCAGGACTGTGTCAAGAGAATTGTGGATTCTTTGCAGATCCTTCTTGAGGTGGCTAAAGAACCACATCATAAGCTGCTTGACATCCTTTATACAACTTCTTCTGCTCGCATTGCCCTGCCTGTTAATGAGGCCCTCCTGGAGCCTGCAAAGGTTATCTGACACATCCTGGCCACAATTCCACCCACATGCAATAGAATGGATAAAAAAATATTATGTTCCTTCTAAGGACTCAGAATTTTTTATTTTCTCATCCCTCTCTTAACCCTTGTTGGCCCAGGTGGTTAGCAGACCTGGAAGGCAGCACCACTTTAAATCTATCCACTGTGATAAAGATCATAAGTGCCTCAACCTATCTGGCAGAAAATCGTATTCATCAGCTACTTTGCAATTCAGAATCGCCAACTACCTGGCATTAGAGATGAAATACAATCATACAAATTATGTAAGCTGAACTCCTCTATTGAGCATCTACTAGCAGTTCATACAGAGCAAGTCCAGGTAATCATTGCAGAATGCCAGAAGCTCACCAGAACATCTCTGAAACCTCTCTTGACACTGATGACACTGCCGCTCTTTTGATCTTTATGGTGGGAGTTATGAGGAGGACCTCCTGGTTTCTGCTCTCAGGATTTCCAAAGGAGGTCCAGAATACTGTCAAAGACCTCCCTTTAGCTGGCACTAAACTACTCACTGACATCATGGATCAATCTCTGCACACATTAAAGGGTTCTAGGGCCACTTTGTATTCTCTGGGTATCGACACACCTGCCCACAAAAGAAAGCTTTGTAAGCAGAGATCACATCCTGCCCAATTTTCAAATTCTCACGGGTCATACAAACCTAAAAGCAAGAGACAGAAGTTCCAGAGAAGATAACAGCACACTTCCCAACCAGGGCCGGCTCCAGGCACCAGCCGAGCAAGCTGGTGCTTGGGGTGGCAGATTGAACGAGGTGGCATTCCGCCCAACCCTAGGGCGGCACGGCCGCTTTTTTTTTTGTTCCGCACCGGCCACCCTGTAGGGGGCGGCGGCGCGGAGGACGGGAGCGCCCTGCAGCAAGCCCGGCAGGGCAGTCCTAGTCCTTCCCTCCCTGCCGACTGGAGTGGAGCCCTCCCGGCAGGGCGCGGCGCGGTGCGGCGGGAGGGGCCGCGTGGCAGTGCCCCGCTGTAGCCCTGGCCGCCCCCCTTCTCTCTCTCTCCTGCCCGCTTCCTCCCTCTCCCCCCTCCGCTAGCCGGTCCCCCTGCACCGGCGCTCAGATCACTGTTTTTTGGGGGGTTTTTTGCTTTGCCATTCTGGCTGCCACGGGTTTTTTTTTTTTTTTTTTTCTTGGGGCAGCCAAAAAGCCAGAGCCG
>NW_020664964.1:5216707-5236694 GCF_002925995.2 Terrapene triunguis | reverse complement strand
TAACTGTCAGGGTGGTTAAACACTGGAATAAATTGCCTAGGGAGGTTGTGGAATCTCCATCTCTGGAGATATTTAAGAGTAGGTTAGATAAATGTCTATCAGGGATGGTCTAGACAGTATTTGGTCCTGCCATGCAGGCAGGGGACTGGACTCGATGACCTCTCGAGGTCCCTTCCAGTCCTAGAATCTATGAATCTATGAATCTATAAATGATGAGGTAACTCTGGAAGAATTAAAACTTTCTTTGCTTTCTGTTGAAAATAAAAATAAAAACCCCCTTATATTTAGTTATTTAACCTTCATCTTTCTTTCAGAAATTTAAGAGAATCTAGCAGAGTGTATACCTTGTTAAGGTAAGAAAAGACTGTCTTTAGTCCTTCAAAGTCTTGGGGGAGAAAACAAGGAGGACCCCAGCTTCATTCAGTGAGGGGGTTGGTTGACGTGCAGTGGATATTAATTTGCCCTTTGGAAATCTGTTCTGTGTGTTTAGTAGTATTATGGAGGTGCTGTTCATGACTCCATAGTTAAGGCTGAGTTCCATTTTGTCAGAATAGATGCAATCTCTTTGTTTCATATGAAAAAAGCAACATAGCTTCCTCAAATTTACAGCACTTATTCTTTGAGTACAGAATGAATTTTCTAAGAGTTTACAAGTAAATGTATTAATTAGTTTATTCATTAAAATTAATTAAAAACTGGGTCTTTTTATAAATATATAATCCTGTATCAGTCTTCTGTTTGTCCCAAATGACTAACAATGGAATAACACAGATAAATTTCATACTTTCCAAAAAGATATCGGATGAAATCTTGGGACCATCTATGTTTGAAGAAATTAGGTAGCAATTAAGCACCCAAACAACCTTAATTTTTCCCAATTGTGAGCTAATATTATGATTAAGGCATTTTAGTGTCTGTGATCACAGCTTCAATTAAATTGATTTTTAAAGAGAGATTTTTTTTTCATATTTCCCCCCTAATGATATCACTAAAGGGCAGAATTAAAGTTGCTTGGGTAACCTAATTTATGCATCTCTTAGCTTAGCATGTTTGGATTTCTTTTAAGTGTAATCTTAACTATAAATATCCTGGGATTATAATAGTTGGTTTTGGAATAATTGCAAGAACTCTAATGTTTTTTGCCCTAAACCTATTGAGATGCACTCTGAGTCGTAAGCGATTTTAATGCAGGTATTTTTTGGGAGAGGTTGTTTTTTGGTGGGCTTTTTTTCTTTGCCACTGGGAACAATAAACACCTCTATAATAATCAGTGAAATAATAAGTAATTAAAAAAACATACAATTTTAAAAACTTAATAATAAAAGGGAAAAATCCATGACTGGCAGGGCTAAAGACAGTTCTGGGGAATACCCAAAGATTCAAAGAGTGCTAATGTGCCAACATTCCAAAACGATGAGCAGAATGACCCAGATAACTACAGGCTAGTTAGCATGACATCATTTCTGGACAAAACAATGGAAAAGCTGATATGGGATTCAGTTAATAAAGAATTAAAGGATAGGACTAAAATTAATATCAGTCAACTTGGTTTTATGGAAAATAGGTCTTGTCAAACAAATCTGATTATATTCTCTGAGGAGATGACAAGTTTGTTAGATAAAGGTAACTGTGTAGATGTAATGTATTTAGCCCTATGTAGGGCATTTGACATTCTGATTGAAAAATTAGCACTGTCAACAAAGCACACATTAAATGGACTAGGAACTGGGTAACTGACAGACCTCAAAAAGTAGTTGTCAATGGGGTGTCATCATTGAATGGAGGTGTTTCTAGTGGGGATCCTCAGGGATAAGTTCTAGGCCTGACATTATTCAACATTTTATCAATGATCTGGAATTAAATAGAAAATAAATCACTGCTGATAAAATTTGCCGACAACACAAAGACTGGCAATATCCTGGAAAGCAATGATCTAGTATCTAAGGGCCATAGTGGACAAGCAGCTCAACACGAGCTCCCAGTGAAATGCTGTAGCAAAAAAAGGGTGATGTATTGGATGTACACACTAGAGCTGGGTGAATTTTTTTTATTTTTTTTTCCTCCAGTGAAAAATGCGGATTTGGTGACACTGAAGCATTTTATGAATTCATGTCAATTCCACCACATTGTTTGGTTAAAAAAAATAAAACAAACGCCCTAAAAATCCCCCCCCCCAATGCAAAACATTTTATTCTGACATTTTCAAAACAAAATGTTTCAACTTTTTGATTTGAAATTGCTTTTATTTTTTAATTTTTCTGTTATTTTATATATATATATAATATTTATGAAATATTAAAACAACACTCAAAAATGACATAAAATGTTTCATTTTGGGCCAAACAAAATGTTTCATTCAATCCACAAAATTTGTGTTCAGCTTTTCAATTCAGTCAAAATTTTGAAAAAAAATCATTTTTGGTTTGACCCAAAATTATTTTTTCTTGCAATTTTTCAGAATTGCCATGAATCAAAAAAATCTGTTATTCATCAAGCTCTAATATCGACAGTGGAGCAGTGAGAAGGAGCAGGGATGTGATTTTACCTCTGCATACAGTATTGGTGAGACTGCATGCAGTTCTGGTGTCCACATTTCAAAAAAGATGTTGATAAATTGGAGAAGGTGCACAAAAGAGCCAGAAAAATGACCTGAGAGCTGGAAAAAATACCTTGCAGTGAGATACTTAAAGAACTCAGTCTGATGAACCAATGTCTAGAAGCTGAATCTAAACAAATTCAAATTGGAAATAGGGCACACATTTTTAACAGTGAGGGTGATTAACTATTGGAACAAACTATCAAAGGAAGTGGTAGATTTTCCCTCTCTTGATTCAGGTAAAATTCTAGCCCCATTGCAGTCAACTGGAACTTTCAGTTGATGGCATATGCCTTGTTTGGAGAATCAGGTCTTCCATTTCTAGCCATCTTTATTCTACCACTTTTTTGGTGGATGATGGCATCCTAACTGTCCATGGCAGTCATCAACACAGCGTCAAACGCATAGGTGAAAAATGTATAAACTGTCAGTTGTCTGGGATGATGAGCATTTATATATTGTGTAGGTTTTAACTTCTAGCATTTTTAATATTTCTCATGTTTTGGCAGCTACATTTGGCAGCTACAATGTGTTGGCTTCAGAGGAAAAATGTGTTATTTTAATAACATGTTATAAGGTTGACTAGGTTATTTAGCACCAAAAAAACTAAGAAATTTGGTGAGTGACTTTTGTTGTTTGACTGCAAATTCATGTATTTCCTTGCAGTTGAAATACTTTATACAAGCCACTCTCCATTTTTTCTCCAAGTTTCATTTTGTTTTGCTTTGAAGAACAATTATTACCTCTAATGCTCATGCAAAATGTTGTCATTAAACACAGGATGAAAATGGTATATCTGCTTTGATGTAGCATCTGATACTTTGACTGAAGAATCACTGTCTCAATTTGTTAAACTGTATGCATTTATTATAAGAGAAACATTTAAATATGGATCAGAACGAAAGATTGCCTGTCTAAAATGGAATAAAAGTATGCTTAATTATTTTACATCTTAAAACATTAGCACACATGCAGAATTGATTAACAGACTAGTATTGTGCAATGTGAATGTGACATCTCTTAGTAGATATAAATCATTGGTGGTTAAATACTTTGGGCCTGACTTATATAGAAGAGTGCACAGACATTTACCAAGAGTAGATCATAGCCAAGCAATGGTGAGAGAGGAATCTCGGATGCAGCAAGGTCTCAGGGAAAACAAAACTCCTGTAGCATCAAGAGTGTTGTCAGTACCATGTCCATGATCTGAGCCTAAGTGATGGTGCAGAGGGAGTTGACGGTATGGTGAATCTCAAATGCTCTGAGGGGAGTCCAGATGGAGACAAGCAGGCTTTCTTGGCACCTTGTGAGAAGAGGAAGAGCTCTTCTTTCTGCGTTGCTCCATAAATGGTGCCAGTGATCTATCAGAGCCTGACACTTTGGAGTCTTTAGGTTTAACAGTGCCGTTGGCACCTGAGGAACTAACATCCTTGTTGGTACCAGGTTAGAGACCATTGGATGCAAAAAGCAGCTGGAGTCATCAACTATCATGACTTCCTTGAGGTAGATTCCCTACATGGAAAATTTGAGACATGTTTTTTGGAAGTCTTATGAGAGGAATCTTGCACCTTCCTCTCAGATGCCCTTGGGGAGTATGGCTCGGAGACAGTGGAGGCAGTGTACTTACTCAGAGACTGATGTACAAGGTGTGGGGGGGACTCTGGCCAGGGTTAGAAGCCTGGGAGTGTCCATCATTCACTGGGATTGCCTCTTAGTACAAAAAAGCAACATTTGAAACTGGGAGAACTTGGCAGGCCTTCCCAGTAATGTAAATCTCCCAGGAGGGGAGAAACTAACTACAGAGTAACAGTCATTAAAAATGTTAAGAAATATATATATATATATATATATATATATAAATTCTTCTTCTTTTTTAAAAAAGTGGGTTTTTTTAACTATAAATACTAGCTACCACTAAGGACAATTATAATAAACTAACTGCTATATGCTAAAGGGATATAGTTGAGGTAAAACTTAGTACAGACAGCTACTAAGGCTCCGTCTCAGGCTGAGGGGGTTGAGAAGGAACTGAGGGCTGTTAGTCAGTGCAGTGCTATATAGCAACAGAACAGAGCATGAGACTGAGTAATGCGCATGTGTGGGTCAAATGAACACTGCTATGAGAAATCTCTGATCAAAGCTATAGGGAGCACAAGCGCACTTAGAGTGGAGCACCCGTAGGGACACTATTCAAAGAAGAACAACCATTGCAATGCCCTGAGAACACAGTGTGAAGAGATATTATGATGCAAGTTCACAGAGCTGTGGAGCACCGTGAATGGCCCAGTTACATCAGTGAGTAGGAAGGTGACCATTATAAAGAGATATTTTCTGCTAGTCACTCACTGTCAAAAAGAACCCAGTCAAAAAGGTGAATAATCAAGTTGAAACTACGAGAACAAAAGTCATATATAAAAGTGATTCAGTAATAGCAAAAACATCAAGGCTTTTCCTTCTGTGATAGGGACTGTGTGAAATAATACATGGCCATTACAAGTCTAAAATTGTCTTCTGAATCAATTCAGAAGTTTGCCAATTTGAGTTTGAGCCAAATGACTATCCAGTGAAGAGTAACAGATGCACCTGATGACATAGCACTGCAGTTCAAGGACATAGCAGAGAAATCACTCTGCTTCTCCCTAGTGACAGACAAATCTATTGATTGCAAATTTACAGCTCCAATGCTTATTTTTTTCTTTCTGGAATAACAACAGCATTTGATGTGTATGAAGAGCTTGTGGGTCTGGCTTCTATTCAAGGCCAAACAAAGGGCTTTGACTTTCTTGAGAGTCTGCTGAAAAGTGGAATCTCTGTGTTTAGATTTGTCTAAATTTGCTGGTCTCTCAACAC
Source organism: Terrapene triunguis (assembly GCF_002925995.2). Taxonomy (NCBI): domain Eukaryota; kingdom Metazoa; phylum Chordata; order Testudines; family Emydidae; genus Terrapene; species Terrapene triunguis. Next base: position 5,231,248 of record NW_020664964.1, on the reverse strand, counting down.
ATGGTGCACCTTCAATGGTTGGAGGAAAGAATAACACAATATCTCTTCTTGTTGCCCATTGGGGTGATGCAGAAGAAAAATTAATTCAGCTCCACTGTGTAGTAAAGTAACACTTACCAGTTTTAGATTTAAATAAATGTATAAATAAAAGAACTGGTTGCAGCTGACAAAATGCAGCATTATGTCAACTTCCTTGTGCCCTATGATTGTTGAAGTCCCAGGTCTGTAGTAAGTGTACAGTGTGTGTACCTGTGTGGGAAGGATAGGGAAAGAGTGAGGCTAAGGAAAAATTGTGAAAATGTTCATAAAGAATATATATATTCATGCCCATTTTACAGACATGCAAAGTGAGGCACAGAGAGGTTCAATAAATGCAAGAACAGATAGGAAAAATAACCCAGGTCACCTAACTCACCTGCCTCTTACTCCCATGCTGCAATCATAGACCACAGTGCCTCCCTAAATGATACCCTCTTGTTCCGGACACATACTTTGCATGCCTTATTAATGACTTGATTTTACATATAAAATGTTAAAATTATATTGTTTGTAAAAAAATGTTTTAGGTGTGTTTATATGTTTTCAGGTATATTTGTAAAACATAAATATGACAGGCATATAGTCGTGCTATGTAATTATAAATAAATATTTTTGCCCTCATAACAGAGTATACTGGCTTTTTAAGATAGGCCTCAGGGCCAACACTGCCCTGTTCCTAATTTCACGCAAGAAGAGGAATTCTGGAAAGTCCTGAGTACATTGCTGTTGTAGGCCTCACAACAAAGAATTCTGGGAAGAGAGACGAATCCCTATATGCAGTTCAGGAGAGATCATGGAGGGAGCAATATCTGCTCTGAGCCTCAATCTAAAATAAAGAGGCTAGGAAAGAGGTAGGAGCTCTTGTATCTCTGCAGTTGAAGTACCTAGGAAAGCAGCTAAAAAGCAGAGCTGATGACCAAAAATTAGCAGTTTGTTGAAAATTAAACTATTTGTGGAAAAAACTGAGTTTTCAATGAAAATTCTGGGGGGCTTTTCTAAAAAAAAATCTATGTGAAAAATTTTGGAAAAGAACTTAACATTTTGGTATATTTGCATTTCTTCTTCTTTGTTTTGAAATTGTTAGGAAATGCCCTTCTCCTCTCTATTCTTTACTCCCTGCCACCTTTTTTCTACTAGCACAGTGGGAAGTTAAAAAGCAAGAGAAATTAACACTCTAACTTTTAACAGGAAAACTTTTAAAAATGAAAGGAACACTTTAGCTTTTTAACTTTATCTTTGAATGAGAGAAAGTAAGAATTGAACTTTTTTGCATTGGGGGAAAAATAAAAAGTCAATGTGGGTTTTTCTCCGTGTTTTCTTACTTTTTTTACTCACTCCTTCTTCCTACCCCCCTTAACAAAATACTTTTAATTAAAAATGTGTTGTAGTTTTAAAAGTAACGTTTACATGAAAAGATGACCAGCATCAACTAGCTCTACTAAGAAAAAGCTAGCTGACTGGGGAAAGTATCCCAAGAAGGTGGTGTTATTTGGCAAGAGATGCAAGGAGGGAAACTAAGGACTGTGCTGAAGCAAAAGAAGTAGCTTCTTGAGAAGAGAAGCAGGAAAGATTAGACCTGATGCCCATTTCACCTCCTGGGATTAAAGGTGGGAGCTCTTTCCCTGGAGCTCTTTCATTGTCATGCATAGTGGCAAGTCATTGTCATTCAGGAAGACAATAGTTATTGGGTCAAGAACAAAATATGAGAATGATTCTGTTTAATCTGAGAGAGAAGGTGGGTGAAGTAATAACTACCTTGTCTCTCTTAGGGCTTGTCTCACTGGCAATTAACAGCGCTGCAACTTTCTTGCTCAGGGATGTGAAAAAACACCCCCTGAGTGCAGCAAGTTGCAGTGCTGTAAAGCGCCAGTGTAAACAGTGCCCCAGCGCTGGGAGCTACGCCCCTCGTTGACGTGGTTTTTTTAGCGCTGTGCTGCGACCATACAAGGCACATTAAAGCACTGCCATGGCTTTAGTGCTGCCAGTGTAGTCTAGCCCTAATATCCTTGGACCAGCACAACTATAACAACTCTGTTTAAACTGGCAGTTAGGGCATGCACCTAGTATGTAGAAAACCCAAGTTCAAGTTTCTGGTCCAATTATTAAGTGAAACAACTTCAGCAACAACAACAAAAACCATCCCAGAATACCCCATGGCCCAGTGGGCTAGGGCATTTTTTTGGAATATGGAAGATCAAGCTTGAAATCCATTCTCCACATCAGAGGAAACTGAGACTATGTCTACACTGACAATTGAATGACAAAAGTTTTGTCTTTCAGAAGTGTTAAAAAAACACACACACATCCCTAAAGACAAAAGTTTTGCCGACGACAAGTGTGACAAAGTGGGACTGTTCTTAATGTTTCCTCTGAATACTGTGTGGGTGCCTCAGTTTCCCTTATGCATTTCTTAAGTCTCCAGTTTGCATAAATGGCCGACACTCTGTATCCTGGCAACAAATGGCTGGGGCCCTTCCCCTCTGCAAGGGAATAGCTAAAGGTGAACAAAGAGATCAGATGATCTCCTGGCCCGGGAAAGAGACAAAGGCCAGAAAGGAGGGGCTGGAGGGGGTTTTCAGTTGGGAGCTGGCTGGGGACGCGGAGTGAGTGCAGACAGGGTTGTCTGGCTCGCTGGGCCCCAGAATGGACGCGGCTGACCGTGTTCCTGTCATCTAATAAACCTCTGTTTTACTGGCTGGCTAAGAGTCATGTCTGACTGCGAAGTCGGGGTGCGTGCAGGACGCTCTGGCTTCCCCAGGATCCCTCCTGGGCGGACTCGCTGTGGGAAGTGCATGGAGGGGTATATGCTGAATGGTCCAAGGTCAGACCCAGGAAGGTGAAACTGTGTGAGCTTCTTGCCCTGAAGACAGTCTGCTCCAAGCAGGGCCGGCTCCAGGCACCAGCTTGCCAAGCAGGTGCTTGGGGCGGCGTCTCTGGAGAGGGGCGGCACGTCCAGCTATTCGGCGGCAATTCGGCGGATGGTCCCTCACTGCTGCTCGGAGCGAAGGACCTCCCTCCGAATTGCCGCCGCGGAGCGCGGTCGCGGGTTTTTTTTTTTTTTTTGCCTCTTGGGGCGGCAAAAACCCTGGAGCCGGCCCTGGCTCCAAGGGAGAGAAGGTGCCCCAAAGTCTTGACTGGCTTTGTAGGGAGCAGTTCCAAAGCACTCCGTGACAACAAGCGCCAGTGTGACCAACACTCTGTCGGCAAACGCGCTCTCCTGGTGACAAAGCTAACCCGGCACGTTGGGGGTGGGAGTTTTTTGTTAGCAGCAGAGCCAACAAACAGCAGCTACACTGCGCACCTTTTAGTGGCACAGCTGTAGCGACACAGCCTTGCCACTAAAAGCTGTGTAGTGTAGCCATCCCCAAGCTGGATCTCCCTCATCACAGGAGAGTATCCTAACCTCCAGGCTAAAGGGAAATCCTCTCTCCCTCCTCCCTGCCCCCACCCCAAATGTTGTTTTATGAATCTAATCCCCCTTTGCTTTCTTCAAAATGCCAGAAGTCTAAACGAAAATTTTCAAGTTGGGATGAAACAAAATGTTTAGTTTCAACATTACCAAAGTGTTTCAAGGTTTTGGTTCAGTCAAAACTATTCTGCAGACTTGACACAAAATTATGAATAGTTTCTGGTCAACTGAAACTGTATTTGTTGGCAATAAACTAGTTGCTGAAAAAACTGCCTTGCTAGCACAATATCGACTTTGTGAATCACCACATAATATGACAAGGAATTTGCTTAGAGTATACATTTATCCTCTAAGAAGATATAGTTTGTGCAAATACTGTTGTATCTGTAATGCTGTAACCAAAGTTCTGCCCATAGGCTTAAATATGCTGTAATGTTGGTGGATACCCATTAAAAAACATAGTAAAAGTACAGGTAAAAGAGCTTAGTACTTTTCTAGTCCTTCTGGTCTGACCCTACATTCATTGAAATCAAGCACTGTGTGAAAGCTGCAGTTATCTGAATCACCACAGATGCCAGTGCCTAGGCCAGGGCCGGCTCCAGGCACCAGCATAGCAAGCATGTTCCTGGGGCGGCCAATGAAGAGGGGGGCGGCACATCCGGCCGTTCGGCGGCAATTCAGCGGAGGGGCCGTCACTCCCTCTCAGAGCGAAGGACCTGCCGCCGAATTGCTGCCGATAGCGATCGCGGCTTGTGGTTTTTTTTTTTTTTTTTTTTTTTTTGCTGCTTTGGGCGGCAAAAACACTAGAGACGGCCCTGGCCCTGGCCCAGGCAAGAACTTTTGAGACGCAAAGGTTTGGGATTCATTCTCAGGGGATGATCCCAGACTCAAGTGGAATTCAAGAAAGCAAACAGGAATATTGGAGATAAAACTTAATGCTGTTTTTAAAGTCTTGCAACTACTGTAATGGAAATATTACTCAGGCATGCAGGAGTGAAATGAGGAAGGCCAAAACACACTTGGAGTTACAGCTAGCAAGAGATGTTAAGAGTAACAAGAAGGGTTTCTTCAGGTATGTTAGCAACAAGAAGAAGGTCAAGGAAAGTGTGGACCCCTTACTGAATGAGGGAGGCAACTTAGTGACAGAGGATGTGGAAAAAGCTCTTGTACTCAATGCTTTTTTTGCCTCTGTCTTCACGAACAAGGTCAGCTTCCAGACTTCTGCACTGGGCAGCACAGCATGGGGAGGAGGTGACCAGCCCTGTGAGGAGAAAGAAGTGGTTCAGGATTATTTAGAAAAGCTGGACGAGCACAAGTCCATGGGGCCGGATGCGCTGCATCTGAGGGTGCTAAAGGAGTTGGCAGATGTGATTGCAGAGCCATTGGCCATTATCTTTGAAAACTCATGGCCATCGGGGGAGGTCCCAGATGACTGGAAAAAGGCTAATGTAGTGCCCATCTTTAAAAAGGGAAGAAGGAGGATCCGGGGAACTACAGGCCAGTCAGCCTCACCTCAGTCCCTGGAACGATCATGGAGCAAGTCCTCAAGGAATCAATTCTGAAGCACTTAGAGGAGAGGAAAGTGATCAGGAATAGTCAGCATGGATTCACCAAGGGCAAGTCATACCTGACTAACCTAATTGCCTTTTATGATGAGATAACTGGCTCTGTGGATGACAGGAAAGCCTTGGACGTGTTATTCCTTGACTTTAGCAAAGCTCTTGATACGGTCTCCCACAGTATTCTTGCTAGCAAGTTAAAGAAGTATGGATTGGATGAATGGACTATAAGGTGGATAGAAAGCTGGCTAGATCATCGGGCTCAATGGGTAGTGATCAATGGCTGCATATCTAGTTGGCAGCTGGTATCAAGTGGAGTGCCCCAAGGGTCAGTCCTGGGGCCGGTTTCATGCAATATCTTCATTAATGATCTGGAGGATAGCGTGGATTGCACCCTCAGCAAGTTTGCAGATGACACTAAACTAGGAGGAGTGGTAGATACGCTGGAGGATAGGGATAGGATACAGAGGGACCTAGACAAATTAGAGGATTGGGCCAAAATAAATCTGATGAGGTTCAACAAGGACAAGTACAGAGTCCTGCACTTAGGACGGAAGAATCCCATGCACTGCTATAGACCAGGGACCGATTGGCGGCAGCAGTTCCGCAGAATAGGTCCTAGGGGTTACAGTGGACGAGAAGCTGGATATGAGTTGACAGTATGTCCTTGTTGCCAAGAAGGCTAACGACATTTTGGGCTGTATAAGTAGGGGCATTGCCAGCAGATCGAGGGACGTGATCATTCCCCTCTATTCGAGGCCTCATTTGGAGTACTGTGTCCAGTTTTGGGACCCACACTACAAGAAGGATGTGGAAAAATTGGAAAGAGTCCAGCAGAGGGCAACAAAAGTGATTAGGGGGCTGGAGCACATGACTTATGAGGAGAGGCTGAGGGAACTGGGATTGTTTAGTCTGTAGAAGAGAAGAATGAGGGGGGATTTGATATCTGCTTTTAACTACCTGCAAGGGGGTTCCAAAGAGGATGGATCTAGACTTTTCTCAGTGGTACCAGATGACAGAACAAGGAGTAGTGGTCTCAAGTTGCAGTGGGGGAGGTTTATGTTGGATATTAGGAAAAAACTTTTTCACTAGGAGGGTGGTGAAGCACTGGAATGGGTTACCTAGGGAGGTGGTGGAATCTCCTTCCTTAGAGGTTTTTAAGGTCAGGCTTGACAAAGCCCTGGCTTTGATGATTTAGTTGGGGATTGGTCCTGCTTTGAGCAGGGGGTTGGACTAGATGACCTCCTGAGGTCCCTTCGAATCCTGATATTCTATGATTCTATGAGAGAAGGAGTTGCAATTACAAAACTCATGAAAATGATTAGGATTTTAATACAGTATGTTTTTTTCAAAACCTTTTGCCAGAAACTATATGAAAAATTAGCCTTTGGGGTTTTGCCCCTCCTCTCCCCACCTTTCTTGTCAACTTCTACTAATCATATCATCACTTCTCTTCTCATTAGCATTTGTCATGTAGCTCCAGTGGTCCAGAAGGAGCAATTAGCTCATATGGGCCATGTGGATGGAGGTCAGCAGGTGGTCCCAAAAGGCTGAATGCTGTATGGGGACACAGTGCCCCATTTTTCATGTGCCTGTTTTTTGAGGATTTGGGTTTTCTGTTTGTTGTTTTGTTTTGTTTTGTTTTGTTTTGTTTTGATGGACTGCCAGACTGTTTAGTCCTGATGGGATTTTTTTTCTAAATTATTTTCAATTTGGAATTCAGAAAAATTATTTTTGAAAAGGACAACTTGGGGGAAAAAAAGAAAAAAATCAGTATGTTTTGAAAATGAAGCAGAAAAATCATCTCTGAGGAAAAAATAATATGTACACAGAAGTAGGCTGAATTAAGGTTGCTCAGGCAACCTTAATTCTGATACCTCTAAATATTTTAGTGCTTAACTTTGCAACCTTAAAATTATTATTGTAGGGTTTTTTATTAACTAAATATAGAGTTACCATATGTCCGGGTTTTCCCAGACATGATCTCTTTTTTCGTTGTCTGCTCTCAATCCAAGTAGATTTTTTAAATAATAGTTGAAGTCCAGGGTATTTACAGAGCATATATTGCAGCTCAGAAAGAGGCCCAACTGATCTGCTTCCAGATTTCGCCACTTCTCCCCCCCCCCCCTGCATCCACAGCTGATTGGTCCATTTCCCTGCAGCCTTGGTTTCCAGCCCTGGGAAGGGGTCCCTCAGGGAAGCGCCGACTGACAGTGGTTGCTGAGTCCTGGGCTTGCCTGTGTCCTGTGACAGGGAGCGATATTGCCCCCCACTTTCAGTGAGTACCCCAGCACAAATATCCCCTCCAGCACTCCCCAGGTACCTTTCCCAGTATACACACACCCCTCCAGCACCTTCCAAGTAGCTCGTCTATCTCCCCCTTCCCTTCCCCAGCTTTCTGCCCCCACCCCCGCCAATGTCCTGTTTTTGGGAATCTGAAATAACCTAAATAAAAATATCTTTGGATTTTCTATAATGCTAGATAGTTTTCAGTTGAGGTAAGATTCAGTACAGTACTGGAACCGTATGTTTCCAATACTTTTTGTATAGGCGTCTTTTCTAGATGTTTCTTCCCCTTAACTTAATTTCTTCAGTAGATTGCTATGCACAGCTGTTATGTCTCCCCTTCCTTTTCATTTAATATTCCAAGGGCAAAGATAGTGATTAACAACAACTGGTGTCTCCTCTGAGCTCCCATTTTCAAACACAGCAGGTCGGAAAAGCAGTTTTAACTGTGCTGAGACATACGAAATTCTCTTCCCAGGTGAAGCACTCCAGGCCACAGAAAGTGAAGCCTGAGGGTGCATGCTGTTTTTCTAGCCATACTTTGTGTGCCATTGATCTCTATGCCCCGTTCAAGCTTACTTATTTTCTAGTCTAGTGTTTTTCTTTGTTAATGCCAACCTCTTCCAGCCCCAGCCTCAGCCCCACCAAAAAAAACAGTGATTTAGAAATCTGATTTTAAAAATATGATTAAAATCTGCCTACCTGTTATACACATGTTCTGTTTAAATGGCTATTAGCCAGGATGGTTAAGGAATGGTGTCCCTGGCCTTTGTTTGTCAGAGGGTGGAGATGGATGGCAGGAGAGAGATCACTTGATCATTACCTGTTAGGTTCACTTCCTCGGGGACACCTGGCATTGGTCACTGTCGGTAGACAGGATACTAGGCTGGATGGACCTTTGGTCTGACCCAGTAAGGCCATTCTTATGTTCTTATGTTTCAAGCTTACTTATTTCCTAGTCTATATAGTGTTTTCCTTTGTTAATGACAACCTCTTCCAGCCCCAGCCACAGCCCAACCAAAAAGAGCAGTGATTTAGAAATCTGAATTTAAAAATATGGTTAAAATCTGCCTACACATCTTCTGTTTCCAGTGTTGAAGACTCTAAAAACAAGCAAACAAACAAAACAAAAAGAACAAAATAACTTTTATGTTTTCTTTTATATCATAGTCATATTGGTGGATGCAGTCCTCCCTGGGGAGGCTAACTATGATTGTGGGTGGGCAAGACTAAAAAAGTCAAAGACAAAATGGAGAATAAGTAATTAAAAGCAAAATGTTAATTGGTTTCTATATACAAGTACTGATTTTCTAATTAATGATCAGATAATTTATTTACATTACTTACAGTAATACAGTACAAGATTTTGATCTATATTTTTTCAGCTATGAGGTCCAAGTCCTTAGATTCATAGATTACAAGGTCACAAAGGACCATTGTGATCATCTAGCCTGTCCTCCTGTATAACACGGGCAATTGAACATCCCCAAAATAATTCCTAGAGCATTGCTCTTAGAAAAAAGCATCCGATCATGATTTAAAAGTTATCAATGATGTCAAATCCACCACAACATGGTAAATTGTTCCAGTGGTTAATTACACTCTCCATCAAATACGTATGCCTTTTTTTTCCAATTTGAACTTCCCCAAAATAATTCCTAGTGTGATGGGTTCCCCCCAGGGTTCCACCTGGAACTGGGGTACTACTGAGCCCCCTGACCTACCAGCCTGGGCTCCCTCTCACACTGTACTCCTGTGACAATCTGCAAAGCCCTCAAGCCAGCTGTTTCACCAGCATTGATACAAGTAGAGACACACCCAGCTGCATTTATATGCTGGCTTTCTAGCCACAGCTTCCCAGTCGAGGAGCCCAGAGCATTATCGTCCTGGCCAGTATATGGGTTTAATACCGGTCTGCCTCTCCCTCAATGTGAAGAGACCAATGCATACGTGTGGTAACCAACCAGAGATTTTCCCCAAGCACTCCAGTCAAAGGTCACTGGTTTAGATTAAAACAAAAAACAAGTTTATTAACTACAAAAGATAGTTTTTAAGTGATTATAAGTGATAGATCAAAGATCAAAGCAGATTACCTAGCAAAGAAACAAAATATGCAAACTAAGCTTAATATATAAAATAGATTGGATGTGAATTAGCAGAGTCTCATGCCGAGAAAGGATACAAGCAGGCTGCAGATTGTTAAGGGGCAAGCTGCACTTGCTTTACAGCTTGGAATCCCCAGGTGTTTCATAAACAGGCTAGAAATCCCTTTACCCTGGGTACAGCACTTCCCCCAGATCAGTCTTTGTTCTTCGGGTGTTTTCAGGAGACTTCTTGCTTGAGGAGTGAAGATCCCTAGATGATGTCACTCCCTGCCTTATATAGCTTTTGCATATGGCGGGAACCCTTTGTCCCAAACTTTGGTTCTCAGACCAGTCTGTAGAAAAATACTGACATCCCAAGATGGAGTCCAGCATCATGTGGCCTGGTCACATGTCCTTGTAGAGTCATAGCAGCCATCACTCATAGGCTGTCTGTAGCATTCTCAGGAAGGCTCACCAGGTGGGAGATAAACTTCTCCTAAGGTCTATTGTTCTCCCTAATGGCTCATTGCCCTGAATGGGCCCCTCCCAACCAGCTATCTTGACTGAAAGTGGGCATTACCCAGGTGTAACTATATTTGAAATACAGATACATAGTCAATATTCATAACTTCACATACAGAAATGATACATGCATACACATACATACAGCAAATCATAACTTTTCCAATGACACCTCACATGACTTATATTGCATAAAATGAATCATAATTATGCTATGACCATATCATAATAATATTCCTATGAGGAATATGGGGTGCAGTGACACACCTAGAACATAGATTTTAGAAAAAATATCCAATCTCGATTTAAAAATTGTCAGTGTTGGAGAATCTACCATGACCCTTGGCAAATTGTTCCAATGGTTCACTCACTGTTCAAAAATTATGCCTTATTACTAGTTAGAATTTGTCGAGCATGAGGTTCCAGCCATTGGATCATGTTATGTCTTTCTCTGATAGACTGAAGAGCCCACAATTAAATATGTGTTCCCCATGTAGATACTTAGAGACTTTAATCAAGTCACCCCTTGAGGATTCTTAGATGGCTAACGCCCATTGAAATCAATATTTATATTATTATTTTTATTACAAATATTTGCATTGTAAAAAAGATAAACAAAAGAAATAGTATTTTTCAATTCAGCTCATAAAAGTACGGTAATGCAGTCTTTATCATGGAAGGGAAACTTACAAATGTAGAATTATTATTTTTTTACATAACTGCACTAAAAAATAAAACAATATAAAACTTTAGAACCTAAAAGTTGAAGCATGAAGGGGCATATGAATGTTAACATATCTAGCACATAAATACCTTGCAATGCTGGCCACAACAGTGTCATGAAAATAGCTGTTCTCACTTCCAGGTGATACTGTAAATAAGAAGTGGGAAGCATTATCTCCCGTAAATATAAACAAACTTGTTTGTCTTAGCAATTGGCTGAACAAGAAGTAGGACTGAGTGGACTTGTATGAGTTGAATTGAAAAATACTATTTCTTTTGTTTAGCTTTTTTACAATGCACATATTTATAATAATAAAAAAAATAATATAAAGTGAACACTGTACACTTTGTATCCTGTGTTGTAATTGAAATCAATATATTTGAAAATGTAGAAAAACATAAATTTAAATTGGTATTCTATTATTAACAGTGCAATTAAAACTGCAATTAATTGCAACTATTTTTTTAAATCTAGTTAATTTCTTTTGCGTTAATCGCATGCATTAACTGTGATTAATTGGCAGGCCTAAATAGTAAAAGCTGTGTTATCCAGCACTTTACCAACCAGAAAGCTCTAGAAACCAGCATTTCAGAAGGAGGTGTGCAGCGCAGGCTCCGGTAAGGAGTTTGGGTGAAGGAGGGGGCTTGGGGAAGCGGGTTGGGGTATGGGAGGGATTTGGGGGTGCCAGATCTGGGCCGGCACTCACTTCGGGTGGCTTCCTGCAAGCGGTGACATGTCCTTGCTGCTCCTAAGTGGAGGAATGGCCATGGGAGCTCTGTGCGCTGCCCTCATCCTGCCCCGAGAGCTGACTGCACAGCTCCCATTGGCCACAGTCCCCAGCCAATGGGAGCTGCGGGGGGATGGGCACCTGCAGGTGGAGAAAGTGAGCAGAGCTGCCTGGCCACACCTCTGGCTAGGAACAGCAGGGACCTGTTGCCACTTGTGGGGTGCCGCCCAAGGTGAGCACTATCTGGATCTGGCACTCCAAAACCCCTCCCGCACCCAAACTCCCTCCCAGCGCTCACACCCCGCACCCTCTCCCACACTCCAAACCCCAGCTCTGAGCCCCCTCCTGCACCCAAACTCCCTCCCTCTTAGTTAACCGGTAATTTTGACTTACTGGCACCCCCCCTCCATTTCCCCAACATGCCGCATAACAAAGCTTTTACTGTACTTGGGGTTTCATTCATGGTCACGTAGAACTGTATCTGTGACCTGCAGTCAGTGTCAGTGTTATCAACAGGTTTCATGGATGAGTATATTACTAAAATCCATTAATGTTAATCACAATCTACTGACTTTATTGGAACTTCTGTGTCTTCTTAATCACCTAGTATATCTACAGTCTCTTCAAATAAGGAACCAATCAGAGGTACGCACCTGCAAAGCAATTGGCGAATCATTAGATCTTGAAAAAATTAGTCTATTCAGCTGTTTGTACATGAAGGACCTAGGTCTAAAATTGATGACAGAGAATGGTGTTTCAAAATGGTTTCAGGAAAAAGTTTAACTGGAATACTGAATTTAAAAATAGTGAACATTCCCCCGTAGGAATTTTTTTGCCAAACATCAATGAAAAGACACCAGTTTCAGAAACAATGGATTTCACAAATGGAAAATGGCATCAGAAATTGGCGAAGTATGCTGCTTCTAATAGGGTGACCATACGTCCCGTTATGGCTGGGACAGTCCCTTTTTTAAGACCTGTTCCGGCCATCCTGACTTTTTTGGCAAAACTGGGCATTTGTCCTATTTGCTCTTGCCACTTGATGATCAGTTGGCAAGTGCAAATGGGACAAATGCCCAGTTTTTTAAAAAAAGTGGGGTGTGACCCCTAGTGGGGCATGTAGGAATGCCAGCCCCACACGGGAGGGAGTGCTTGGGAGAGTGGCTCTGGCCAGGTCAGCCCCGGGTGGGTGGGTGGCAGGGAGAGCTTGGGCCCAAGCTGGCCCCGCGTTCCAGGGAGGATAGGGGAGCCTCGGGCCGGCCCCACGCAGTGTTCCATTTTCCCTTTGGGAAAATATGGTCACCCTAGCTTCTAAGAACTGTTGCAGTAAAATGTCTGCATGACAAGATTTAAAAAAAAAATGAGTGTGTAGTGGAAAAGAAATCCAAAATATCTTACTACTGGAAGAGAGAGAAAATATCAAAAATATCACAGTTCTTTGCCCTGCATGCTGCCTTTCTGTATTGACATAGGCTGTGTACATTAGAAAAAAACTTACAATGTGGCATCCATTGGAAATGTGTCACTGTTTAAGATCACGGTTCAAAAACAGCCTAAACTTTGGTCTTTTTAGAACAAGGTATCCTTCAGAATGCCCTGGACTCACCTGTAGAAATAAAAATTAAGTAATATTGATTTTGACATAGATGGTATCTGTAAACATCACATCCACTTATAAACAAAGTGTATTTGTTGCTTGAAAGCAGACAAAACATTTGATACTCTGAAGAGGAGAACATATTGGATGTTGTTAAGAAGAAAAAGTTAAACAATATTTTTGGGGCCTGTTTCAAATTAAAAAATCTCACACCAAAGGTTTCTGCACTGCACGGCTACAAATTCTATCTGAAACAGTTTCTCCCAGATCAAATTAGTTCTCAGTGTTATGATCATAGAATCATAGAATCATAGAATATCAGGGTTGGCAGGGACCTCAGGAGGTCATCTAGTCCAACCCCCTGCTCAAAGCAGGACCAATTCCCAACTAAATCATCCCAGCCAGGGCTTTGTCAAGCCGGGCCTTAAAAACCTCCAAGGAAGGAGACTCCACCACCTCCCTAGGTAACGCCTTCCAGTGCTTCACCACCTTCCTAGTGAAATAGTGTTTCCTAATATCCAACATAAACCTCCCCCACTGCAACTTGAGACCATTGCTCCTTGTTCTGTCATCTGACACCATTGAGAACAGCCGAGTTCCATCCTCTTTGGAACCCCCTTTCAGGTAGTTGTAGGCTGCTATCAAATCCCCCCTCATTCTTCTCTTCTGGAGACTAAACAATCCCAGTTCCCTCAGCCTCTCCTCATAAGTCATGTGCTCCAGACCCCTAATCATTTTTGTTTCCCTCCGCTGGACTCTTTCCAATTTTTCCACATCCCTCTTGTAGTGTGGGGCCCAAAACTGGACACAGTACTCCAGATGAGGCCTCACCAATGTCGAATAAAGGGGAACGATCACGTCCCTCGATCTGCTGGCAATGCCCCTACTTATACAGCCCAAAATGCCATTAGCCTTCTTGGCAACAAGAGCACACTGTTGACTCATATCCAGCTTCTCATCCACTGTGACCCCTAGGTCCTTTTCTGCAGAACTGCTACCTAGCCATTCGGTCCCTAGTCTGTAGCAGTGCATGGGATTCTTCTGTCCTAAGTGCAGGACTCTGCACTTGTCCTTGTTGAACCTCATCAGGTTTCTTTTGGCCCAATCCTCTAATTTGTCTAGGTCCCTCTGTATCCGATCCCTACCCTCTAGTGTATCTACCACACCTCCTAGTTTAGTGTCATGGGCAAACTTGCTGAGAGTGCAGTCCACTCCATCCTCCAGATCATTAATAAAAATATTAAACAAAACCAGCCCCAGGACCGACCTTTGGGGCACTCCAATTGAAACCGGCTGCCAACTAGACACGGAGCCATTGATCACTACCCGTTGAGCCCGACGATCTAGCCAGCTTTCTGTCCACCTTACAGTCCATTCATCCAGCCCATACTTCTTTAACTTGGCAGCAAGAATACTGTGGGAGACCGTATCAAGAGCTTTGCTAAAGTCAAGGAATAACACATCCACTGCTTTCCCCTCATCCACAGAGCCAGTTATCTCATCATAGAAGGCAATTAGGTTAGTCAGGCACGACTTCCCCTTGGTGAATCCATGCTGACTGTTCCTGATCACTTTCCTCTCCTCTAAGTGTTTC
>NW_020664964.1:5179614-5216307 GCF_002925995.2 Terrapene triunguis | reverse complement strand
GGAGGATGGACGAGAACACCACTTGCGCCTCAAACTCCTTTATCCTTCTTCCCAGAGCCACGTAGTCTGCAGTGATCCGCTCAAGATCATTCTTGGCAGTATCATTGGTGCCCACGTGGAGAAGCAGGAAGGCGTAGCGATCCGAGGGCTTGATGAGTCTCGGCAGTCTCTCCGTCACATCATGTATCCTAGCTCCTGGCAAGCAGCAGACCTCTCGGTTTTCCCGGTCGGGGCGGCAGATAAATGACTCAGTCCCCCTGAGGAGGGAGTCCCCAACCACCACCACCCTTCTCCTCCTTTTGGGAGTGGTGGTCATGGAACCCCCATCCCTAGGACAGTGCATCTTTTGCCTTCCAATCGGTGGAGTCTCCTTCTGCTCCCTTCCCTCAGATGGGTCATCTACTCCACTCTCCGCATTAGTACCTGTAGAGAGAACATGGAAACGATTGCTCACCTGTATCTCCATTGCTGGTACATGGACGCTCCTCTTTCTCCTTCTGGAGGTCACATGCTGCCAAACTTCTTCATCATCCGTCTGTCCCTGCTGCGCCTGCTCTGAATCTTCAGAACATTGTGGCCATAGAAGCATCTCCTGACGTCTGTCCAGGAAATCTTCATTTTCCCTTATGCAACGCAGAGTCGATACTCGTTTCTCCAGACCTCGAACCTTCTCTTCCAATATGGAGACCAGCTTGCACTTTGTACAGACAAAGTCGCTTCTGTCCTGTGGAAGAAAGACAAACATGGCACAACCTGTGCAGGTTACAACAGCTGATCGCTCACCTTCCATATCACCTTCCTCTTAAGAGCTTCCTCAGCTGTTGCAAGAACTACTCAGAGAAGCCTCAGTGAGCTCTCCCCAGGCAAACTCCCTCTGTTAGCCTCTGCTGTTCGCCGCTCAGCTGGTTCGCTGCTGACTGCCCTTATATACCAGTCAGGCCCACTCAAGGCCCACCTGGAACAAAGCACTCCCAATTCACACTTTTCAAACAAACAAGCAAGCAAGCAAGCACACGGTCAAACTGACAAACTGTCCCAGCAACAGACACTCAGATACTCACCAACACAGCACCCCGTAATGCAGCACTTAGCGTACCTCCTCTCGGACAGCTCCCAGGCAAACTCCCTCTGTTAGCCTCTGCTGTTCCCCACTCAGCTGGTTCACTGATGATGGTGTCAGTGTCATGTTAAGTTGCAGCAGCAGAGTCCAAATGTTTCTTTAATGTAATATGGGAAAAACTGTGCCATGGATCCATTATTATAATCACCAGCTTCACTTGGAGTCTGTGAATATGTGCTCATATTCTTCAACTAGGGGATGGAACCCCATGCTCTGGGTGTCCCTAAGCCTCTAACTAACAGATGCTGGGACTGGACGACAGGATGATTGCCTGTTCTATTCATTCCCTCTGAAGCATCTGGCATTGGCCACCATTGGAAGACAGGATACTGGGCTAGATGGACCATTGGTATGATGCAATATGGCCATTCTTATATTCTTAAATAAGACATTCATTTTTAAACTTTGCAATAATGTCTTATATAACTTTCCTTGTCAAAACAGGGGGTCTCAAATTTACACAGATACCTTTGGAAAAGAGATGGACAAAACAGTTAGGCCATGTTTACTCTAGTGAATTTACAGCGGCACAACTGTACCAATGCAACTGTGCCACTGTAAGATTGCTCATGTAGCCACTCTATGCCAATGGGGGAGAGCACTCCCATCAACATAATAAACCCATCAACATAATAAACCCACCTCAACAAGTGTAGGTAGTTGTGTCGACAGGAGAAACTATCCAGCTGATATAGCGCTGTGCACAGGAGCACTTATGCCGGTGAAACTTATGTCACTCAGGGGTGTTTTTTTCACTCCCTTGAGTGACATATGTTTTACCAACATAAGTGGTAGTGTAGACATGGCCTTAGCTACAGCTAAGGTTACAATAGATAATTCTGAAGACCTCACTATTGTGTTTAAATTACTCCGCTGAACCAAATGAAAGTATACACACTACCAAAGGTATCACACTTGAAGCCACAGTGCATTTTCATGCTGATAGTAAACATTTTGGCTATCTTTGAACCTGTGAATAAAAAATTCCAAGATAAAGAAATGCATTTGGTTAAAGCAGTTCAAGTTATAACTTCTTGAGTAAACATACTGAGTGATGTTATGCTTATACAGATCCTAGTTCAGAAGTTAATAACAGTTCTGCATAACATGAATTTTGACTGTCTTGAACCTGTTATCCTTTCTGAAATAGCATGGAAAGAAACCATTTGCTCCAAGATTTGTGTTTGATACTACACTTGGTGCAAGAGGTGAAGATGATATCACAGAACAGTTGAAACAATTGTCTTATGGAGTATACGAGCAAGTAGTTTCAAAAACAGAATAACCTTTTCTGAAAGTGAATACAGAATATTTATCTTCACTCAGCTCTTGTGTCTATGCCTAGAATTGCTTTGATATGTGGAAAAGTTACTTATACGCTTGATAGATGATGATGAGGAATTATTGTCTGAGGAGGCAAATACTGTAAAGAAATCAATGTTTCCAGTCATAAATGCGTCCCTGTCAAAGGAATATAGTAACCTCAATGCTTAGATGTAATTTTAGCCAAACAAGCATGCTTTTCCCAACATATTAAGTTTCAGAAGCAGTGGTGGCAGTAGGAGATTCCATAGCTACATACGTGATGATAAGTTTCTTGCCTTACAGGAATCCTAAGGGCTCAAAGACAATCCATGGTTTATGAAAGGAAGACCAGTCTGGGACTTCTCACTTATGAGAAGATAATAGCTAAGAGTAGAATTCTTTGTATTCTGTGTTGTATTGAAATTAATGTATTTGAAAATGTAGAAAAACATCCAAAAATATTTATAATATATTTAAATTGATATTCTATTATTGTTTAACAGTGTGATTAAAACTGTGATTGATCACAACTGTTTTTTTAAATCTTGCGACTAATTACGATTATTGTTTTTAATTATTTGACAGCCCTAATATTTGTACACCCTCATTAAAACTTTCATGGTCCAGAACAAGTTAGATATGTCTGGCTCATTCCAAATGCTGCCTATGGCCTGGTCTAAACTACATAGTTAGGTCGATGGAAGGCAGCTTAAGTCGACCTAATTATGTCAGCGTACACACTACAGCCTTGTTCCCCAATGTACGTACACTACTACACCAACATAATAACTCCACCTTCACTGAGGTAGACACTGAGTTCCTTACATTGGCTGTTGGCTTGGCTTGTCACGCTGGAACTATAAAATTGACAAGAAAGCCTGGCTCCTGCTTCCCTAGCTGGGCTGCTGTTGAGTCTCAGCTCCAAGCCGGGTTGCCACGCTGGGAGCCTTGTTGTCCACTGGGGTTTGAGCTCCCGGCTGGGAGTGGGGAAGCAAAAAGCCCAGGGGGAGCTGGGCTCCTAGCAGGGAGCTGCATTGAACTGAGAGCCCTGGCTCTCAGCCCCGCACACTGCCCCTCTGCAGTCGGTGGAAGCACTCCTGGTTAGCACACCACCGACAGAACGAGGGTAGTGTGGACATCAGCCACTGCAGTAAGTACTGCGGTAGCTGTAAGTTGATCTAGCAAAGGTTGATTTTAGGCTTTGTCTACACTACACAGTTTTGTCGACAAAAGTCAGCTTTCTCGACAAAACAGTAGAGTGGTACACACTACAATGCTTCACCTGCAAATTTAACTCTCCTGCTTCGCTGACATAATAAAACCCACTTGACAAGAGGCATAGAGCTTTTTGCAACAAAGTTAGATGCAGCGTCAGTTTGATTATGTCACTGTAAATGGCCTCCAGGAGGTGTCCCACAATGCCCATCCTGACCGCTTTGGTTAGCAGTTCGAACTCTGTTACCCTGCAGCCAGGTACACAGGCATCTGCCCCTCTCCTTTAAAAGGACTGGGGATTTTTGAAAATCCACTTCCTGTTTGCTCAGCATGGAGAGCTCACATCATACCTTCCCAGCAGACCATAGCAGCTCCACATGGCAAATGCTCTCCTGCTTGGAGTACACTGGAGTTGTTGGATCTGCTGGGTCTTGGGGAGAGGAGGCTGTGTAGTCTGAGATTCACTCCAGATGTAGGAACTTTGATACCTATGGGAAGATTTCCCGTGGCATGTTGGAGAAGGACTACGAACAGGACACAAAACAGTGCCATGCAAAGATCAAGGACCTGAGGCAGGCATACCAGAAGGCAAGGGAAGCAAACTGTCACTCTGGTGCTGCGCTAAAGACTTGCTGCTTTTATAAGGAGCTGGATGCCATCCTCAGCAGTGACCCCACTTCCACTGCCAAAAGCCCTGTGGATACTTTGGGGGTGCTGGAGACAGCAACCAGTGGAGTCAATCCCGAGGATGAAGAGGTGGATGGGGAAGTGGAGTTGGAGGATGAGGTGGGGTAGGTGACAGGGTCGTCCGGTAGCGTGGCAAGCCAGGACCTCTTCTCAAGTCCAGAGGGTTCAAGCCAGTCCCAGCACTCTGGCTCTGGTGCAGATGATGCAGGAGAGGGGAGCTTGGTAAGTGTTCATTTTGATTTGATACTGCACGGTGACATGAGGTAGAGCTGTTCTTTCTTTCATTTTATGTGCTAGAAGTGGGTTAAGGGATAGAAATGTGCAAGCCACCTAGACCCTTTGCCCCATCTTGGACCTTTAACCCCTCTTCCCCAGGCCAAGCTCACCATGTTTGGGGCACTCGCCGAACTGTGTGCTTGCCAAGGAAGACTGAGAGAGAAAGAGGTGTATTTAACTATAATGATTCAATGCTATGAGTTCACTCACAATACAGCCTCTCTTTATTGTTTCTTTTGCTTTTGCAGATGTTCCTTTGAGGGGAACCTCCTACACACCAATTGAGTGCCTCCATCAGATAAGGAGGTGACCCAGAAGGAGTAAGGAGGGCGTATTTCGGAAGGTGCTCCAATCATCAGATCATAGAATATCAGGGTTGGAAGGGACCTCAGGAGGTCATCTAGTCCAACCCCCTGCTCAGAGCAGGACCAATCCCCAGACAGATTTTTGCTCCAGATCCCTAAATGGCCCCCTCAAGGATTGAACTCACAACCCTTAACAGGCCAATGCTCAAACCACTGAGCTATCCCTCCCCCCATCATGATCATGGGTCATAGAAAGAAACAATTAATGAAAAATTGAAATTAGCTAGCCTGGAGAACAAGAGGGCCAGGAGTGTATTTTAGTGGGCCAGGAGCGAACAATAAAACTGATGGAGGGCCAAACAGAGATGCTAAAGTCCCTGATTGCGCTGCAATCAGAACACATGCAGCCCATACAGAACTGCGTGCCGTGCCCTCCCCAAACTTCCCCCATACATTCCTTGCACATTCCCAGTTCATTGCAGTACCCCTTTCACTCCACCACTTCAGACAGGTTCCCTAATGACAGCTGGACTTAAACACAGCTATGAGAGCCTCCATAAGAGGGTGCTCCTCAGTGTCTTGTTCCTTGTAAGAAATCAAATTCTGTGTACTGGTTATTGCTGTTGACTAAAAATGTACTAATAGGAAGAAAATGAATCTTTATTTTTCTTCTACACACAGTGGTTGCTGCTGGAATTCATACACAGTGGCAATTGACACATTTGCAGACTACAAATCACACTCAGGAAGCAATCATTACAAGGGTCATCCCAGGCAGCAAGTACACAAAGCCTGGCTGAATGCATTATATAAAGACACATTACTTGGGCTCATTGTCAAAATGCTGCTTGAAAGCCTCCCTGATGTGAATAGCCCCTGTTAAGCCCCTCTAATAGCCCTGCTATCTGGCTGCTCAAAATCAGCCACCAGCCGATTCACCTCAATGCTCCACCCCATGGAAACTTTTCCCTCTTAGCCTCACAGATGTTAGTAAAACGTCCATGGTGATCCACAAGCACCTTCAATACCATAGAGAAGTACCCCTTTCTATTGATGTACTCCATTACAAGTTGATCCGGAGCCAAAATTGGGATTTTCGTGCCATCTATTGCCCTGCTGCAGTTAGGGAATCCCATTGCCACAAAGTCATCCACTATTTCTCGCACATTTACCAGAGTCACAGGCCTTCATAGCAGGAGACTATTAATGGCCCTACACACTTGCATGAACACAACCCCCAAGGTGGATTTCCCTACTCCAAACTGATTTGCAACTGACTAGTAGTAGTTTGGAGTTGCCAGCTTCCACACAGTGATCACCACACCCTTCTCCACTGAGAAGGCAGCTCTCATTTTGTTGTCCCTGTGCCACAGGGCAGGGACAAACTCCGCATACAGTTCCAGGAAGGTGGCTTTTCACATTGAAAAGTTCTGCATCCACTGCTCGTCATCCCATACCTGCATCATGCTGCGATTCCACCACTCAGTGCTTGTTTCCCGAGCCCAGTACCGACAGTCCACCATGTGCAGCTGCTTTGTGAATGCCAAAAGTAATCTGGTGGTTTTTTCCAAGGCACACAGCAGGGCATACACCATGGATTCCTGTTTGGCTTTGCAGCTCATGAAATACTGCATGATCAGCTGTGTTGTGTTCATAACACTTATCAGAAGACTAGTGAGCAGTTTACGGGGGCTGTTGAAAAATGGTGTGAAACATAGCCAAAAGCCCATGGAATGATGGGACAGAAAAAAACTGCATCATGGGACAGACAGTCCACACCCATGGTGCTCTGTGATCCATTCCCTATTCCTGCAGCTCCTAGTGGCAGAAGGTGGCAAGTTACACAGCGTGATAGCTACCCCCAGTGTACTGCTCTCTCTCTTGATGCTAGAGCACCAATTATGGTTGCATCAACTTAACTCTATAGTGTAGACATAGACATAGGTTGTAGTGTACACAGGCCTTAGACACAAGATGGGCAGTTGTCATTGACATAGCAACCAAGTTGGCCATGCTCCTTAACCATTACAAAAGAAGTGACACTGTCACCAGAATTTTCAAAACTAAGAGAAATAGTAAATGGATATTGTAATACAAGAACATTGAACTTAATCTTATTTTTTTAATATGTATGTATTTATTCTTATTGTGAAGTGCCCATTGTGTGTCATATTTTTTTTTCATTACCAAAATTGGAGGCCATAAACTTTTATTGTTTTGCTTGGATGCAGAAAGATTTTGGGTAAGCATGGTATCTCTGGGCCCACTTGTAGCTATATTCCCAGTCAATACTGTTTATATTTTGGGGACCAGCATAGCATATAGTACTGGCTAAGAGAGGTGAAAACATTATCTATAGCCTATTATCCACAGAACTCAAAGCTGAGTGCAAAATAAAGCAATTGAAAATATTTTTTACTTGGCAACTCAACTAAAAATCCTGACTGAACTGCTACTACCAGATAAAATTCACTCCAGTGCAGAGGGCACACACAAGACCCTATGCACCACTTAAGTCTCACTGCCCTTAACAAGGGACTTACAGTAAATTGAATAGGATAACCCACACACGGCTATTTATACTTTAATAGCTTTCACTCATAATGACTGAGGTTCTGCAAAGGCAAGCTAATTGTACAAGAGTTAGGGTATGTCTACACTACTGGATTAATCCGAATTTATATAATTTGAATTTTGGAAACAGATTGTATAAAGTCGAATGTATGCGGCCACACTAAGCACATTAATTCGGCGGTGTGCGTCCATGTACCGGGGCTAGCGTCGATTTCCGGAGCGTTGCACTGTGGGTAGTTATCCCATAGCTATCCCACAATTCCCGCAGTCTCCCCCGCCCATTGGAATTCTGGGTTGAGATCCCAGTGCCTGATGGGGCAAAAAACATTGTCGCAGGTGGTTCTGGGTATAGCCTCACCCCTCCCTCCATGAAAGCAACGGCAGACAACCATTTCACGCCCTTTTTCCTGGGTGAACACTGCAGACTCCATACCACGGCAAGAATGGAGCCCGCTCAGCTCAAGACAGCAGTCATGAACGTTGTAAACACCTCACGCGTTCTCATGCAGTTTATGCTGAGCCAGGACTAGAAAAACGAGGAGAGGAGGAGGCAGCGACGGCAGCGCAGCGACAAGAGTGATGAGGACATGGACATGGACATGGACATGGACACAGAATTCTCTCAAACCGCGGGCCCCGGTGCTTTGGAGATCATGTTGTTAATGGGGCAGGTTCTATCCATGGAACATCGATTCTGGGCCCGGGAAACAAGCACAGACTGGTGGGACCGCATAGTGTTGCAGGTGTGGGACGATTTCCAGTGGCTGCAAAACTTTCGCATGCATAAGGGCACTTTCATGGAACGTTGTGATTTGCTTTCCCCTGCCCTGAAGTGCCAGAATACCAAGATGAGAGCAGCCCTCACAGTTGAGAAGCGAGTGGCAATAGCCCTGTGGAAGCTTGCAATGCCAGACAGCTACCGGTCAGTCGGGAATCAATTTGGAGTGGGCGAATCTACTGTGGGGGCTGCTGTGATGCAAGTAGCCACAGCAATCACTGAGCTGCTGCTCCGAAAGGTAGTGACTATGGGAAATGTGCAGGTCATAGTGGATGGCTTTGCTGCAATAGGATTCCCTAACTGTGGTGGGGCGATAGATGGAACCCATATCCCTATCTTGGCACCGGAGCACCAGGGTACCCAGTACATAAACCACAAGGGGTACTTTTCAATGGTGCTGCAAGCACTGGTGGATCACAAGGGACGTTTCACCAACATCAACGTGGGCTGGCCGGGAAGGGTTCATGATGCTCGCGTCTTCAGGAACACTAATCTGTTTAAACGGCTGCAGCAAGGGACTTACTTCTTGGACCAGAAAATAACCATTGGGGATGTTGAAATGCCAATAGCTATTCTTGGGGACCCAGCCTACCCTTTAATGCCATGGCTCATGAAGCCATACACAGGCAGGACAGGAGTCAGGAGCTGTTCAACTACAGGCTGAGCAAGTGCAGAATGGTGGTAGAATGTGCATTTGGCCGTTTAAAAGGTCGCTGGCGATCGTTACTGACTCGCTCAGACCTCAGCCAAACCAATATCCCCATTGTTATTGCTGCTTGCTGTGTGCTCCACAATCTCTGTGAAAGTAAGGGGGAGACCTTTATGGTGGGGTGGGAGGCTGAGGCAAATCTCCTGGCTGCTGATTACGCGCAGCCAGACACCAGGGCGATTAGAAGAGCACACCAAGAAGCGCTGTGCATCAGAGAAGCTTTGAAAACCAGTTTCATGACTGGCCAGGCTACAGTGTGAAATTTCTGTTTGTTTCTCCTTCATGAAAACCCGCCCCCTTTATTGACTCATTCTCTGTAAGGAACCCACCCTCCCCCTTCCCCCAGCTTGCTTTCAAAGGAAATAAAGTCACTATCATTTAAAAATCATGTATTCTTTATTAATTGATTATAAAAAGAGGGAGAGAACCCGGGTGGGGTTTGGGAGGAGGATCGGCGGGAAGGAAAAGACCACTAAAAAAAGGTTAAAAAAATGACAGCCTTTTGCTTGGGCTGTCCACTGGGGTGGAATGGGAGGGTGTACTGAGCCTCCCCCGCCCCGCGTTCTTACACGTCTGGGTGAGGAGGCTATGGAACATGGTGAGGGGGGAGGGGGGTTATACAGGGGCTGTAGCGGCACTCTGTTATCCTGCTGCCGTTCCTGAAGCTCCACCAGACGCCGGAGCATGTCTGTTTGCTCACGCAGCAGCCCCAGCGTTGCATCCTGCCTCCTCTGATCTTCCTGCCGCCACCTCTCATCTCAAGCGTCTCTCCTCTCCTCACGTTGGTCCCTCCTGTCCTCATGTTGGTCCCTCATGTCCTCACATTGGTCCCTCCTGTCCTCACGTTCACTGGCTTCTTTCCTATACTTTGAAACCGTGTCCTTCCACTCATTCAGATGAGCTCTTTCACTGCGGGTGGATTCCATGATTTCCGTGAACATCTCGTTTCGCGTCTTCTTTTTCCTACGCCTTATCTGAGATAGCCTTCGGGACGGAGGAGGGAGGCTTGAAAAATTTTCAGCTGCTGGAGGGAGGGAAAAAAGGAGAGAATTTTTTAAAAAGATACATTTTGCAGAACAATGCTTATACTCTTTCACGGTGACCAACACTATTCACATTACATAGCACATGTGATTTCTGTGCAAGGTCGCATTTTGCCTCTTAATATTGAGTGCCTGTGGCTTTGCTGCTAGAGATCACAGACGCAGGTCCGGGCAACAGAATTCGGCTTGCATGCAGCCATGGTAAGCCATTGTCTTTCGGCTTCTGCGCCCTCCTTTCCCACATACCAAGCAAAGCCCGTTGAGTGCTGCGGGTTTCCTGTTAACCTTCAGCAGCAGAAAACAAACTAACCCCGCCCCCATCCAATTCTCTGGATGATCGCTTTATCCCTCCCTCCACCGTGTGGCTGGTATACGGGAAGATCCCTGCAGGAACCAAACTAACACCCCCCACCCCGCCATGAATTCTCTGGGATGATCGCTTTACCCCTCCCCCCACCGCGTGGCTGGTATCAGGGAAGATCCCTGCTAGCCAAACGCGAAAAGCTCAGGGCCAATTCCCCCCCCCTCACGTGGCTAACTGCAGTGAAGGATTTCTTTTCAGCCACAGGCAAACAGCCCAATAGGAACGGCCACCTCTGTCCCCTTAATTAAATTCCCATATTTCAACCAGGTTACCATGAGCGATATCACTCTCCTGAGGATTACACAGCGAGATAAAGAACGGATGTTGCTTGAATGCCAGCAAACATCGGGACCATACGCTGCCAGGCTTTGTCATGCAATGATACCAGATTACTTGCTGCAAGCATGGCGTGGTCAAGTGTCCTACCATGGAGGACGGAATAATGCTGCACTGCCCAGAAACCTTGTGGCAAGGCTTTTGGAGTACCTCCAGATGAAGGAGAGCTTCATGGAGATGTCCCTAGAGGATTTCCGCTCCATCCCCAGACTCGTTAACAGACTTTTCCAGTAGCTGTACTGGCCGCGAATGCATCCCAAGTCCTCGGGGCAAAGTAATCATTAAAAAACGCTTGCTTTTAAAACAAGTTTTATATTTTAAAAGGTAAACTCACCTAAGGTCCCTTCCATGGGGTCATGGTCTTGGATACTGGCTTGGGGGGGTTGGGAGGGTACTTCAGTCAGGCTGAGAAAAAGCTCCTGGCTGTTGGGGAGAACGGAGTGCTGTGTGCTCTCCGCAAGCTCGTCCTCCTCCTCCTCTTCCTCTTCCCCATCCGCAGAATCCTCAGGTGTAGCTGATGAGATTACCCCCACCTCGGAATCCATGGTCAGAGGAGGGGGAGTGGTGGCGGCCCCCCCTAGAACTGCATGCAGCTCGGCATAGAAGCGGCATGTCCGCGGCTCTGACCCGGAGTGACCGTTTGCCTCCTTTGTTTTTTGATAGGCTTGTCTGAGCTCCTTGACTTTCACGCGGCACTGATCTGAGTCCCTATTGTGGCCTCTTTCCATCATGCCCTTGGAGATTTTTTCAAAAGTTTTGGCATTTCTTCTTTTCGAACGAAGTTCTGCTAGCACTGAATCCTCTCCCCATATAGCGATCAGATCCAGTACCTCCTGTACGGTCCATGCTGGTGCTCTTTTTCGATTATCGGCCTGCATGGTTACTTGTGCTGATGAGCTATCTGTGGTCACCTGTGCTCTCCACGCTGGGCAAACAGGAAATAAAATTCAAATGTTCACAGGGCTTTTCCTGTCTACCTGGCCAGTGCATCCAAGTTCAGATTGCTGTCCAGAGCGGTCACAATGGTGCACTGTGGGATAGCTCCCGGAGGCCAATACCATCGAATTGCGGCCACACTAACCCTAATTCGAAATGACAGTATCGATTTTGGCACTACTCGCTCATCGGGGTGGAGTACAGAAATCGATTTTAAGAGCCCTTTATTTCGAAATAAATGGCTTCGTTGTGTGGATGGGTGCAGGGTTAATTTGATTTAATGCTGCTAAATCCGAATTAAAGTCATAGTGTAGACCAGGCCTTAGTAAGAAAGTTATCAACAAGATCTTATAACTCCAGATTTCTAGTGTTTACTCAGTAAAAATGTGGTCTAAATTATTATGTGTTCAGTGTTAGTGTGTGTTTTGATTAACCATATCACTTTATTTGCCTGTGGACTGGGTCTTTCCTCTTACATTTGGCGAATTGGAAAAAAATTCCTAGATTAAATTAATCTTGAAACTCTAAAGTTGTGTTCAATACATAACACTTTATAAGTGTCTTTAATAAGGTCTTATACTCCATCTCACTTGGTTTACCTGGAAAACCTAAGTTGAGGGTAGACTGAGATACCTTGTCACACACTGAATGTAGTGACGCTGCTTGTGGTGAAAGGTACTATTCAACATGAGTAATGGTATCACAGCCTAGAACTCTATAAGCACTCCAAATGATACGAGTCAAAACATATGCCTCAACTTCATCCTCCTTTCCATTAAATTGAAACCCTTCTAGGTTTCAATAAGTAGCCATTTTGCAATTTCAATTTTTAGACAGGAGACCTCTGTTCAGTAATCTTTACTTGTTATAAACTCTTAATTATTTATAAATCCAGCCTCTTCTCTAGAATTCTAAATGTCTTTTATTTTAAATTAAAATAAAATTAAAACAAGAAAGAACAAAAGTAAAGTCTCCATGAGGTATGACTATCTGTCTCCTCTGTAATATGCTGCCTCACAAAATGGTAGCTGCCCCTGCCGACAAGCAGAAATTTTAGCATGATAAAGAAAACAAAGTAAAAACAGTTGTATGGTTACATACACTACATTACCCCCAGCCCCCAATAAATAATATAAAGTACTCACAATTCATTGTCTTTGAAGTTTTTTGTGACTCCTTTTTTTGCTACCAATGGAAACTTAAATGGAGTAACTGAAAACCCAATAAAGATAATTGTTTCTAACTTCATACAAGTTGAAAGGGAAGGACTGTACAATTTACACATTCTGACAGTACGAAAGTAGTATTGATTTTGTCTTTTTTTTTATCCAGTTTAACTGAAATGCACTGAACTGTCCAAACTATTTGTTTACAGTTTAAAACACACACACACACACACACACACTATAAAAGCAAAAAGAGAAATGACTATTTTTCCTGAAAATGGTTTCCCATTGGATGCTAATCATCTGTGAAAATAATGGGTGCGAAAATCAGCAAAAGCATTCATCATATTTGTAAGTTGTATAGACAGATAGGCCTCTGCCCTCTCCTTGTTGATAACCTTGAACTCTGAGAAAGACAAAGAATGGGAAAGAATGAAACTGGTTGGTACAGGCAGAACTGGGAATGCTGAAATACTTAGAAGGTTGTTCTTTCAGTGCAATCAAAGGGGCATATAAGAGACTTTGGGGAATGTTCCTTTGGATAGGCACTGTCCTTATTTTCTGTTTTGTGTATCAGCAGTGAAATGCACAACACTTCTCAGCCATACTGGACCAAATTCTTAAAGTGGTCTGAAAAAACGTGTGTGTTGGGGGTTGGGGGTGGAGGGTGTCTATCGTAACCCCAGTAAAATGCATTTTCATGCACTTGATACAGACAACTCAAAATTTCTTTTATACATGTATTACATAAACACATTAAGTTTTTAGTTCATGAAGCTATTTATATTTACTGTTATTGTTTTTAAAGAAGGTAACAGGCTTCATACAAATTATTACAATAAAATACACGCTCTGTGCAATGAGATTCAGTGGGGTTGTGCGGTCTCTCTGGAGTAGGGGTCTGGGGAGGGAGGTGAGATTCAGTGGACTTGGGAGTCTTTGTGAGGATGAGGATGAGGATTCAGTGGAGTTTGAGATCTCTCCAGGGTTTCAGGTTTCTGGTGTTTGAGGGGTCTCTCTGAGGATAGGGGCAGGGAGTTCAATGACATTCAGTAAGGTTGGGGTCTCTCTAGGGCTTGGGTTTCAGTGACAATCAGTAGGGTTGGATGTAAAGTGATGAGTTACTCCTGTGCTAGGCTCCAGCCAATCCACAAGTCAAGAACTAGTCTAGTGACTCTCAGGGCAGATATATAAGCCTTACAGGAGGAACAGCAGCTCAGTCTGATAAATGTCATTCCAGGGCTTGGAACTCTTTCCGGCCTGACAGTGGCAACAGATTTCCCAAGCCTTAGCCTGCTCCAATCTTGCTCTTGCTCCTGCCCCGTTCCCACTCCTGCCCCAGCCTTGCTCTCACGCTGACCTTGCTCCAACCCTGCTCTGGACTCTTGATTCCAGCTCTGACCAGTAGGCATGACTGCCATGGCTGACCAGTAGGTATGACCATCCCCATCACGGTTTCTGGTCTCTCTGGGACTGGGGAGGTCTCTTTGAGTCCCTGATGCCTGTGTTGGGGGTGCTGCCTCAGCCCTGCTGTTCCCACTCACCCATTAAGCCCTGCTTGTCCATCTCAGATCCTTTTGGATGGCCACAGAGGGTGAGTTCATGCCCCTTGTGGCTTCTCCCAGCCTCTGCCTGTCTTATCAGCTGTGCCAGATCCCCCTAAAGCTGCTACATCTGCTGCTCCCCAGGCTTTACTCCATTTTTTCAAGAACACAGTCCTGCTGTGTGCATGGTCAACAAATGAATGGGCCAATGAGTGGGCAGTGGCTGGCCATGGGGAAGTGGAGGGGTGTATGAGGCAGCAGCTCTGGTAGAAGCTCTATGTCACCCTCAGTGACCACCTTGAGCTTCAACAAATTTGGGGAAGTATGCAACCCTCCACAAATACTTTAATCACAGAGTCCAAGTGTTTTTCTCTTGGGTTTCTTGCTGCATTCTCCATCTGCCTCCTTGGTGTTCCTCCCTGCTTCTCTCACATATACACACTGCTGTAATCAAATTAATCCCACGTCTCCCCCATGGCCACCACCACTGTGTTTGTTATCAGGCCTGCCCCCTCACCCCTGTCAAGGCTGCTTCCCCACTTTGAACTTTAGGGTACAAATGTGGGGGCCTGCATGAAAACTTCTAAGCTTAACTACCAGCTTAGATCTGGTCCGCTGCCACCATCCCAAAGCTAAATTCCTTCCCTGTGTAGCCTTGAGAGACCTTCACCAATTCCCTGGTGAATACAGATCCAAACCCCTTGGATCTTAAAACAAGGAGAAATTAACCATCCCCCTCCTTCCTCCCACCAACTCCTGGTGGATCAAGATCCAACCCCCTTGGATCTAAAAACAAGGAAAAATCAATCAGGTTCTTAAAAAGAAGGCTTTTAATTAAAGAAAAAGGTAAAAATCCTCTCTGTAAAATCAGGATGGGAGAATAACTTTACAGGGTAATCAAACTTAAAGAGCTCAGAGGACCCCCCTCTAGCCTCAGGTTCAAAGTACAGCAAACAGAGATAAACACTCTAGTAAAAGGTACATTTACAAGTTGAGAAAACAAAGATAAACTAACACGCCTTGCCTGGCTGTTTACTTACAAGTTTGAAATATGAGAGACTTGTTCAGAAAGATTTGGAGAACCTGGATTGATGTCTGGTCCCTCTCAGTCCCAAGAGCAAACAACCTCCCAAAACAAAGAACACAAACAAAAGCCTTCTCCCCCCCAAGATTTGAAAGTATCTTGTCCCCTTATTGGTCCTTTGGGTCAGGTGTCAGCCAGGTTACCTGAGCTTCTTAACCCTTTACAGGTAAAAGGATTTTGGAGTCTCTGTTCAGGAGGGATTTTATAGTACTGTACACAGGAGAGCTGTTACCCTTTCCCTTTATAGTTATGACACCCCCCTCCAGGAAACCCTTGGACTGCATGGCCCAGCCACTGCCCCGATTTGCAGGCAGTCGATTCCTTGGGTAGTGATTTTCCATTGTTTCAGCTATAACTAAACAAAGGGGCTTTTAAATGTTCCCTCATTTAGCGTGAATGGAAGGGGGCTATCACTTCCAACAGTTACAATGAGATGGTATGATTACCCAGAGGTTTGGTTGTTGGGGAGCAGCCCACCCTCCAACATACCAATATCTTTGACCACTTGATGGGCTTTAAAGGTTCAGGTGATTATTAATACGTGAAAACAACTGACCTTATTACCAATTAATATTTGTCTAATTATAAACATATGGAATTATGTTGGTAAGTGGAAGAGGATTGTTGTTTGTTTGATACTTATATTGTCTACATAGGTACAGAATATTGTACATGGGGAGTTGTGTATGGGGAGTTAAAAGCACGCACAATGATTGTGAGTCTAATTCAGTAAGGTATTTAAGCACACATGTAACTTTAAGCATTTAATTGAAATCACATGCTTAAAAGTTAGGCACATGCTTAAGTACCCTGCTGAAATGAGACCTTTATAAATAAGAGTAAGATATTAAGGTTTTGACTCCCATTTATGGGAAGAATTTATATGATGGATATGATAAAATGGTGTTATGTGTAAATTATTCCAGGATTGCCATACTACTCAGAAATCTTCTAACCTTTATTTCCAAAACAAGTCAGTGTATTAAGAGTTAAACTGAATTAGACAAAATGGCCTTAGTACTGTGGTCTAATGAAACATTTAAAAATAAATGCATATAAGATTTATTCATATTGCCTTGATCATTCATTACATGCATGCTGTACATATTTGTAGTTCAAAGTTATTATAATTTTTTTAAAAGTTATAAACCACTCGTCTCACCCCCATGAACCACACTTATCTGACAAGGTGCTCATGGCATTATGTAATAACTTCATATAAAATAAATATGTAAAAATTACAGAATCATATTAAAAACAATCTGTACTTTACTGTTGTTAAGGCTAATTCCCCACTCTGGTACTTCGAGTGCAGAAGGTGGGGGCCCACAAGGATTCTAAAAATTAATACTGGCCACTCCAGGCTTATATTAAACTTCCAAGTTTACAGCTTTTCTCTGACCTTGAATTGGTAGATGCTGCCACCACCCAAGTGCAGAACCCCTTTGAGAGTCCAGGAAGTCGCACTTGATAATTACTTCCTGTGGGTACCCTCAAACCCTTTCACCCCCTCCTCCAGGGAAGAGCTGAGAAAGAAAGAAAAAGGAAAACAGCTGTTGCCACCAGCTAATCAAACAACATGTGCACTAACCTCTTAAGATACAAAAATCCAATTCTGTTCTTAAAAAAGGTAAATTTTATTAATAAAAAAGAAAGAAAATACATCTGGGAACTCATGCTATTGCTAGATTTTAAAAGAGCAACCACAAGGATTAAGCATCAAGAATAGCTTTCTTGAGGTCCAGCTTAAAGGTTACAAGCAAAACAAAAGCACCTGGGGTTAGCACAAAGGAATTCATAAGCCATAACGAAATAAAAGGGATAAACCTAATCGCATCTTCCTAGACATTTCCTGATCTATTTACATATCTGGGGTTTTAAATGAGTAGTTTCTACTTATGATATTGATGATTTTTTCATACCTGGCCCAAGCTTCTTACAGCATAACTGCTGTCCTGTCTGCCTGTCCCCGGGAGAACAACAACAGACAGACAAAAGGGGAGTCTTGTTTCAATTTTAAAAAGTTCTAACCTTCCCATTGGCTCTTTTGGCCAGGTGCCCACTCACTTCCTTTTTCCCTATGCATAGCAGTGAGAATTTTTAACCCTTTACAAGTAGAGCAATTAGAGAACAGCTACTAAGAGGGATTTTATAGGTACTGGCTGGGTGTCCATAAAAGGGAGCTACCCCCCCCTTTCATGTATCACAACTGTGTACTGACAAGTTAGACTTTTCTATGTTTTGAGATATTTTAAAGCAATACCTGAGCAAAATCTGATTAAGAAAACATACTTCAATCTTATAAAAACTCTCATTAATAAAATACAACCTTATTCTTTCCCTAACACAAATGCCTTCCCCTCCTTCCATACATATTTTCATTTTGTGGCAAAATAATAATTTTAGTTCTATTATAGGGTCTGCACTGACTGATGATTATCTAGATGAGAGACTATATCACACAACATTGCAACAGGAAAAAGTTGACTCACTGTCTTTAATAAAAGTCAGTATAATCTTATGATTTATAAAAGACATAGACAGTGCCTTGTAAATTTAAAATGATATGCATGGTCCACACCACAACTTAAAACCACGTAGGACATTAAAACACTCTCTTTAGCTTTTGCCTAATTTAATGAAAAAAATCTGTTTTGAGAAAAATATAATATGAACTAAGAATAAAATACTTAAATATATCATTAAAATCATCTACAGAAAATGATTGGCTGATACTCAAAAATATGCAACTTAGTTTTGAGTTTCAAAACACCCAATGTCCACAAATATTACAAAGATGGTAATGCTCAGCACCCTTGACAGTACAAGGCCAGCACAGAAACTGATTACTCCTACTCCTACATACTTTGAACAACCCTAGTGAAGGGTTTAATCCTATTCCTTAGTCTGACCCTTTGCACTAAAGGTCAATTTTATCCATGGCCCAAACCACATAGACCCAGATCCTCAAAGGTATTCATGCACCTAACTTCCATTGAAATCCTTTTCAGGATCTGAGGCATGTCCTAAGTCAGATAAAAGTCAATGGAAGTTTTGTCTGGAGAAGGACTGAAGGTTTTGGCCCTATAATTTTAGTGATAAAGTTTACAACTACTGATATCTTAGATTTTGTTATTTTTTTAAGTTGTTTTATTTACACAGACATGTGAGTATTTAACACTTCTTTAGATTACTTTCTTTCATTCATTATTTTGCTAGGATTCTGTAAACACATATGTGAACTGTGAATTATTTACATTGATCAGCCTTAGATTTATACTGAATAGCATATCTGTTTGATATTTTATTTCCAGTATTTCCAGTTAAGCAACACTCACTTGTGAGGTGAGTTGTTGCTCTCCTTTTCATCAGACATATGAGTCTTTGTTCTGCTAAATCATTTACTATTACAGGCATTTGAAGACTGGACAGCAGACTGTAAATGCTCCAGGGTCATTATAGGAGTTTAACAGTAAAGATTAGATGACAGATATTATGATTAATGATCTATTTCATAAAAATTATGTTAGCGACACCTATAATTTTCTTAATAAAGCCTGAAACTAAATATGGTTCACCAAGCCTTTTTGCAAACCTCAAATGAATTACAGCTGAGTTTCATACAATCCATCTCCTCACTTTTGAGATTCCCCTTCTCCCAACAACAGGTAAACACTTTCCCCTTTCATTTATTGTCCACAGGGTTGGATGGCTATTGGCTCCACACCCCCACCAGCATTAGATCTTCAGGGTGGCTGCCTGTCCTGCCTTCCCTTATCCTCCTTCTTTGGGTTGTATGTGGCTGGCTCTCAGTGTAAGGGTGCTTTCCCTGAAATCCCTACTAAAAGCCTCTCCGGAAGAAAAAGCTTTGCTTCCCGTTCTACAGCAGTCCGTCTCAAAACACTGCACGAAGTTCCAGGTCTTGCTTTTGAAATGGACCTTTTTTTGTCAATGTGGGGGTATGATACATATATTAATGAGAAGTCCCACCTTTTACTGCAGAGAACTTGGGGCATTTGATCCCCCAGAAAAAAGTAAAGGCCCAGTTCAGAAGCAGAATTGGGATATGCAGTAATGATACCATTTTAATGTAAATGGACCAAATTCTCAGGGCTTTACTTAGGTGAACTTTGAAGCAAATGAGTAAATTTACTCATATGAGTAGTCCCATTGAAGTCAGTGGCACTATCTACATGAGTAAAGTATCTCACATATTTAAGCGTTTTCAGGTTCAGTTCTTAGCTTGTAATAAATGGGACATGTGTTTGAGAATAGTCCCATTTGATTTAGATTTAGTCCCTATTTAGATAAATAGTCCCCATTTAGATTTAGTCCCTACTTGCTTCAGAATAGTCCAATTTGATTTAGTTGGTCCTGCTTTGAGCAGGGGGATGGACTAGATGACCTCCTGAGGTCTCTTCCAACCCTAATCTTCTATGATTCTATGAATAGATTCAGTCAAAAATGTGATTCACAACATTTCTTGATGTGGACACAGAAACAGTAGATCCACAACAAGATTTAGATTCAGCATTGCAACACCTAACTTTTAGGTGTCCTGCTGCCTAGTGAAATCTATAGCCCCATGTTAGGCACCTAGATTCCTTATGTGACGGTGTACCCCATAAGACTTCATGGGAATATGTTTATGAATGTATATATAATATAACTGGAATATGTTTTATGCTATATATGCCATGTAACATATCTCTGTAAATGTTATGATCTACTGAATACATCCCTCCTATTTGTATGCATGTATCATTTTTGTACTTGAAGTTAGGAATATTGGCTGTATAGTTGCTTGATTTCTATTGAGAAAGGAATGTGCAAATTAACTGCCTAATCAAGAACCACTTAAGCCAACAATGAACTAGAAGACGCCAGTCCACATTGGAGCTTTCCCAGGAATGTGGTTTGGCTGGTAAGAAACTCAGTCATGCATAGGTAATATGGATGGTGAGCGTTCAGCTGTTGTTACCTGCACAGGTTGTGCCACATTTGTCTTTCTTCCACAGGACAGAAGCGACTTTGTCTGTACAAAGTGCAAACTGGTCTCCATATTGAAAGAGAAGGTTCAAGGTCTGGAGAAACAAGTATCAACCCTGCGTTGCATAAGAGAAAATGAAGATTTCCTGGACAGATGTCAGGATAAGCTTCTACGGGCACAACATTCTGAAGAATCAGAGTGGGCTGCGCAGCGGGGACAGAAGGACAGTGAAGAAATATGGCGGCATGTGACCTCCAGAAGAAGAAAGAGGAGCGTCCATGTACCAGCAATGCAGATACAAGTGAGCAACTGTTTTCATGTTCTCTCCACAGGTACTAATGCGGAGAGTGGACTAGATGATACATCTGAGGGAAGGAAGGAGAAGGAGACTCCACCGATTGGAAGGCATGAGATGCACTGTCCTATAGAAGGGGGTTCCATGACCACCGCTCCCAAGAGAAGGAGGCGGGTGGTGGTGGTCGGGGACTCTCTCCTCAGGGGGACTGAGTCATCTATCTGCCACCCCGACCGGGAAAACCAAGAGGTCTGCTGCTTGCCAGGAGCTAGGATTCACGATGTGATGGAGAGACTGCTGAGACTCATCAAGCCCTTGGATCGCTACCCCTTCCTGCTTCTCCACGTGGGCACCAATGATACTGCCAAGAATGACCTTGAGCGGATCACTGCAGACTATGTGGCTCTGGGAAGAAGGATAAAGGAGTTCGAGGCGCAAGTCGTGTTCTCGTCCATCCTCCCTGTGGAAGGAAAAGGCCCGGGTAGAGACTGTCGAATCATGGAAGTCAACAAATGGTTGGAGAGAAGGTTTTGGATTCTTTGACCATAGGATGGTGTTCCAAGAAGGAGGAGTGCTAGGCAGAGACGGGCTCCACCTAACAAAGAGAGGGAAGAGCATCTTCTCAAGCAGACTGGCTAACCTAGTGAGGAGGGCTTTAAACTAGGTTCACCAGGGGAAGGAGACCAAAGCCCTGAGGTAAGTGGGGAAATGGGATACCGGGAGGAAGCACGAGCAGGAGAGCGCAAGGGGGAGGACTCCTGTCTCATACTGAGAAAGCGGGACGATCAGCAAGTTATCTTAAGTGCCTACACACAAATGCAAGAAGCCTGGGAAACAAGCAGGGAGAACTGGAAGTCCTGGCACAGCCAAGGAACTATGATGTGATTGGAATAACAGAGACTTGATGAGATAACTCACATGACTGGAGTACTGTCATGGATGGATATAAACTGTTCAGGAAGGACAGGCAGGGCAGAAAAGGTGGGGGAATTGCATTGTATGTAAGAGAAGAGTATGACTGCTCAGAGCTCCGGTATGAAACTGCAGAAAACCCTGAGAGTCTCTGGATTAAGTTTAGAAGTGTGAGCAACAAGGGTGATGTTGTGGTGGGAGTCTGTTATAGACCACCAGACCAGGGGGATGAGGTGTATGAGGCTTTCTTCCTGCAACTAACAGAAATTACTAGATCACAGGCCCTGGTTCTCATGCGGGACTTCAATCATCCTGATATCTGTTGGGAGAGCAATACAGTGGTGCACAGACAATCCAGGAAGTTTTTGGAAACTATATGGGACAATTTCCTGGTGCAAGTGCTGGAGGAACCAACTAGGGGCAGAGCTCTTCTTGACCTGCTGCTCACAAACAGGGAAGAATTAGTAGGGGAAGCAAAAGTGGATGGGAACCTGGGAAGCAGTGACCATGAGATGGTCGAGTTCAGGATCCTGACACAACGAAGAAAGGAGAGTAGCAAAATATGGACCCTGGACTTCAGAAAAGCAGAGTTTGACTCCCTCAGGGAACTGATGGGCAGGATCCCCTGGGACAATAACATGAGGGGCAAAGGAGTCCAGGAGAGCTGGCTGTATTTTAAAGAATCCTTATTGAGGTTGCAAGAACAATGTATAGAAAGAATAGTAAAAATGGCAGGCAACCAGCTTGGTTTAAAAGTGAAATCCTTGCCAATTTTAAACACAAAAAAGAAGCTTACAAGAAGTGGAAGATTGGACAAATGACCAGGGAGGAGTATAAAAATATTGCTCAGGCATGCAGGAGTGAAATCAGGAAGGCCAAATCACACTTGGAATTGCAGCTAGCAAGAGATGTTAAGAGTAACAAGAAGGGTTTCTTCAGGTATGTTAGCAACAAGAAGAGAGTCAAGGAAAGTGTGGGCCCCTTACTGAATGAGGGAGGCAACCTAGTGACAGAGGATGTGGAAAAAGCTAATGTACTCAATGCTTTTTTTGCCTCTGTCTTCACGAACAAGGTCAGCTCCCAGACTGCTGCACCGAGGGTGCTAAAGGAGTTGGTGAATGTGATTGCAAAGCCATTGGCCATTATCTTTGAAAACTCCTGGTGATCGGGGTAGGTCCCAGATGACTGGAAAAAGTCTAATGTAGTGCCCATCTTAAAAAAGGGAAGAAGGAGGATCCGGGGAACTACAGGCCAGTCAGCCTCACCTCAGTCCCTGGAAAAATCATGGAGCAGATCCTCAAGGAATCAATTCTGAAGCACTTAGAGGAGAGGAAAATGATCAGGATTCATCAAGGGCAAGTCATGCCTGACTAACCTAATTGCCTTCTATGATGAGATAACTGGCTCTGTAAATAAGGGGAAAGCAGTGGAAGTGTTATTCCTTGACCTGTCTGTGTACCTGTGGACCAGCCCAGGAAGAATGGAGGGTGGAGTCTCACAGGGAGGAGGGATAGCTCAATGGTTTGAGCATTGGCCTGCTAAACCCAGGGTTGTGAGTTTAATTCTTGAGGGGGCCACTTAGGGATCTGGGGCAAAATCAGTACTTGGTCCTGCTAGTGAAGGCAGGGGGCTAGACTTGATGACCTTTCAAGGTCCCTTCCAGTTCTAGGAGATAGGATATCTTAATTTATCCATAATAACTTTACATTTAATAACAAACAATTTGCCTAAACTATGGGAATAGATACGGGTACTAGGATGGCTTCCCAATATGCCAATAGCTTTGTGGGCCACCTCAAGAATTTCTGAAAAAATGCAACAGGAAGCCAATGAGATACATAGATATTTTCATCCTCTGGACAGAGAACCAAACTCCCTCATTGATTTCCACCACAACTTCAACAAACACCACCGTCCATCAAACTCTCTCTACAGACAAGTATATAGACAAAACCCACAGATCACCACACTTACCTTCACAGATCCAGTAACTACCCCAGACACACCAAGAAATCAGTTATCTACAGCCAGGCACTCAGATACCACAGAATATGCACTGAGGAGAAAGTTTGGATATAGAATCTTAACACACTTATAACTGTCTTCATCAAACAAGGACACTCCATTTCAATACAGGAAAAAACAAAACAAAAAAACCACCCCTAGTTGTCATCAATCACCCCATCCTGGAACCCATACAGAGTATGATGAAAGAGTCACAACCCATTCTTAATGGGGGACCCATCCTGAAAGAAAACTTTCCTGAACCCTATCTTCTGGTCTTCAACCACCTCCCTTGTTATCCCAAGAGCAGACTCAGGGATCCCAGAGTAGCCCTCCGATTGCTTACTTCCAGGTTCTCAAGATGTTGACCTATTAATCTGTTCCTGCAGGGTGAAATGAGAGGTCCCGCCCTAGTAGAATTGCCAGGGTTTACTCAGAATTTCCCTATGCCTTCAGGAAATTCCCCCAGAACAGACTAGATCTGCTTACCCCTGGAAGGACATGGATACTGCCCTCTGCTCTGTAGCCCATAGGACTAGCTTGCCTTTACTATATTCACTGCCTTGCCTTTATTATTGTACTTTTATTATATTCAGCGGTAATGGAAGGAACCCACAGGCCTGTATCCTGTAAAGCATTGGCTTCAGAAGTTAGCATGAGGCTTCAAGCCTATGAACTTTAACATAGATAAATGGCCCAATGGTAACCCATAAATTTTGAGGAACTGGAAGTAGAGTGTAAGGGGGAATTTTGTTCATAATGACATCAGCCAGCCACAGAAACATGAGCTAATACCAGCTTTTGGAAAGTTTTGGAAAGAACATCCAACCACAAGTGTGCCATGACAACGAATTGATGTATATGATAATGAGTTGAAATCATTTATACAGTAACCTATAGAAGAAGGATACCTCAAATTAGTAAGGGGTGGAAATACAAATAAGGAAGAGGGGAAAAACCCTACTAAATATACATTGGACATGGTAATGTCAGAGTAACATATAATATAAGTGGCATTCCAGCCTGTGGACAGTAGGAGAGAGAGATGTAGCCATTGGGAGGTGCCAGAATGCTGGTCACTGGTGAAGATGAGGAAGGTGACAGCGATGAGGAAGATGATAGCTAACATTTCAGGTTATTCTGCAAGGGATGGTGTGAGTATATAGATGTGTAGATGTACATTCTGTAATATATCTACCTTACTGAGTTGGAGCGTTTGTGACTGTGCTAAATGTATTAATAAATTATTTTTAAGTATCAACGAGTTACTATAGTGTGAATGTTGAATCTCTCTCTGTCCCTCTCATCTATAGATCAGGCTACAGCTCAAAGGATTGACACTCAGGCAGTACTTTTCCAAAACAAAGTGTTTTGTTTTTTTATTTATTAATACAATTAATCTATACCTAAATTAAAACATAAATATAAATCACAAGTTAAAGTACCCAAGACCTTAACCATACAGTCGGAATGGCTTAAATGATTATATTCTGCACATGGTGATCAGTCATATGCAGGACACTGACAGCAAACTTAATTAACCCTATTTCTATTCTATATCCTACACCAGAGCTAGCATGCTTACACTCCATAGTCTTTTTTCCTTTGCTCTAAGAATCCTTTTCTGCTCTGTCCCAGCAGCCCACAGCTGCTGCTGTCACCCTATAGTTGCTTCTTCCTTCAAGTCTTGTTCATAGAATCATAGAATCATAGAAGATTGGAGTTGGAAGGGACCTCAGGAGGTCATCTAGTCCAACCCCCTGCTCAAAGCAGGGCCAACACCAACTAAATCATCCCAGCCAGGGCTTTGTCAAGCCCGACCTTAAAAACCTCTAAGGATGGAGATTCCACCACCTCTCTAGGTAACCCATTCCAGTGCTTCACCACCCTCCTAGTGAAATAGTGTTTCCTAATACCAACCTAGACCTCCCCCACTGCAACTTGAGACCATTGCTCCTTGTTCTGTCATCTGCCACCACTGAGAACAGCCTAGCTCCATCCTCTTTGGAACCCCCCTTCTCGTAGTTTCAAGCTGCTATCAAATCCCCCCTTACTCTCCTCTTCTTCAGACTAAACAAGCCCAGTTACCTCAGCCTCTCCTTGTAAGTCATGTGCCCCAGCCCCCTGATCATTTTCGTTGCCCTCCGCATCCTTTCTGTAGTAAGGGGCCCAAAACTGGATGCAGTACTCCAGATGTGGCCTCACCAGTGCCGAATAGAGGGGAATAATCACTTCCCTCAATCTGCTGGCAATGCTCCTACTAATGCAGCCCAGTATTCCATTCCCTTCTTGGCAACAAGGGCACACTGTTGACTCATATCCAGCTTCTCATCCACTGTAATCCCCAGGTCCTTTTCTGCAGAACTGCTGCTTAGCCAGTCGGTTCCCAGCCTGTAGCCGTGCATGGGATTCTTCCTTCCTAATTGCAGGACTCTGCTCTTATCCTTGTTGAACCTTCCAGTGTATCTACCTCTCCCCCCAGCTTAGTGTCATCTGTGAACTTGCTGAGGGTTCCTTGCTGTTATTTGCTGTTCCTTGCTGTTATTAGCAACAGAGGGTCCTGTGGCACCTTTAAGACTAACAGAAGTATTGGGAGCATAAGCTTTCGTGGGTAAGAACTTCACTTCTTCAGATGTAAGTAACGGAAATCTCCAGAGGCAGGTATAAATCAGTATGGAGATAACGAGGTTAGTTCAATCAGGGAGGGTGAGGTGCTCTGCTAGCAGCTGAGGTGTGAACACCAAGGGAGGAGAAACTGCTTCTGTAGTTGGATAGCCATTCACAGTCTTTGTTTAATCCTGATCTGATGGTGTCAAATTTGTAAATGAACTGGAGCTCAGCAGTTTCTTTTTGGAGTCTGGTCCTGAAGTTTTTTTGCTGTAAGATGGCTACCTTTACATCTGCTATTGTGTGGCCAGGGAGGTTGAAGTGTTCTCCTACAGGTTTTTGTATATTGCCATTCCTGATATCTGACTTGTGTCCATTTATCCTCTTGCGTAGTGACTGTCCAGTTTGGCCAATTTACATAGCAGAGGGGCATTGCTGGCACATGATGGCATATATAACATTGGTGGACGTGCAGGTGAATGAGCCGGTGATGTTGTAGCTGATCTGGTTAGGTCCTGTGATGGTGTTGCTGGTGTAGATATGTGGGCAGAGTTGGCATCGAGGTTTGTTGCATGGGTTGGTTCCTGAGTTACAGTTGTTATGGTGCGGTGCGTGGTTGCTGGTGAGAATATGCTTAAGGTTGGCGGGTTGTCTGTGGGCGAGGACTGGCCTGCCTCCCAAGGTCTGTGAAAGTGAGGGATCATTGTCCAGGATGGGTTGCATCTGAAGAAGTGAGGTTCTTACCCACGAAAGCTTATGCTCCCAATACTTCTGTTAGTCTTAAAGGTGCCACAGGACCCTCTGTTGCTTTTTACAGATTCAGACTAACACGGCTACCCCTCTGATACTTGCTGTTATTTGCTCTTTTAGATTTCTCTGATCTTTTCCTTCTTCTTCTCCTGCTCCTAACCCAACTACTTTTGCCTGCTTGCTCTCTACCTCATATATAGTTTTTGGCCTGTTCTGATTGGCTTATTTTTCAATCCTAACATTAGCTTACCTATCCTCCAATCAGCTTCAACCCTCTCTGATTGGTCCATAGTTATAGACCAATCACAACTGCTAAATGTGGCTGTCAATCAAAACTTACACTAC
Source organism: Terrapene triunguis (assembly GCF_002925995.2). Taxonomy (NCBI): domain Eukaryota; kingdom Metazoa; phylum Chordata; order Testudines; family Emydidae; genus Terrapene; species Terrapene triunguis. Next base: position 5,188,962 of record NW_020664964.1, on the reverse strand, counting down.
AAGTTTTAAGTATTATGGGATCTTACTATTATGGTATGGTGACCCTCACCTAGTTTTGGACTAAGCATGCCTGACTGACCCTCCCTGCAGTTTTGGAGTGACCTTTACCTGACCTCAGTCCACACCCTGACCAGCAACACATCAGCCCTAGGCTGAACTCCTGGGAACTGCCAAGTCACTGTCCTTGGCTGTGTGCCAACATTTTATGCACACTTAGAATTACCAAACTTTTAAACTATAAACAATTACCTTATTCCTTCAATATATATTTACTTGTTAACTTATGCATCTTAATGTTATGGTCTACCACTGCTACCCCATTTCTTACCAATTTTATTAATTTTATTTCAGTTTTTCCCCTCTGTTCAGTTAATGGTGGCAAAGCAAAATAGAGCAGCTCAAAATCCTTTTGTATCACTCCAGCATCACCAAGATCATCATTAGAAGCAAACTCACCACAGACCAGAACACACCAACTCAAAACAGCACCAGACCCTGCCACAACAACCGATGTAAAACCTGTAGAAATATCTCCACTGCCACCTTTCAAGATCCATGAGGCCTACATATGTCTGTCACAATATGTGGTGTACCTCATCCTGTGCATCAAATGCCTCTATAACAACTATATGACTGAAACCAAACAATCAGTATGCTCTAAAATGAACTCACACAGAAAAATGGGGGGGCAGGGAATAGGCAAAAACACCTTATCACCAGTGGGCAAACACTTTTCACGAAGCAATTACTCCATATCTGATCTGTCAGTCCTTATCCGAAAAGAAAACCTGCACAACACGACCTGCCTGGGAACTTAAATTCATAACTCTGCTAGTCACCAAAAAACATGGACTCAACAGAGACACTGGTTTTGTGGCTTATTACAACATTTTGTAACACACCCTGCTGCAACTAGCCCTCCTTTGTCCTATGACTGCAGTTAACATGTGTTAACTTCTTATGCTTTACAATCTGTCCCACCCTGTATTTAGCTATGACACTCTGGTTACCTTCTCCATTTCTGAAGAAGAGGTCTGTGAAGCTTGAAAACTTGTCACTTCCACCAACAGAAGTTGGTCCAATAAAAGATATTACCTCACCCACTTTGTCTCTCTAATATCCTGGAACCAAAATAGCTACAAAAACATCAAAATATTAATTTTATATTATTCTAGTGTTTTAATCAAAATATTGTGCAGTACCAAGTCAAATGCCTTACAGAAATCTATGTATATTACATTGGTGATCTTCCAGAAAACACCATCCTGGCCACTATGAACGTAGAAGCCCTCTACACCAATATTCCACACAAAGATGGACTACAAGCTATCAGGAACAGTATCCCCGATAATGTCACAGCTAACCTGGTGGCTGAACTTTGTGACTTTGTCCTCACCCACAACTATTTCACATTTGGGGACAATATATACCTTCAAGTCAGCGGCACTGCTATGGGTACCTGCATGGCCCCACAGTATGCCAACATTTTTATGGCTGACTTAGAACAACGCTTCCTTAGCTCTCGTCCCAACGCCCCTACTCTACTTGCGCTACATTGATGACATCTTCATCATCTGGACCCATGGAAAAGAAGCCCTTGAGGAATTCCACCATGATTTCAATAATTTCCATCCCACCATCAACCTCAGCCCAGATCAATCCACACAAGCGGTCCATTTCCTGGACACTACTGTGCTAATAAGCGATGGTCACATAAATACCACCCTATACCAGAAACCTACTGACTGCTACACTTACCTACATGCCTCCAGCTTCCATCCAGGACACACCACATGATCCATTGTCTACAGCCAAGCTCTAAGATATAACCGCATTTGCTCCAATCCCTCAGATAGAGACAAGCACCTACAAGATCTCTATCAAGCATTCTTAAAACTACAATACCCACCTGCTGAAGTGAAAAAACAGATTGACAGAGCCAGACGAGTACCCAGAAGTCACCTCCTGCAAGACAGGCCCAACAAAGAAAATAACAGAACACCACTAGCTGTCACCTTCAGCCCCCAACTAAAACCTCTCCAGCGCATCATCAGAGATCTACAACCTATCCTGAAAGATGATCCCTTACTCTCACAGATCTTGGGAGACAGACCTGTCCTTGCTTACAGACAACCCCCCAACCTAAAGCAAATACTCACCAGCAACCACACATCACTGAACAAAAACACTGACCCAGGAACCTATCCTTGTAACAAAGCCCAATGCCAACCCTGTCCACATATCTATTCAAGTGACATCATCATAGGGCCTAATCACATCAGCCATACCATCAGGGGCTCATTCACCTGCACATCTACCAATGTGATATATGCCATCATGTGCCAGCAATGCCCCTCTGCCATGTACATTGGCCAAACTGGACAGTCTCTACGCAAAAGAATTAATGGACACAAATCTGACATCAGGAATCATAATACTCAAAAACCAGTGGGAGAACACTTTAACCTATCTGGCCATTCAATGACAGACCTGCGGGTGGCTATCTTACAACAGAAAAACTTCAAAAACAGACTCCAACGAGAGACTGCTGAGCTGGAATTGATATGCAAACTAGACACAATCAACTCAGGATTGAATAAGGACTGGGAATGGCTGAGCCATTACAAACATTGAATCTATCTCCCCTTGTAAGTATTCTCACACTTCTTATCAAACTGTCTGTACTGAGCTATCTTGATTATCACTTCAAAAGTTTTTTTCTCTTACTTTATTGGCCTCTCAGAGTTGGTAAGACACCTCCCACCTGTTCATGCTCTCTGTATGTGTGTATATATATCTCCTCAATATATGTTTCACTCTATATGCATCCGAAGAAGTGGGTTGTAGCCCACGAAAGCTTATGCTCTAATAAATTTGTTAGTCTCTAAGGTGCCACAAGTACTCCTGTTCTTTTTACGGATACAGACTAACAGGGCTGCTACTCTGAAACCTACATAAACACTATTACCTTTATCAAGCAAATTTATAATCTCATCACAAAAATACCAAATTAGTTTGACAGGATCTATTTTCCATAAATCTATGTTGATCTGCATTAATTACATTACCCTACCTTAATTCTTTTTTAATAGAGTCTCATATCAACCACTCCATTATCTTCATTGGTTCAGAGAAAGAGTTAGAATGATCCTCTCCCCCAGGTGTTAGGGCTCTTATTTGGGATATGGGAGTCTCAAGTCCCTCTTTCAATTTATTATTATTATTATTATTTTAAAAAGTGGAATGGCTTCAACAGGAAAGCTTGAGTGACATTCACCCCAGAGTATCCTCTCGCCCAGTGGTCTTCTCCCTATCCTGGGAGAGTGCTCTAATCACCGAGTTAAAGATTATAAGGGAAGCATCACCATCACATCCTCCTCCTCTGGCTGTGTTTTTTGTGAGATCCAATCTGGTAGGTGTATACTAGAATCCCATTAATGGTTAGATGTGAGTTAGATGTCCAGGTGTCAGAACTGAGGCAGCTGTCCATATGCCCAATGGCAGAATTTAGGTGCCCTGGGGACTTAACCAGCAGTAATTTAGATGCCAATTGGGTTAGGCGGCAGCTGAGCAGGAGGTTTGAAATCTAAATTTTGGATTTAGGAGCCTAAACTGGCAGTGAGGTATTAAATCCCTTTGTGGATCTAGCCCACAGAAACTATAATGTGTTTACATGTAGAAGGTGCAACTCTATTTGAAAATTAAGATTAACTGAGGTAACCACCCCAAACTACCTGGCAGAGTTTTCCATTGCAGATCTGAAACTGGCGCCAATGGCCTATAATATATTATGAACTCAAGAGTGAGGTGAAGGCTGTTTCCCCAATGAAGCCCTGAAGCCTTCCAAGGGACCCTATCTGGATTCCAGAGGCACAGCCATCTTCTCTTCCTCACCACCACTCTGTGCTTCAGGCTGTGCCTAAAGCTCAATCTAACACTAATGGACTTGTTTATTTTGGTGGAAGAACTTGGTAAATATTAAATTTATCAAACACACAGGCAGGTTAGTTTACCTGTTTATATGCAACTTCATTGATAGTATCTTGCCAATTCTCCTTATGTAAAACTCTATTTCATTGCCATAAAAAGTTAAATAAATATACTGTATAAGGCAGCTCCTAATCTCCTTAACCATGAGATCTTTAATGATCTAAAACTCAAAAAAGAGTCCTACAAAAAGTGGAAACTCGTTCAAATTACAAAGGATGAATATAAACAAATAACACAGGAATGTAGGGACAAAATTAGAAAAACCAAGGCGCAAAACGAGATCAAACTGGCTAGGGACATAAAAGGAAACAAGAAAACATTCTACAAATACATTAGAAGCAAGAGGAAGACCAAGGAGAGAGTCGGCCCGTTACTCAATGAGGGGGGAAAGACAATAACAGAAAATGTGGAAATGGCAGAGGTGCTTAATGACTTCTTTGTTTCGATTTTCACCAAGAAGGTTGGTGGCGATTGGATGTCTAACATAGTGAACACCAGTGAAAATGAGGTAGGATAAGAGTCTAAAATAGGGAAAAAACAAGTCAAAAATTACTTAGACAAGTTAGATGTCTTCAAATCACCAGGACTTGATGAAATGCATCCTAGAATACTCAAGGAGCTGACTGAGGAGATATCTGAGCCATAAGCAATTATCTTTGAAAAGTCATGGAAGATGGGAGACATTTCAGAAGACTGTAAAAGGGCCAATATAGTGCCCATCTATAAAAAGAGAAATAAGGACAACCCGAAGAATTACAGACCAGTCAGCTTAACTTGTGTTCCCGGAAAGATAATGGGGCAAATAATTAAGCAATCAATTTGCAAATACCTAGAAGATAATAAGGTGATAAGTAACAGTTAGCATGGATTTGTCAAGAACAAATCATGTCAAACCAACCCGATAGCTTTCTTTGACAGGGTAACAAGCCTTGTTGATGGAGGGAAGCAGTAGATGTGGTATAACTTGACTTTAGTAAGGCTTTTGATACTGTCTCGCATGACCTTCTCATAAACAAACTAGGGAAATGCAACCTAGATGGAACTACTATAAGGTGGGTGCATAACTGGTTGTAAAATCGTTCCCAGAGAGTAGTTACAAGTGGTTCACAGTCATGCTAGAAGGGCATAATGAGTTGGGTCCTGCAGGGATCGGTTCTGGGTCCAGTTCTGTTCAATATCTTCATCAATGATTTAGATAATGGCATAGAGAGTACACTTATTATGTTTGCGGATGATACCAACCTGGGAAGGGTTGCAAGTGCTTTAGAGGATAGGATTAAAATTCAAAATGATCTAGACAAACTGGAGAAATGGTCTGAAGTAAATAGGATGAAATTCAATAAGGACAAATGCAAAGTACTCAAGTTAGGAAGGAACAATCAGTTGCACACATACAAAATGGGAAATGACTGCCTAGGAAGGAGTACTGTGGAAAGGGATCTGGGGGTCATAGTGGATCACTAGCTAAATATGAGTCAACAGTGTAACACATTCTGGGATGTATTAGCAGGAGTATTGTAAGCAAGACATGAGAAGTAATTCTTCTGCTCTACTTCGCACTGATATAGGGATATTAAAGAAGGTACTAACAGTGATTCCCCCAAGTGACAGTGACCCCTTCATAATTTGTCCCCCACACTTTAAAATCCAACAGTTTCACCAAGTACAAAAATCTCTTGGGTCTTCTGTTAAAACTTGTAAGCTATTGTCTGTAGAAACCATTGATTATATCTATCCTGTGAAAGATACTTTGTTACTATGTAAAACTTACAAACAAGTTAATTGACTTTGTTCTTGAAGTAATTGATACAATGTAAACAAACACTATAAGCCGTTAAGTGACTTTCACTTCATTCAACGGCTCCTAGTACAGACCCCCACCCTGTGTGATTAAAGGGTCGGGAGTCTCAAATAAATTAGCACACACCCCAAAAGTGGTGGAGACAGTAAATTAAAATATGGTTAAGATATGGAATGTATGCTGATGAATGCTTGATATAAATGAATGGTTAGGGAGGTGCCAGCCTAGAAAGGAAGTATCCATCGGCCGAAGAATGTGTCAAGTGGATGACCAGAAAACCCCCGGAGGGTAAACTGGGATCCACCCCATCACCTGGAAGGATGAGAAACACAAACTTTGGGCAGTGTGAGCCACCAGGAATGTGCCACTTTGGACAGGAATGTGTGCCATCTGCTGATTGAGTCAGAAACAGCAGGATGAAACAGCTCCCATAGACTAACATAGGAATTAATTCCTATAAGAATGGACTCTAAAGACTGATGACTTGGAGTCTCTGGTTCTGCTGCCAACCTCCAGGAGCATCAGGTGCACCTGACACAGACTCGGCTCCATCCTCATGACCAAGATACCTGGCCAGTAACTTGGCATGAGCAACTTCTAGGCTGGTAACTATGACACCTATACAGAACTTGAATGAATGATTGTGTGAATGAATATCTCTCTCTCGCTCTCTCTCTCTGTGTGTGTGTGTGTGTGTATAAGAAATAAGTAGTCAAACAACGTTGTTTACTTTGATCTTTTGCTTTATCATTATATTTACAATAAATGTGGCATCTTTGCCTTATCCCTCTTAATAAGATCCTGCTGGTTTTTATACTATTGGTATAACACTGATAAGGCCTCAACTGGAGTATTTTGTCCTGTTCTGGGCACCACATTTCAGGAAAGATGCGGACAAATTGGAGAAAGTCCAAAGAGAAACAAAAATGATTAATGGTCTAGAAAACATGACCTATGAGGGGAGATTGAAAAAAAAATGGGTTTATTTAGTCTGGAAAAGAGAAGACTGAGAGGGGACATGATAACAGTTTTCAATTACATAAAAGATTGTTACAAGGAGAAGGGAGAAAAATTGTTCTTCTTAACCTCTGAGGATAGGATAAGAAGCAATGAGCTTAAATTGCAGCAAGGGCGGTTTAGGTTGAACATTAGGAAAAACTTCCTAACTGTCAGAGTGGTTAAGCACTGGAATAAATTGCCTAGGGAGATTGTGGAATCTCCATCATTGGGGATTTTTAAGAGCAGATTGAAAATATCAGGTCAAGAATATTAATGTTTGCAAAGCAGTTTGAAAATAAATAATTCTTTCAACTTCAAAACTGTCAAATAGTTTTACAAACATTAAAATAAATTTAGGGCTCAAAATTAAGTATGAGGGACTGATTGTGAGACCATAGTTAAGGTTGCACCAGAATTTATGCTGTCACAGGGTAATGATTTGTTAATTATTATTATTAGAACTGGTCAAAAACTGAAATTTCAGTCCCATGGGAAATTCCAATATTTCAACGTTTGTTTTCATCATGAATTGGGATGAAAAGTCATAATATAGAAATTTGTCATGGAGCGTAAAGCTTAAAAAATTGATTCAGAAATGTTTAAATGTTTTGTTTCAATACTTTCAGTAGAAACAAAGTGTTTTCACTTTCTCAAATCAAAATGTGTTTCATTTTGATTTGACTTTTATTTGTATCCACTTAAGCTGCCACAGTATCTCACAGGAGTATTAGTTTGGGTGCCTCCTGCCTTTCTGGTTCCCATGATGCCATGTGGTAATAGGATTCCTATAATACAGTGCACCAGCTCAACCAGAGGAAAGACCAAGGTACACTAAAGGACCAGTTGTCCAGACTGTAGTCCAGCCAGGCAGCCCAGCCCACAAAGAAGAATGGTGGAATCAGGTGCCTGAACTACAGCTTCTGCAACGAACCATGGCAGCTCAGGCAGACACACATTAATGTGGAACTGACACAAAATATTTTGATTCAGTTCATCAAACCAAGATGTTTTGATTGAGTCAGCTTAATCTGTAACAAAGTATTTCATGTCGATTTCTCCAATGGAAAATCAAAAAAATTCAGCAAAACAATAATTCTGTGTGGAAAATTTCAGTTTTTAAAGAAACTGCATTTTCCTCTGAAAAACATTTTGATGGAAAGTTCCTGACTAAAATACTAAAAGGTATTTTAATTATCATCCTCAATTAAAAAGCTGGGAAACCAAGGCACAAGGGTGCTGAAGTGTCTTACTCAAGGTCAGACAGCACGTCAATAGCAGAGTCAGGAATAGAGCTCATATATTCTATTAAGCCTGGATTTAATTGCTAACCCTATTTAAGTGTTGTTATCACATATGGAGAAAATACTGCCCTCACCCCAAGGTTTGGAGATTGGGTATTATGGAAAGGGGAAAAAATTGCAGTTAGTTTCTGAATGCAATAAAAAGGCAACATTTAATACTGCAACTGATACTCATAGAATGTCTATCAAAATTAAACAGGATCCATGTGAAATATATCTGAATGTCAAAAATGTAGACAATTAGCAGCATTATACAGTTTCATACCCAAAACTTATTTTAGTCAAGGAAAGCACCAATAAAATCAAGTTGTGTGTCTGAACAGGAAACCTATTGTGCAAGAACCCTTTGCTCTTAATTAACATTTGGATAACCACTTTCTACAGATTACTATCTAAGATGCTGTGTAGAGGAAACTATGTATTTTAGACTCAATTAAAGGATTAATTCTATTATATAAGTACAATATGGTAATCAGATATAATGGTTGTTTGCTGGAGGTGTACTGTACTTAATGAGTTGGTGGATTAAACAGTCCCTATATTAAAAGGAATTATTGTATTTGTCATAAATTCCTTTGAGGATAAATTTGCTTTCAACTAGTGGAAGGATTCTTTGATACCAAACATGAAGGATTACATGCAGGTGACAGGAGAGGTAGTGTGCATCTGTCAGGTGTGCTCCAGATCACAGGCCAAGAAAATGTATAAAGTAACCTGGGGCACATTACATTTAGAAACCAAGACCTGCTATCAAAAATCAAAGAGTTTGATGCAGCTGACTGTTTTATATTTGGAAAGGGGAAAGGGATAAAGCATGCATTTGGAATTTATTGTGTTTATGTACTAGATGCACTTTTTTTTTCTGGGTTCACTAACCGCGCAGTTAGAGGGCAATTGTGTTTATAACAATATCTGTTACTATACTAAACTGAAAAAAGTTAAGAACCCTTAGCCCTCAAATTCTTAAAAAGTCCCCAAGCCATCAGCACAAAGAGCAAGTTCTTTTTATAACATGAGGAGCTCTTGAGAGTAAATACTTTTCATTTGCTGCTTCAACACTAGACAGTTTCATATAAAATTTCTTTCAAGAGAATTTTGCAGTAAACCATTCCAACCCCACCCACCCTTTAAACTTGGACATGGTTGCTAACTGTGGAAAGATGTGGGTGGGGAACAATTGTTTTTGTGATTTTGGTGAAATTTAATCTATTGCACTGGTCTACAATTTTTGAGAAGTCGTCTGCTTCAGAGATAAAA